>NW_012100320.1:5299373-5324188 GCF_000951045.1 Mandrillus leucophaeus | reverse complement strand
AAGCCGGCCCAGCCGGTCCCGTGCTCTGCTCGCAGGCGGCCGCCGGGCCTGTGTCATCCACCAGGAATTTCTGTTTTCCCCTCCGCGGGGCTGGAAGAAAAAACAATAATTAGGTCACTGGGCAGGCGGCAGAGAGGGTGTGGGACAGGCCAGTGGCGCCCTGTTGGGCAGGGAAAGGGTTTGGGAGGACGGCGGGGAGGGAAGGCCCCAGAGCGCTCTCCTTCCTGCCCTCCCCGGCCTGCCCGCGGGTGCAAGCAGAGGCAGCCCTGACCGTCCCCACCGTTCACTCATTCCACAGGCGTTTGCTGGGCACCTCTTGTGCACCAAATTCGATGCTAGGCGCTGGGAATTCAGCAGTGAGCAAAAGAGAAGGAAGGACCTGGTGAAAAAGATAGAAAGACGGAGAGGCAGTCAGGTAGTGACCATACAGTGGGAGGCCACTGCACAGGCAGAGGCGTTTCAGGGTATATGGATGGGAGCCAGGGAAGGCTTCCTGGAGGAAGTGGCACCTGCTCAGAGGCCTGAAAGAGGAATGGGCCTTGTTGTGGGGAGAGGCAGGCTGGGTATTCCAGGTGGAAGGAGTGGCAGGTGCAAAGGCTTGGGCGTGAGAAGACAGGGCACACGACAAGGACTGAAAGTACAGTAGAGAAGCATCGCATGAACTTTCAATCCTCAGGGTGGCTCCACCGATTAAAGACGCATAATTTTGATCCCATGAGGCCCCTAAACGCAAGCCAGCTACTTTATCTGGTGCTCAACTGAAGATGTAACCACATTTTCCCACATTGGAAGAAGACTGTTTTGGACGTACTGAGAGGTACTGAGTCCGGGTACTGTACCTATGAGTGACTGAAGACATTTTCAAGGGGTCATCTGGACTTAGCACATTTCTCTCATTCACTCCCACCTTAAGACAACCCCCGCTGTGAAGGACGGGATGCCAGGGCCGGGGCACATGCCTGAGTCATTTGGAGGATGAGCTGTGAGACTGGGGAGGTGGACAGCATCGGGGTATAAAGGATCTTGCGGGTCATTGTACTGAGTTCAAACTTAGGGGAACCAGGGAGCCATGGTTTACAGCAGGGAGGTGGGGGACAGGATCGGATTTCGGAAAACTTAATAGCTGACAATAGCCAAGATGTATTTGGCTCCTATTACATACCAGCACAGGGCTGGGGTTTTACACACATTTTAGTACACTTGGCAATAATCCTGTGAGTATGGTACTAAGTCTGATTTCATAGAAGAGAAAATGGGCCAGGGAGGTCATTTGCCACAGGTCACTTGCCAGTAAGGGGCACACCCAGGTCTCCAATGTGCTGGGCCGTGTTCTGGGAGCTCTGGTGAAAGAAGCAGGCTCTGCCCTTACCCTCAGGGAGCCTGTTTTCTGCTGGGGGAGGTGAATGTGAGGTGCCTTAGTCAGGGTCATGTCAGAGTGGAGTTGACTGCTCTCTGGTGTGGCTCTCCAGGGGTACATTCTCCAAGACCGCGATGGCGATCCTACTCCAGGGTCATCCGGGAACCCAGGTTCCTTCCATCTTGCCACTCTGCCCTCTTGGGATATCCATTATGGGCTCCTGTCTACATTCTGGGCAGAGGAAAGAGATGGAGGGACATGTCCTCTTTCCTTAGGTAACATCACTTCTACTTACAACCCACTGTCACAACTTAGTCCCATGTCACACTTAGGTGGTGCAAGGGAAGTTGGGCAATGCAGTCTTTAATAAGGCAGCCCAAGTGCCCAAGAGAAACAAACAGACTTTTCACACTGTAGAACAGGGGTCGGTGAACATTTTCTTAAAGGGCCAGGCAGTAAATATTTCAGGCTTTGCAAGCTATACATTATCTGTGGCATTGCCTACCCTACTACAAAAGAGTGAAAGCAGTCATAGACATAGAAATGAATAAGCCTGTCTGTACTTGCAATAACATTTTATTTATGGACAATGAAATCTAAATATTATATAGTTTCTATGATTCACAAAATATTTATATTTTCAGTCACTTAAAAATGTAAAAAAAGGCCAGGCCCAGTGGCTCAGACCTGTAATTCCAGCACTGTGGGAGGCTGAGGCGGGCAGATTGCTTGAGTCTAGGAGTTTGAGACCAGCCTGGGCAACATAGGAAGACCCCGTCTCTACAAAAAACTTAAAAAAAAAAGCCCAGCATTGTGACTTGCTCCTGTGGTCCCAGCTACTCTGGAGGAGGCTGAGGAGGGAGGATTTCTTGAGCCAAGGAGGTTGAGGCTGCAGTGAACCGAGACTGTGCAACTCCACTCAGTCTGAGTGACAAAGGGAGACTCTGTCCTAAAAAAAAAGAAAACGCAAAAAAGAAATACTTTCGTGCTTGCAGGCAGCACAAAAATAGGCAGCAGGCCAGATTTGGCCTATGAGTTATAACTTGCTGACCCCTGCCACAGAAGAAGGGAAGGATGGAGATTAGCAGACAACCAGCAGCTTGTGCCGCAGTAATAAGGCATGAGACAAGGCCATATGGGCTCCCAGCACCCCGGAAATAAAAGTCCTGGGTTCTGAGAACTTAAAGAAAGAGGGAGGCTGGGTGGAGGATGTGTAGGACTTTGATAACAGAGAAGTTGGAGAAAGGTGATCTGGGCCAAGGGCACAGTGATGAGAAAAGGCTGGGTGCACAGAAGTCAGACATGGCTGGGCTACCCTGCAGTTTGAGGGATAGAGAGGGAGGGCCCAGCTGAATAATGATGAGCCTTATCCACATCTGCCAGGCTGCAGGCTTTTTGTTTCCTATGGGCAGTGGGAAGGTGGGGAGTCATGTGATCACAGCTGTACTCCATGAACTTAGTTTTGAGTCATTTCATATGGCTCTGTTCCTCCAAGAAGCTGGCTCTGATCTCCTTAAAACCCATCTCTTTCTATCCTGGGCCCTTTAGTGGCAATCCCCATGGGCCTTGGATCACATAGCCTCTCCTTACTATCTGCATAGGAGGATGTAAGTTCTTGGTGGGAAGACGGACAAAGCTGTGTCCCTCACAATAAGCAACATGAAGTCCTAGAGGAGGAATATACCATACAGGCCAGCATGTTAGACATGCTTGTACTTTTTTTCAAAACACACACACTATATCTCTATCCGTATCTGTATCTGTATCTCTATCTAGATCCTCATTTGTCTCTGCATCTGCAGCTGTATTTGTATCCAAGGCCACATCCATATATATCCAGAATCTATATCCACGTCAACAGAGCCACCACTTACGCAGTATCCAAAGCATCACTTTAAGAATAGAAGCTGGCCATTACCGCAGGAAAAGGTCCCGCAGAGCTGAGCAGTCAAGATGTGGGACTTCACCGAAGACCAGACCGCAGAGTTCAAGGAGGCGTTCCAGCTGTTTGACCGAACAGGTAATGGCAAGATCCTGTACACCAGTGTGGGGACGTAATGAGGGCCCTGGGCCAGAATCCAACAACGCCAAGGTGCTCAAGGTCCTGGGGAACCCCAAGAGTGATGAGATGAATGTGAAGGTGCTGGACTTTGAGCACTTTCTGCCCATGCTGCAGACAGTGGCCAAGAACAAGGACCGGGGCACCTATGAGGATTGTGTCAAAGGACTTCGGGTGTTTGACGAGGAAGGAAATGGCACTGTCATGGGTGCTGAAATCCGGCATGTTCTTGTCACACTGGATGAGAAGATGACAGAGGAAGAAGTAGAGATGCTGGTGGCAGGGCACGAGGACAGCAATGGTTGTATCAACTATGAAGAGCTCGTCCGCGTGGTGCTGAATGGCTGAGGACCCTCCCAGTCTGCCGACTCCGTGCCTTTCCCTGTGTGAATTTTGTATCTAACCTGAAGTTTCCCTAGGCTCTCTTGTCTCAACACCTTTCCCATCTTGTCTCTCTTCGATGATGTTTGCCATCAGCATTTACCAAATAAACTTGCTCTCTGGGCCTTCGGAAAAAAAAAGAAGAATAGAAGCTTTAGTGCCAAAAAGGTAAAATAGAGTTGTCCTTCAGTATCCATGGGGGATTGGTTCCAGGACCCCCATGCATACCAAAAGCCACAGATGCTCAGGTCCTTATATAAAATGGTACATTGTTTGCATATAACCTACACACATCCTCTCATATACTTTAAATTATCTCTAGATTACTTATAATACCTAATACAATGTAAAGTTATTTTATACAGTTGTTATACTGTGTTATTCATGGAACAATTACAAGAAAATAGATTTTTACATGTGTAGTACGGACATAATCATTCTTTTTTTTCCCCAAATATTTTCAACCCATGGATAGGGAGAACTGACGGTAAAGTGAAGGCTGAAACCAGCCCCTAGTGGCAAAGCATGGAAACAGAAAACTTCACAGCAGAGACCATTCTTTCACTCCCCATCCACATCCTACTGAAAGTTTCCTTAGTAAATATATTCCCCTGTATAATACTTGATTTACCTGAACAACAACAACAGAATACTTTCAGTAAGGTTATGACAAAAAAATTAATTTTCCTAAATATGTTTTCTTATACAATTGGGGTGTTTCATGTACATCTGTGGGTTTTATAGGTCAGCTAATAGGGGAGCTGCTTGGCCAATAAATGCAAAGATGAACAAGACAGGGTGCTGCCCTTCACGATTCTTCAACACACCCCACTCCCTCAAAGGAGTTTGTACCTAGGCAGGCACTCAGGGACCCTGCAAATTGTTCTCGGTCTGTGCGTTAAGGCAGGGGTCCCCAACCTCCAGGCTGTGAACTGATACTGGTCCGTAGCCTGTTAGGAACTGGGCTCCACAGCAGGAGGTGAGCAGCGGGCCAGCAAACATTACCACCTGAGCACTCCCTCCTGTCAGATCAGCTGCCACATTCGCCTCTTTTTTAGGTGGGGAGATGAAGTCGGTCACCCAGGCTGGAGTGCAGTGGTGCAATCTTGGCTCACTGCAACCTCTGCCTCCTGGGTTCAAGCGATTCTCTTGCCTCAAGCCTCCCTAGTAGCTGGGATTACAGGCACGTGCCACCACGTCTGGCTAATTTTTGTATTTTTAGTACAGACGAGGTTTCGCCACATTATCCAGGCTGGTCTCAAACTCCTGATCTCAGGTGAAACGCCAGCCCCAGCCTCTGAAAGTGCTGGAATTACAGGCATGAGCTACCATGCCTGGCCAACACATTAGCTTCTCAAGGGAGCGTGAACCCTCTTGTGAACTGCGTGTGTGAGGGATTTAGGTTTCGTGCTCTTTATGGGAATCTAACTAATACCTGATGATCTGAGGTGGAACAGTTTCATCTCAAAACCATACCCCGTCTCCCCACCCTGGTATGTAGAAAAATTGCCTTCCACAAAACCAGTCCCTGGTGCCAAAAAGGATGTGGAGCACTGCTTTAGGGGACCATCAGGAGAGTGATCTGGAAGACAGCATGCCCAGGGCACTGGTTCTTCAAGTGTGTTCCTAGACGAGCAGCATCGGCACCACCTGGACCTTGTCAGAAATGCAGCTTCTCAGGTCCCACTCAGACCTACAGAATCAGAAACTCCAGGCATAGGGCCTAGCCCCCTGGGTTGGAGCAAGCCCTTCAGATGATTCCAATGCAAACCAAAGTTTGAGGACCACTGGCCTAGAGCCCCGGGCACTGGGCTGAGAGTCAGAAACCCTCATTCTCATACTGGACTTGGCGCTCCAGGCTCTGTGATGTTGGGCAAATCCGGCCCTCTCCCCTGGCCACAGTCCTTAGGTGTAAACTGGTAGGTTTGGTGCTGACTGAGACTGAGGGTGGCCCATGGTCCCTAAGATCTTTCTCAGCTCAGAGAACCCATGGTCTCTCCACCTGACTGTTGGGAGTAGGGCCTTGGCCTTGAAGCAAGGAATGTGCCCTCCTTCTTTAGAGGGAGATTCGTTCATTCTGCAGCATTCTGTTGGCAGGATTGTAGAAATTCGGATCCTGTCAGACTCCCTTGAGTGTCCTGGTCTAGGCGGAGGCCCCAGCAGGCGCCGTGCCATCCTGCCTTTCCCTGGGCTCTCTGTAGTCTGAGAAGGATGGGGCAGTCTCGGCACAGACCTGGATCTGTTTGTTTGTGTCTGGTGAGTGCCCCGGGAGGTTGTTTATGTTGTCCACTTTTTGCTAGGGTCCAAGCCCCCAAAATCTGTCAGTCCCAGGTCCCAAGTGGAAACAGAGACCACGGGGCACCAAATCTGCCCTGGCCCCCCATACAGGGGAAACCTTCGGCCCATCTTGTCCAGGCAGGGACTTACGGCTCCTCCATGTGGGATGTCTGAGAACAGTAAGGCTGTGTCCTGAGGATGGAGGACCTCGGAGCTGACCTTGAACAGTAGGAGCCATGAGCTCGCTCCCTTGAGCCCAAGACCATTAGGCTCCTGTAGGGGCTGGGTCCAGGCTTAAGGTCTTAGACCCCAAAAAACAGGCCTTAGATGGCAAAGGGACACTCCTTAAGGGCACATTCATAGTTCTGAGCCCCAAGGAAACCAGGCGGTAGACCTCAGAATCACCAATGTCTGCCTTCTTCTGAGCCCCATTCCATAGGATTCTGTGTGAGCCAGGCTGGGCAGGGGAGGCAGCCTGGTGTGCAGTAAAGATCCTGAGCTCAGAACTCATGACCCTGGGGTCAGGGCTCATGACTTTGCAGCTAACACTCTGTGTGACTTAGAACAAATCCATCTCCCCTCTGGGCTTCAGTTTCCTCAACTGGTCAATGGATTCATAATATATTCCTGACTATGAAGCTCAAGGAAATCAGACAGGTGAAAATGCCTTGTTAAAACTGAGGTAGGGCCAGGCTCATGCCTATAATCCTAGCACTTCGGGAGGCCGAGGTGAGCAAATCACTTGAGGTCAGGAGTTTGAGACCAGCCTGGCCAACACGGCGAAATCTCATCTCTACTAAAAATACAACAGTTAGCCAGGTGTGGTGGCACATGCCTATGATCCCAGCTACTTGGGAGGCTAAGGCAGGAGAATTGCTTGAATCCAGGAGGCAGAGATTTCAGAGAGCTGAGATCATGCCACTGTACTTCAGCCTGGGTGACAGAGGGAGACTCTGTCTCGAAACAATACAAAACAAAATTCAGGATGTCCTGAGTTTTCCACGGGAGCTGAAATTAAAGAGCCTGGCCTTGGGCTTCCACACCCGCTTCACTTTCCATGGCTATCAAATGGGATGACCTCCTAAGGGTGCCAGGGGAAAGAGTGATGGGAAGAGGGCCAGGCACATTGTAAGCGCTTGATTGATATGGGCTGTAATAGTTATCCATTGCTACATAACATTTGCCCCAAAATTTAGCAACTTAAAACAACAGGTATTTATGATGTCACAGTTTCCTAGGTCAAGAATCTGGGCATAGGTTCCTAGCTGGGTCCTCTGCCTCATGGTCTCTCTCAGGCTACAATCAAGCTGTAATGAAGTCAACAGTCATCTGATGGCTCATCTGGGGATGGATCCTCTTCTAAGTCTACTCATGTGGTTGTTGGCAAGATTCTGTTTTTGTGGGTTGTAGGTCTGTAAGCCTCAGTTCCTATCTGGCCTGGCTGGCCTTGCTGGCTGTTGGCTGGAGACTGTTCTCATGTGCTTGCCACGTGGCCTTCTCCATTGGGCAGCTCATGACAGCTGGCTTCACTCAGAGACAGCAACAGAGTGCCTAAGACAAAAGCCATGGTCTTTTTGTAACCTAATATCAGAGGTGATGTGCCATCACTTTTGCTGTATTCTATTTGTCAGGAGCCACTCACTAGGCCCAGTCCACACTGAAGGAGAGGGCATTCCACAAAGGCATTAACAACAGGAGGTAGGAATCACTGGGGGCCACCTTAGAAGGCTCCTAGCACACTCACCAAGCCTTGCTCTGAGCCAAGCTCAAGCTCTAAGATAGAGTGAGCTCTTAATGGAGGGAGATCGTGGGGAGAGGCTAGAGAAATGTGTTGCCTGGTGGCCTTCCCAAGGCAGGGTCCCCGGGGCCTGCCCACCCTGATCTTTATCGCCATGGCAGGGCCTGTTTGATGGCAGGGGGATTTGCAGCCAGCAGGAGCTGCATTCCAGGGCTGGGTACTTAACATTCCAGAGGAGCTCTCACTAATTAGTACCCTGCCCATCCCAGGCCTGGACTACTCAACTCCCCTGTGTTCCCATGGCTCGGCCAGAGGACTCCCTTGTGGCTGTGGGTCACATTGAGAGGCCCAGAGATGGACTGGTCTTAAGGAGGGTCACACAGCAATGAGTCCAGTAGCAAAGGAAGGGCTGGGGCTCATGTCCTTTTACCTATAGCTTGTGGGCAAGGGGCAGCTGTGGTCAGAACCTTAGGGCCGGGCCCCCTGGGGGTGAGATGGACTAAAGCAGACCTCAGGCAAATGACTGCTTCTCTGAGCTTCTATTTCCTCACCTGTAAAAGTGGAGGGGGGCGGGGGGGCGGTTCTAAGATCGCATAGCAGGTGACAAAGACTCTCCTTGAGCAAACTTAAACCAGCTCCTCTGAGCCCTCTTTTTGAGTAGGCTTCATCCTGGGATCCTGTCTTCAGCCTGCCTAGCCCAGTTTTAGCAAGAATCCTGTTGCATTGATTTAGCAAGAATCCGCCTACCCTTGATGTCTCCTCTTAGTAACTTCCATCCACTGACAGCGTGCTCCCACCCTTCATTCTGCTGGTTGGCTGTAAACCCTCAGCTGTCTGTGCTGTATTTGAAGTTGAATATAGGCTCCCCACTGTTGTGATAGTCTTGACACCTACCACAGTAGTCCTAAACAAAGTCTTCCTCAAGGGAAAAGCCAGTGAGGGTCCTGGGGGGCTCACACGTGGAATACTAGCATTTTAGGAGGCCAGTGTGGGAAGACCACTTGAGGCCAGGAGTTCAAGAACAGCTGAGGCAACATAGCAACACCCTCATTTCTCTAAGAAAAAAAATTTTTTTTAATTAGCCAGGCATGATGGTGTGTGCCTGTAGTCCTAGCTACTTAGGAGGCTGAGATAGGAGGATCACTTAAGCCCAGAATTTCAAGGCTGGAGTAAGCTGCAATCTTACCACTGCACTCCAGCCCAGGCAACAGAACAAGACCCTGTCTCTTTCTTTAAAAAAAAAAAAAAAAAAGAGAGAGAGAGAGAGAGACAGAGAGAGAAAGAAAGAAAGGCCAGCGGAGCCAGAAGTCTCTGGATGCCCTTCTTGTCTTCTCTGGCTGTCATAGCTGGGCCTACTACTCAGCCTCTGCGGCCTTTGGAGCAAACGCTTAGTGGCCCTTGATTCATCTGGCTACACAACTGGTTCTTTGGAGACTTTTTTTTTTTTTTTTTTGGGATGGTGTTTCTCTCTTGTTGCCTAGGCTGGAGTGCAGAGGCTCAATCTTGGCTCACTGCAACCTCCACCTCCTGGGTTCAAGCGAATCTCCTGTCTCAGCCTCCCAAGTAGCTGGGATTACAGGCACCTGCCACCACGCCCAGCTACTTTTGTATTTTTAGTAGAGACAGAGTTTCTCCATGTTGGTCAGGCTGGTCTCGAACTTCCAATCTCAGATGATCCACCTGCCTCAACCTCCCACAGTGCTGGGATTACAGATGTGAGTCACCGCACTCGGCTGGAGACATTTTTATTTAAACCTTCACTACTGTGCCCGAGGGCAAGCCAGGTGCTTCTCATTCTGAGCTTGAGTGAGCCTCACGAGCAATAGGAAATGGCAACTCCCAGAGGAGCGTTGCACCAGGCCACACCTCACCCTGACCCAGGTCTACGGGTCTTGCTGGGCCAGGCTCTGTGAGGAACAGAACCTGGTTCCTGTCCTTAAGGAGGATCTAAGGTCACTGGGAGGCCAGCAGAGTCATTTGGTATAGGGGTCATCACCACAAAGAACCCTAACATAGACTTGTATAGCAACCTTAAATGAAGTTATTCAGAACTTCACAGAGCTGCATTTAGGACTGGACAAAGGAGAAGACACAGATGAAACCCACACCCGTCACAGGACTGCACTGCCTGTCAGGGCTGCAGCATGAATTCAGACATTTTTAAACCCTGTGATCGCCATGTGAATAGCACAGTTATTTTCAGTTCTATTTTGGAGGATTAAGACCATTAATTTGTTCAAGATAAACATTTAAAATCTGTACAAAGATCAGGAAACAATATCACTCTAAAAGGATATTATTGGAACAGTTGGCCAAATTTGAATATGAACCATCAGGAGTTGGCAAGCTACGGCCCTCAGGACAAATCTGGCCTGACCTGCTGCCTGTTTTCGTAAATAAAGTTTTATTGGAACACATCCATGCTCGTTCAATTTCACCTTATCTATGGCTGCTTTTGCACAGTGGGGCGGAGTTGAGTAGTTGCAATGGAGACCATATAGCCTGCAAAACTGAAAATATCCGGCTCTTTATAGAAAATGTTTGCTGACTCCTGGATGAGATAATAGCAGTGTATCATTGTGAAATATCCTGATTTTGATAACTATACTGTTGTTATGTAAAACAAACAACCAAAAAAAAAATCCTAGTTCTTAGGAAATGCCCACTGAAACATTTAGGGATAAAGGGTCATGCCATCTTCAACTTAACTGGACTCTTGTGCAGAAAAAAATGTGGCAGAGGCCTGTGATGGGGGCCAGGGGTACTCCAGGGAAGAGGCAGGAATTGTGTCAGGACTTGAAAACTAAATCAGAGCTTGTAGAAATAAAAAGGCAGGGCACTTCCAGTAAAGGTACAAGCCCGGCAAAGGTGTAGCAGTGGGTGACATGAAGTGTGGCAGGGCCCAGAGGCTGGGACACTGCCTGGGTGGGAGATGCCCAAGGTGCTGAGAATTCTGGGGGGAATGCTGAACCCCTCCACAGCCAGTGGCTGTGTCGGGGTCCTCCAGAAAGAGCCACACAGGCAATCCAGGCTTCTTCTCCACTCAGGCCTGATACCTGCTTGCTTCTCCTCATGTTCCTCAGCACCCAACTCTTGAGGTAATTTGCTAAGTTCACATACACATGGTACATACTCAAAACCCCTCCTTTCTTCCCCATTCCCCCAGATCCCCACTTCCCCTCTCCCAAGATAGCCTTTGCTAGTGCAAATATATATTGTTTTTTCTTTACACAAATAATAGCTTGCTGCTTTTTACAGGCATATACCTTACTTCTTTCACATATTATTAGATCTTGGATTACTCCATACCAATCCATGCCATTCTTGACAGTTGCATAGTATTCTATTGGATGAGTGTCCCAACATGTGCTTAACTAGTCCCTAGAATGGCAGCAGATTCATACTGGCAGCTAAAACATTGGCAGCAAACACAGGTAGAGTGTCTACTGTGGCTCAGGCACTCGGGAGATCCCCAAGATACAGAAGGGACTGCAACCTGGTCTGTGGGAATTGGAGCTCCCAGGTTCATGGAGGCAACAGAGTGACTAGTAGATGGCAGAGTGGGATAACAGAACAAGGGTCATGCCAGGGAAGGTTCCCTGGTTTGGGAGAAAGGTAAGAAAAAGGGAAGGATGGCATTCTAACCCAAGGGAGCCATGTGAGCAAACTGCAGTGGTGGAAAGCCAATGGCAAGTTCAGGTACTATGTGAGGATGCAGGTCAGGGAGGGATGGGGAGGAGAATGTGTGGAGCCGAGTCTAGGGAGGCTTTGAATTCCAAGGAGATGGGTGTGGCCTGATTCCTCCTCTTCACCCAGAGGTCTTCCCTTCCAAGATGAGGAAAGGGGCTCAGCAAAAGGAGTTGCGAGGAAAAGGGGCCCTCTAGGAAGCAGGCGGGGCAGAGGAGGCTCCAGGCAGATGGAGGAGTAAGTCGTGGTTACTGAGACCCATCCATTGCTGGGCGTTCTATCTAATTTATTTTTTGCTACTTTTAGTTTTTCTCTGAACCATTGGAGAGTTGGTTGCAGACATCACGGCTGCAGGGGGGTAGAGAGTCACAAACATCAGCGCCAGCTCCCTGCAGCCTCTATCTCTCCGCAGCCACACAGCCCCAGGCACTTTGGCCTGGTGGTTCCCTCTCATTTGGGACTCTGTCCTGTTATCCAAGCCACAACTCGATTAACTCCCCTCAGGCTTCCAGCACCTCCTGGGTGTCATGAGAGCAAAAACCAGGCTAAGCTGTTGCCTGGCAAGGTGGGTAAGGCTCTGCCAAGGCAGGGAAGAGACGTTGAACAGGTCAGGTTCCTCTGTCTTCCTCATTCATTCCCTCCACAGTCAGGCCCAGTGATTAAAATCCAGGGGAAAGTGCAGAGCTGGAGACAGGGGACGGTGCAGGGTGTGTGGGTCTGAAGTCTATGCAATTGGAAGGCTATTTGTACAGAAAAGGATATCAAATTATGAATGCAGAATTGGTTACAGGGTCTTGGAAAGGGGTGGGTGCAAATGAGAGACCCTGAGGCTTAAATGTCTTTAGCTTCAGGGTAAATTTACCTCTGGCAGGAGGGATCCCCATAGAGAGGAGGGATTTTCCCCACAGACCACTGGGTGCAAGGTCCTCCCATGATGCCACTGTGCCCTTGGGCCCCACTCACCTTCACTCTACCTGGGCGTTGAGTTGGGACAATACGAAATAATAATGGTGGTGCTGGACCCCGGAGCCTTGCCTGCCTCCAGACTTTCAGGAGAATATGGTTAATATATCTCCCCCCTGTTTGCTGTTGGGTATTAGTAAATATTTCTGACCATGTTTGGGATTCCTTTCTACTGCTGTATCAGGAAGGGTTGCCAGTCTGCACATCAATCTTCTTACCATCTATTGAGAGAATGGCATGGTTTCCCTCCACCATCTGTCAATTTAATGAGTTGTGTTGGCAGAGTTCCTGATATTGACCATCCTCACATGCCTAAAATAAACTCCTATTGGGTTGTGAGGTAATATTCTTTTAATTTAGTGCAGCAGTAGATCTCTTTTGTTAATATTTTTCTTAGTATTCTGGCATCTGGATTCAAAAATGAAACCTGTCCTGAGTTTTCTTTGGGCCATTTTATGGACTATTAGGCAACTATGAACAAGAATGGCGTAGATCTCTGTGTCTTCATTTTGTTGCTGGAAAGTGGTCCCAATCCAGACTGCAAGAGAGGGTTCTTGGATTTTGCACAAGAAAGAATTTGAGACAAATCCATAAAATGAAAGCAAGTTTATTAGGAAAGTGAAGGAATAAAAGAATGGCTACTCCATAGGCAGAGCAGTGGCTTGGGCTGCTAGGCTAAGAATACTTAATAGTTATTTCTTGATTATATGCTAAACAAGGGGTGGATTATTCATGAGTTTTCCAGGAAAGGGGTGGGTAATTCTTGGAACTGAGGGTTCCTCCCCCTTTTAGACCATATAGGGTAAATTCCTGACATTGCCATAGCATTTGTAAACTGTCATGGCGCTGGTGGGCGTCTTTTAGCATGCCAATGCATTATAATTAGTGTATAATGAACAGCGAGGATGACCAGAGGTCACTTTCATCGCCATCTTGGTTTGAGTGGGTTTTGGCTGGCTTCTTTACCACATCCTTTTATCAGCAAGGTCTTTGTGACCTGTCCCTTGTGCCAACCTCCTGTCTCATCCTGTGACTTAGAATACCTAACCTCCTGGGAATGCAGCCCAGTAGGTCTCAGTCTTACTTTACCCAGTCCCTATTCAAGATGGAGTCGCTCTGGTTCGAACACATCTGACAGTTTGGAAGGAGGTCCATAACCTAATTCATGGAAAAAATAATGTATGCACTGTATGTGCATACATATATATAACATACATATAATTCGTTCTTTGTTTTTGTTTTTGTTTTTGTTTTGAGACGGAGTCTTGCTCTGTTGCCAGGCTGGAGTGCAGTGGCACAATCTCAGGTCACTGCAACCTCCAACTCCCAGGTTCAAACAATTCTCCTGCCTCAGCCTCACGAGTAGCTGGAACTACAGGCACGTGTCACCACACCCAGCAAATTTTTGTATTTTTAGTAGAGACAAGGTTTCACCATGTTGGCTAGGATGGTCTCGCTCTCTTGATCTTGTGATCCACCCACCTCGGCCTCCCAAAATGCTGGGATTACAGGTGTGAGCCACCACACCCAGCCTATAATTTATACTTATGTATAAGTGTACATAAATTATATGTATATAATATATATATAATATATAATATAGCATGGTCCCTGAGGACCTAAAAGGAAGAAGGTAAGCACAATAGATATAAATAGTTTATCTGGAACAAGCTTGAGGTTGCAACCTCGGGAGCATAGATTTAAGTTGTCCAGAATATATACTCCAATTAGCAGCAGCAGTTACAAGTGGATTTTTAAAGGCAAAAAAGCAGCGACAGGGAGTTGGTTGATACAAAGTTGTTTGTCGGGAATTCTTGTTGGTTTACAGAAATAACATTGATTAGTGATTGGTATACATTGTTAACCTGTAGGGTATGGGTGATAGTGTCCCGTGCCATGTTATTAGGTTAATTTATAACCACTTATGGCAATTGCAGCAGTTTCAAGAGATGAAGACCTGGCTCAAGGGGAAACGAGGATGTGATTGTTGTCTCATTTTAAAGCCTCTCTGGGCCTGATAAAGGGCTCACATTCTTCAGATAAAAGCTCTTTTCTTTTCTCATTCCATTTCTTTTGAAACTATATGTTCGTAGAATTCAAATGAGCGAATGTTAAATATTTTAAAGGACAGGAGTGGGCTGGCCTCTGTCTCTGGAGAAGCCACCTGGCTGTACACAGCTATGGCTCTGAGCGTCTTCCCTGAGCTACTAGGTCTCCTGCTATTCCTCTGGGATCCCATGGCTTCCCATGCCCCAGCCAGTGTTGCATCTTCTCTCCATCTGCCCTTCCGAGGACAATCGTCCGTGCCTGAAGGGGACGAGGGCGAAGCCTCATTTAGTCTCAGTCTTGTCCTGCATGGCTCTTCAGCAGAACTCAGCCAAGGGTTCCAGAGCCCTGAGAGGTGACTATGGCAAAATGGGTGTCAGGGAGAACAGAGGAAAGAAGGTCACCTGGGCCCTGAAATGCTTCCTTGAGTGGGTGGCTTAGGCTCACGGTCAGGGAGAGGGCTATATCTGTCCCAGGCCCATCTGAGCCCGTGACTCACAAGCAGGCCTCATTGCTGCGGCAGAACGTGATGTCAGCCTCGTCGGCCAACTGGCCTGGTCTGGGGTCTTGGCCAGACCTTGGCTGGGTTCCCCAAGGGGGCCACCTCCAGCCCAGCACTGAAAACTTAAAGGCCAGTCAGCTTGGCTCCTTCTCGACATGTACAGATTTATTTAGTAGAACACAGTCAAATACTCCAGAGAATCACAGGCTCCACAGGAGGCCCAACAGATCCCTCAGCCTTTCAGATGCAAACCTCCCCAAAAGGGCAGGTAAGTGCACAGGAGGAGGGCAACACACTGCCTATGACTAGAAGCAACCAGCCCAGACTCAAGTTCCTTTCAGCTGTGTGACTCTTCTAAAGCTGCTTAACCTCTCTGGGCCTAAATTTTCTCATCTGTCAAATGGAGACAGTAATAATCCCTACCTTATGAAGTCATCAAAAGAATCTAATGAAATAATGTGAACAAAGCAGCTGGCTCAAAGAGAGGTAGCCATATGAGGCGAGATCTCATCATGCTTTTCTTTATATCACATGAGATTATTTTATTTTGGGATTATATTATTTAATATATAATTAAAATATTAAATTATTTTATTTGCATGCAACAAAAACTCACCTAAACTTGCTATAGCAAGAAAAAGAAAAATGTTAGGGGGAGGGATATGGAAATTACAGAAAGGAGCCTGGGGTAACTCCTGGAATCCCTGACCAAAGGCCTAGCTGGAATCCCTCTCCTTCTTTCACTTGGCTTCTCCCTGCTAGCTCTACCCTCTCCTCTCCCATCCCCTGGCTCTGCCCTCTCCTCCGGTCAGCAGTAGTAAGCATGGCTGGCAACAGCACTTGGGTTGATGTAGTCTCCAAACATGAGGCAGCTGAGGTCCTCTGCTTTTAATTCCGAATTCTCTGCAGAAGGCACTGATTGGCTCAGCCTGAGTCAGGTGCTGGCCACCTGGGGAGGAGGGTCACTCTGAACAAACGTGGCAAATCCTGCTGGAAACCTGTGGCTGATGACGGTGCGGAGCAGTTCTTGCAAAGGGCAAGGCTGGGCAGACAAAACAAGAGCAGTGAACACAAGGGCTGAATCTTGAACGAGAAGGAAGAAAGCATCCCAGCCACACGAGACAGACACAGGCCCTGACCCCTAGTTCCCACGGTTCCCAGTCAATGGGCAAAAGCTTGCCTTCTGTTGTGTTCCCTCCAGTGAAGGCCTGTGCTCTTGCACACAGTAGGTTCTCCACCCAATTAGACCCTGAACCCCCACCCCACCCTCCTTCACAGAAGCAAAGCAGACAGGTACTTCTCTTCCCTTCCAGGTTGGCTGATTTTATCTGTTTGTGAAAAAAAAAGAAAAGAAAAGAAAAACATGTCTTTTCCCCAACCCCACACCACCCCAAAAATAGACAGAGCAGACCTTTGTGACTGGGAAACGAAGATGCCTCTACCTTGTAGTTCTGCTCTTTGGTCCGGTGCTTTGAGTGCACTGTATTAAAACACTTCGTTGGAACGGGGTATGCACACTTTCTAGTCTGGCACAGGCTGCCCGCCCTGGGAGGTGCCGTTCCCTGGGCCACATTGTGCATTGATTCCCTGCGTGGTCCCTGTGGGCATATAAGTGGCGGACCCTGCCTGAGTGAGTATTCACTGTGGCACTTGGGCTTGCTAACCATCCAGGTCCCCTCAGCCCATTTCCAGGCTCATGGCATGCTAGCCCGGTAGCATGGACAGTGTCAGATCTGCCGGCAAGGTGGGCCCCATCAGGCCCAGCCCTCTTGCTGGCCAGAGTTGGCTCTGGCGGGGCTGGGCCTACTGGGGGCACCTTCCAGAGCAGGGGATATCAAAGGCTGGGAGGTGTAGGAGGGAAAGCACAGGTGTCGAGGATGGCTCCCTGAGAAGCTGAGGCCCCAGCTGGGCCTCGTAGGCTAGGCAAGAGCACCTTTGTTGAGAGCCCGGGCCTGTGAGGAGCTGAAGAGGTGTTGGCCTGTTCCACTGCTCTCTTTCAGAGAAGTCTCTACAGTAACAGGCATGTGCGCAGCACTTGGGCTCTTACAAAGGCCTTTCCTATTGAGATCTTGAACCCTCACTATGTCCTGGAGAAGCAGATTGCCACTTTACAGATGGGAAAACTGGGGCTTCAAGTCACCCAGCATGTTGGAAGCAGAGCTGGAGTTCTGTGCCAAGGCCTTGCACCAGGTGCTTCTCTCACTCTTCTGCCTCCAAGCCTAGAGCGGGATCTGAGAGAGGGGGCTGTGATTTCCATTACCCGCTCTAAGATCCCCTGAGGTCTGAGCATTAACCTCATTTTACTGATGAGGAAACTGAAGAACAGAGAGCTTAAGTAACCAGTCCAAGGTCACACAGCCAGAAATGGGCAGAGCTGGGACTGAAATCCCAGGAGTGTGAGCCCAGAGTCCAAGCTTGTCATTCTTGTCATAGGAACTCCATTAACATGTCATAGGAGTTCCACCAAATGGGATGTGGCAGAAGCACACAGCTCTCCAGGCCTTTGCTGGAAAGAACAAAACAGAAGGCAAGCTCTTGCAAATTGACGGGGACCCATGGGAACCAGGGATCAGAGCCTGTGTCTGTCTCATCTGGCTGGAATGCCAGTTTGTGGGGTTTGGCTGATCTGGGTTGGGGTCTCTCACATGTAGGTCAGCTTGTTGATCTATGATGGCTCAGCTGGGATGACAGAGGGGACCTGGCTTGAGGCCACATCTGGTCCTTCAGCAAGCTAGCCCAGCATGGTCTCATGACAATGGCGGAAGAGAACAAGCAAAAGGGGAAATGTGTGGGTGCTTTGTCAAGCCTCTGCTGTGCCAAGTCAGCTACCATCCTATCAGCCCAAGCAAAGCGCAGAGCTGAGCCCTGAGCCCAGGCTTGGCAGAACATTTTACCCAGGGCAGGAGGGTATTGCAGAGCTAGTTGGCAAAGGACGTGGTTACAGGCAGTGGGGAAGAATTGCAGGGCCCTGCATGCAACTGATCTGCCACCATGTCCGTCTTCTCCAGTAGAGCAGGCAGTTGTTCCTGAAGGGCTGATTGGTCTTCAGTGGACTAAAACTTCTGCTCAGGTGGGTTGGATTTGGCTGTGGGGACAAAAGACAGGGAACTTGCCATGTCAATCTCTGTGACCTTGAGCAAAAACATCTGACTTCTGCTCCAAGTCCTGGTTTCCTCAATTGTGAAAAAAAAAAAAAAAAAAAGGAAGATGGAAGCCTGTCCTCCAATGTCACAGAATGACAGGGAATGATGGAGATCTGGGATCTGCTCTGGCCCTGGGAAGTGTGTTGCTGCATCAGGTTAGCCATTCATCATGGTTCCAGGCTCCCGCCCCAAATCAGCCTTCCATTCGCTCAGGATGTGGCAGATACCCCATAGTCCTCAAGGCCCCGAATGCCCCATTCCTCCATTCTCCTTCTCTCTCTTCACTCATTCCCCCTTGCTTACCTTTCTTTCCTGCCCATAGGACACAGGCCTAAGCTGTTCCTAGAAATCCTCCTTCCTATGCTTCCTCAGGCCAGCTCGGCTCACCTGTCCCATCTCAGCAGAAGGCCGGTCCTGGAGCAGCCGCTCTTGGTCTCCCACTTCCTGGGGTAGTACAACTTCTGGGCCAGAGCCGGGCCACACCACAGCTCCACTCTCCTAGCCATGGATCTTGAACAAGACTTTCCACCTATTGAGACTCAGTTTTCTTACCTGGAAAATGGCGAGAGCAGTGGCACCCACCCTGCAGGAACATGGTGAGGATCCAGTTATCAAATATCGAGTGCTTCGGATGCTGCAGCCACATAGTAAGTCCTGGCCTTTAGGAAGAGTCAGTTCTCATTATCCACTCTTGTAACATCTTGTTCTTTTCCTTCCACGCACTTGCTAAATTTTGTAATTTTGGTCAGGCGTGGTGGCTCATGCCTGTAATCCCAACACTTTGGGAAGCTGAGCTGGGAGGACTGTTTGAAGCCAGGAGTTCAAGACCAGCCAGGGCAACATAGTGAGACCCCTGTCTCTACAAAAATAAAAATAAAAAATGTAGCTGGGTGTGGTGGTGCATGACTTAGTCCTCCTAGCTACCTGGGAGGCTGCCCAAGTAGGAGCCTCCCAAGTTGGGCCGGAGAATTGCTTGAGCCCAGGATTTCGAGATGATAGTGAACTATGACCGCACCACTGCCTTCCAGCCTGGGAGACAGAACAAGACCCTGTCTTTTAAAAAAATTGGAATTTTGTATTTATTCGTATTGATGTGTGTGGCTATTTGTTTAAGGCCTTTCTCCCCCATGTGGACTGTAAGCCCTAGAAGGGCAAGAGTCACCCTCATCTGCAGCTGTATCCCCAGTGCTGAGAACAGAGAAGGGGCTTGAAAAGTGTTTGTGGAACAAGTGATGGCATGAATGAATGGTAGATGAGAGAAAGGATGAACTGTGGCCAGGGAGGGCACAGAGACCCAATCAGGGGTCTGGCAGGAGTAGAAAAGGCTTCATTATCTTTGGCCAGCATGGCCTGACTATTACAAGGTTCATCACTAAATATAATCTCTTTCTATCCACAAATCTTAAATTTCACAGGAACCTGCTCCACCCACTCCCAGACCCTGTGCAGGGGATGCACCCTTCTCCGAGGAGTTGATCACCCTGGCTGCAACCCCAGTCCTTGGTGCCCTAAAGCCTGAGGTCTCTCCCCACCACATGGGGAGGATCACACAGTCAGGCTCACTGTCCACTCTCCCTACCCCTCACAACAACCTGCCAGAGGACTAAACTGGCTACTGCTTCCATTTCATACAGGAGGAAACTGAGGTTGCTAAGTTACCGAATGAGTCTGTCCCACGCCCCACAGAAATATCCAAGAAACTAGCCCAGAGCACCCCAGGTGAATGGATGTTGAGCAGAACCAAGCTTGGGGATCCACGGCCTGCCTGAGCCTTCGCCCCTGAGAGTGTTCGGGAGAAAGAACCTCAGGCTGGAAGAGTCAGCAGAGATGGATTTAACTCTGACTCCTGCCCTTAAGGGTCTCCATGATGGGGACCCATTTTCTGCAGCGTTCAAAGTCCTCCACCCCAACCATCACTCAGGCCTATACGCTCACCAAGCAGGCTGACTGCCTCTGCCTGGACCACAGCCACCCCTGGGGATGTCTCAGTTATTTTTGCCAACCACAAGTGCTGATGGGAAGTTATGACCGTCTTGGATCCCTAGGAATGGGAATGAGGATTTCGTCCCTGTTATTTGGGAGTGCACGGACTTGTCTATACTGAGGCTCTGCTAGGCTCCTTTCTGCATACCTTAGAGCACCGTCAGGTGAGGCTCAGTATTTCCATTAGGCAAATGGGAAATCTGAGGCTGGAGATATTAAATTATTGGCCCAAAGTTACCCAACTAGGCAGTGATGGAAGTTGGGGTGTCTTAACTGTCAGTGGCTTTGGAACCATTTTCCACTTATTTGTGCAAGTTTAGTTGCTTGGGTTGCCATAGGGGAGGGGAGGCGGTCATTCCCCTTTAATGGAATTTTTCTACTTCAAGGACTTGTCTGGCAAATGTAACGCTTTCAAAATATGAGATGGCATTAGGGGTGAAGTGAAATGGTTCCTTGGTGGGTGTCCAGCCTTTAGATCATGCTCAAGTCTCCCCTGTAAAGGTCCCTGGCCTTTGCTGCTATTCTCTGGTCATAGAGAGCCCACCACTTCGGGGGTCAGGTCCTCTGTTCTGGCCGAGCATGTGGGACCTGCCCTCCTTGAGGTTCCCAGATACTGTCCTACTCAGAGATGAAAACATGTTCTCGTAGACCCAGTGGCCTCGAACTTGTCTCTCATTTTCTGAGGCCAGCCCGTTCCTTTCCTCCCAGGGAGATCATATGTGCTCGCGTAATGGAGCTGTGGTTTCCACTCCAGCCTCTGAAGCCAAACTCCGAGGAGTTTCAGATATCCCCAAGGCCTCCGAGGAGGAAGGCCCCTGAGCACGTACGGGGAAAGGGCTGCATCTGGTCTGCGTTATCCAGTAGCTGCTGCTGCCTTGAACCCTGTCAGGGAATGGAGGCCCAGATCAAGGGGGGACCTGGAGGGAGGACCGGGAAGGAGAGGTCTCAGCTCCCTGCTAGCCTTCCTCCAGCTGTCCTCCAGCCCTTTCCATGGGACCACAAAGCTGAGGAGGCCCTCTGTGGATATTTTGACCAGATGCTCCATTTCCCAGGGTGGAAGCTGAAGTCTGAGGTGGCACAGCCAGCTTTGTGGCAGGACCATGAGGCACTTGGGGCTTCTGATACTAATCAAGAGTTCTTTCCACTGCCCCATGCCAGATGCTTAAAACCTGGCAAGTACGGGGCAGGGCCTTCTCTCTGGAGGGGGACACTGCCCTGCAGCCTCTTCACCAGTCACGCTGCCTCAAGATGGCACAGGGAGGTAGCTGCTGGAGACCAGTCTGTGCGGAAGCAGAAATTGGCATTAGAGGTTTACATGACTTCAAGATGAAGTGGGGAAAAAGAACACCCCAATGCTGCAAGAAGAAGAAATGATTCACAGAAGACACGTGCTTCTCAAGCTAGGAACAGAAAGAGTTCCTTAAAAACTCATGCTTTTTGACCTGCAGAAGCTCCTCCCTACCCCAAGCCCATCTTCACAGACGGGGCTCAACCCACATGTCCTGAGCTCCTGCCCCAAGCCTAGTCCTCCCTCCCACCAGTCCCATGGGCCATCCTGGTGGGTTTTCACAACAGCTCCATTTCACAGATGAGAGAACTGAGGCCTCCTCTGTCTGACCAGGGACCCTGTGCTGGGCTGGGGAGCCAGCATCACAGGCCTGGGTTGTGGGGATCTAGTCACTTATTTCAGTTGCTTCCCTGCACTTCTGAGCCTGAGCCAAGGCATGCGAAACTCCCCTCCTGGGGTTTGCTGGCCTTGCTTCCTGGTGCCCCCCAGACCTTTGTCCTGGGGCTCCACCCAGGGCCCAGCAGGGAGAGGAGCAGATAGCAGAATGGTTATGACCTGGTTTTGTTTTTGTGCTTGCTCTTCAGTCCTGCGAAGCCTTCAGGACAACATTTTATATAAACAAGAAAGAAAGAGGGTGTATTTTTGGAGATGAGTTTTCTACCTCCCTATCCACACCCAACAACCTAATGATTTAACCTTTTTAAGTACAAAAACTTTAAGCGGTGCTGGAAAAATTTAAGCAGTGCTCATTCATTATCCTCAATTTCTGGCAAAAAAAAAAAAAAAAAGAGAGAGAGAAAGGAAGAAAGAAAAAAGAGAGAGGAAGAAAAAGGAAGAAAGGAAATAAAAAACAAATGAAAACTTCCCAAAACTCATGGGAGCACAGACTAGAGAATAAGAACATCAGGCAACGATGATACTGACCTGTCCAGATTGTGTCTTGGGAGTGCAGAATTACTTGGGTCCTCTGCTCTGCTATAGGATCCTTTAAAAACGTGACATCCTGGTCGGGCACAGTGGCTCACGCCTGTAATCCCAGCACTTTCGGAGGCGGAGGTGGGCAGGTCACGAAGTCAGGAGATTGAGACCATCCTGGCTAACACGGTGAAACCCCGTCTTTACTAAAGATACAAAAAATTAGCCGGGCATGGTGGCAGGTGCCTGTAGTCCCAGCTACTCGGGAGGCTGAGGCAGGAGAATGGCGTGAACCCGGGAGGCGGAGCTTGCAGTGAGCCGAGATCGCGCCACTGCACTCCAGCCTGGGCAACAGAGCGAGACTCATCTCTTTAAAAAAAAAAAAAAGTGACATCCTCAGGGCACAGGGCCCAGCCCGACATTAATTCTCTAAACCTTTGGCTATATGTTTTTTTATTTTTCCCCATTGTGCTTCTGAAACAAAATTGGAAATACTGAGAACATGGGAAATGTAAATTGTCAATATTCCTACCACCTATTGCAATCAAACACACATACACACACACATATACATTTAGTATATTTCTTTTTTCACTTAGCGACAGACCGACAGACTTCTGTTTAAACCCCAACTTCAGGCAAGTTGCTTTGTGCCTCTGTGCCTGTTTCCTCATCTATAAAATGGGGATAACAATCATGCCATAAAGAGTATATGAGATAATGTGTGGGAAGTGCCTGGCCCGTAGTGAGGAAGTGGTTCATTAATGATTACAGTTATTAATGCTGTCATCCTAGACGCCGCCTCTCTAGTACCCCTTGTGAGCCCCAGGGGACTAAGATGACCTCTACACTCTTATGCATTCCATAGCCACTCAGAGGGTATGTGCTCTGGGCCAAGCCCTGCACTGGGTGCAAGGGCAGAGATGAACATGACCAGGTCTTGTCCTCAGTGCAGGAAATAAGGCAAATACATAAATAAATGACAATCTGACAATCTTGGGTGACAAGAGTGATGGTGGTCACATAGGTGGGTATTGTGGGACTCCTGAGTTAGGAATCCACTCAGACTCTGCAAAGAAGGTGATGGAGCAGCCAGCTCAGAAAAGAGGAGTAGGAGGAGATGTGTAAAACAAATACGTGGAAGGACACTTTGAATAGACGGAAGAGCGAATGGCAATGCCCAGAGGCCCAGAGGCCCTTCCTGGGAAGAGCAAGTCCTCGACTCTGGCTACAGCAGATGATGTTGACAAGAAACAGGGCTGCAGCGCTTAGGCTTGAATGATATATGGTTTTGGGGTTCATCGTCACACCAACAAGAATGCTTTCAGCTGCAAGGAACAGAAAACCCTGATACAACTGGCATAGCAAGTAAGTGATACAAGATCTCATATGTCAAGGAGATGAGAGGAGGCATCCAGAATTGGTTAATTCAGCAGGTTAATTCAAAATTCATCCACACCTTCCAGAACTCAGTTAATTCCCTGCCTCCACCCCACCATCTTCAGTGTGTCAGATTATTCTCAGACTTGTCCCCTCGTAGACCTAAGGTGGCTGTCATAGCTCTGACATCACACGCAGACACATGCAATGTCCAGAGGTGGAGGAAGGGCTAGCCTGTTCCTGGAGGATTTTCCTTCCTGCCCCAGCTCTCTTTTACAATTAAAAGAACTACTTCCAGTCAGGCGTAGTGGCACACACCCGTCATCTCAGCACTTTGGGAGGCCCCGGTAGGCAGATCACTTGAGCTTAGGAGTTCAAGTCCAGCCTGGGCAACATGGCAAAACCCCATCTCTACTAGAAATACAAAAATTAACCAGGTGTGGTGGCATGCACATGTAGTCCCAGTTACTCAGGAGGCTCACTTGAGCCTAGGAGGTAGGGGTTGGAATGAGCCAAGATAGGCCACTGCACTCCAGCCTGGGCAACAGAGTGAGACCCTATCTCAAAAACAAACAAACAAACAAACAAACAAACAGACCTACTTCCAGAATTCTCCCAACTTCCCTCCACTTCTAAGAGGCCAGGAAGGCCTGTACTTGAACCAATCTCTGGCAAGAAGAGTGAACTGTCATGATTGACTGAAACCAACAAAGCATCTAACCTGAAGCTGGCCCCTCCTAAAGCTCCAGTGGTGGGATAAGGAGGATAAAGGAACAATGCTACTGCTCTGCCAGTAAGGTAGAAATGAAGTAGTGCATGAGGAAGGGGCAGTGAGCAGTGCCTGCTAATATCCTGAAAGCAATGGGGAGTCATTACTTAACTTCTCTGTGCCTCCATTTCCCCAACTACAAAACGGGAATAAATAGTACCCACCTCATAGGGTTATGTTGTGGATAAAATAACCTTTGTAAAGCCCTGAGCATAGTGCTTAGCACATATTAATCCATTATTAAATATGTTATCATCATTATCACCATCATTACACTACCCTTCTGCCTTATCAAAACTCTCATTCTCTAAGTTCATTAAGTCCCAA
>NW_012100320.1:5296015-5298893 GCF_000951045.1 Mandrillus leucophaeus | reverse complement strand
AAAAAAAAAAAAAAGATGAAAACAAATCTAGAAATGTGACAATTAGGAGGTCTCTTCCTCTCCCGCTGGCTGTCAGTTTCCTCATCTCTAAAGTGAGATGGTTGGGCCAGGTGACCTCTGCATCCTGCCCTTTCCAGTCCTGATTTTCTCTAGGGTCCATGATGTGCACCAAACTGCTTGCCAGTCGTGGAATATACCATGCTTTAGCGATCCTCCAAGCCTTGCTCAGGCCATCTGAGCAAGTTGCTCAGTTCTCACCTTGGAATAAACGTCATCTTTTGGGGCTTATCTCAAACGTCCCATCTCAGAGTCTCTTCCCAGCCTTACCCCTCAGCGAAGCCTGCTTCACATTGCACTTCTCCTGCAGCGAGTCAGTGGTTTCTGCCCCAGGAGGTTGGTTAAGTGTAAGTCTCATAGACAGTGAGCCCTAGAGGGAGACCAGTGTTTGAACTTCTGAGTCTCCAGTGACCAGCAGGAAGTGATATACAGCAAGAGCTCAGAATTGTGTTCATTTTTTCTTACTAATAATGTGAGCAGGTAATATTTATTGAGGTCTTACCTCTAGCCAGGGAGTATTTGAAGCACTTTCCATGGAATGTCTTATTTCATCTTTGTAACACCCTACCCACAAGATAGTTACTATTATTGCCCCTACTTTACAGATGAGAGACCTAGACCTGAGGCTCAGAGAGGTTTAGTGAGTGAACCAAGGTCACACAGCAGGTGAGTGACAGAGTCAGGATTATATCACATGTCTGTCAGGCTCCAGAGGCCCTGTTCCTTAAACAATGACTTGATCTCTGTCAGATACTAAAGCCTCCAGATGTTGCTGGATGCCACATACAGCTAGCCGGTGGTCACTGTCTAAGGACATGGAACTCTGAAGAGCTGCCTTGCTTTTTTTTTTTTTTTTTTTTAATTAATAGGCATTATTCTTTAGTAGCAATTTTAGAGAATAATTAAGCAAAGAATACAAAGTTCCAATATTAACATCTTGCATGAATGTGGTACATTTTTTGCAACGAATGAACCAATATTGATGCATATTAACTGAAGTACACAGTTTACATTAGGGTTCCCTCTGTGTGTGGTTCAGTTCTGTGGGTTTTGACAGATGCATGTCATGTATCCAACATTACAGTATTATAACAGAATGGCTTCACTGCTCCCAAAATCCTTTTGCCTCACCTATTCATCCCTACCCCTAAACCTTTGGACATCATTAAATTTTGTAGCCTTTAGTTTTATCTTTTCTGGAACAGGTGGAATCATACAGTACGTAGCCTTTTCAGACTGACTTCTTTCACTTAGTAATAGGCATGTGAATGGCTTCTTGGCCTTTGGCTAAGAAGTGCAATAACATGCATTTGAGCTTCCTCCATGTCTGTTCATGGCTTAATACTTCATTTCTGTTTACCGCTGAATAATGTTCCATTGTTGAGGTGTACCACAGTTTATCCACTCCCTTATTGAAGGACATCTTGATTGCTTCCACTTTTGGGTAATCACGGACAAAGCTGCTCTATAAACACTCATGTGTGAAGCAAAGCTGCTCTATAAACACTCATGTGTGGACATACGTTTTCAACTCAACCAGATAAGTCCCTAGGAGTGTGACTGCTGGATTGTGTAGTAAGAGCACGTTTAGCTTTGTGAGACACTGCCAAATTGTCTTCCAGAGTGGCTGTACCATTTTGCATTACCACCAGCAATGAAGACAGTTCCTGTTGCTCCACATCCTGGTTAGCATGTGGTATTGTCAGTTTGGATTTTGGCCATTCTAATAAATCTGCAGTGGTATCTCATTGTTATTTCAATGAGCAATTCCTTACTGATAACTTAGGTTGATCATCTTTTTATATGTATGTTTGTCATCTGTATATCTTCTTTGGTGAGGTGTCTATTCAGATCTTCTGCCATTTAAAAATTGGACGGTCTGCTTATTGTTACATTTTAAGAGTTTTTCATATATATATTTTGAGACAGGGACTCACTCTGTCACCCAGGCTGGAGTGCAGTGGCAGTGATCACAGCTCTTTGCAGCCTCCACCTCCTGGGCTCAAGCAATCCTCCTGCCTTAGCCTCCTAGAGTAGCTGAGACTACAGGCATGCACCACCATGCCCAGCTAATTTTTGTATTTTTTGTAGAGATAGGGTTTCGCCATACGGCCCAGGTTGGCTTCATGTATTTTGAATACAAGTCTTTTATCAGCTATGTGTCTTGCAAATATTTTCTCCCAGTCTGTGGCTTGTCTTTTCATTCTCTTAACAGTGTTTTTTGCATAACAAAAGTTTTTAATTTTAATGAAGTCCGACTTAGATATTTTTTCTTCCATGGTTCATAGTTTTGGTGTTTTTTCCTGAAAACTCATTGTCAACCCAGAGTTACCTAGATTTTCTCTTATTTTATGGAAACTTTATAGTTTTATGTTTTACATTTAGGTCTATGATCTATTTTGAGTTAACTTTTATGAAAAGTATAAAGGTCTATGTCTAGACTTCTTTTTTTTTTTTTTTTTTTTTTTTTTGCACATGGATGCCCAGTTGTTCTAGCACCATTTGTTGAAAAGACTACCTTTTCTCCATTGAATTACCTTTGGTCCCTTGTCAAAGATCAGTTCACTATATTTACATGGGTCTATTTCTGGACCTTCTATTCTGTTCCATTGACCTGTTTGTCTATTCTTTCATGAATATCACACTGTCTTCATTACTGTAGATTTATAGTAAGCTTTGAAGTCAAGTAATGTCAGTCCTCTGACTTCCTTTTCAGTAATTATGTTGACTGTTCTGTTAATATCAAAAAATAATTCACTGAGATTTTAATTGGGTTTGCATTGAATCTATAGAACAAGTTGGGAAGAGTCATCTTAATGAT
>NW_012100320.1:5293079-5294670 GCF_000951045.1 Mandrillus leucophaeus | reverse complement strand
TTTTTTTTTTTTAATGGAAGCTTCTGACTTATTTCAGACAAAGTATTAGACTTGCCATTAAGAATCACCTCGAGGGGCATTCCAAGATGGTCGAATAGTAACAGCTCTGGTCTGCAGCTCCCAGCACGATCGATGCAGAAGACGGGTGATTTCTGCATTTCCAACTGAGGTACCTGGTTCATCTCGTTGGGACTGGTCAGAAAGTGGGTGCAGCCCACAGAGGGCGAGCTGAAGCAGGGCAGGGCACCGCCTCACCTGGGAAATGCAAGGAGTCAGAGATTTCCCTTTCCTACCCAAGGGAAGCCATGACAGACTGTACCGGGGAAATCGGGACACTGCCACCTAAACACTGCGCTTTTCCAATACTCTTAGCAAACAGCACACCAGGAGATTATATCCCGCGTGTGGCTCAGCGGGTCCCACGCCCACAGAGCTTTGCTCACTGCTAGTACAAGATCAAACTGTGAGGCAGCAACCCTGGACGGGGGAGGGGTGTCCACCATTGCTGAGGCTTGAGTAGGTAAACAAAGCGGCCTGGAAGCTCAAACTGGATGGAGCCCACCACAGCTCAACAAGGCCCACCTGTCTGTGTAGACTCCACCTCTGGGGGCAGGGCATAGCTTAACAAAAGGCAGCAGAAACTTCTGCAGACTTAAACGTCCCTGTCTGACAACTCTGAAGAGAGCAGTGGTTCTCCCAGTACAGTGTTTATATATATATATATATACACACACACACACACACACACACACATTATTTATATATAATATTATATATATATTATACTTTAAGTTCTGGGATACATGTGCAGAACGTGCAGGTTTGTTACATAGGTATACATGTGCCATAGTGGTTTGCTGCACCCATCAACTCGTCATCGACATTAGGTATTTCTCCTAATGCTATCCTTCCCCTAGCACCCCAGCCCCTGAGTGATGTTCCCCTTCCTGTGGCCATGCATTCTAATTGTTCAGCTCCCACTTATGAGTGAGAACATACGGTGTTTGGTTTTCTGTTCTTGAGATAGTTTGCTGAGAATGATGGTTTCCAGCATCATCCATGTCCCTGTAAAGAACATGAACTCATTCTTTTTTTATGGCTGCATAGTATTCCATGATATGTATGTGCCACATTTTCTTTCTTTTTTTTTTTTTAGAACACATTTAATTTGCAAATACATAGTTATGCTTCCATCTATGTAATACTTCCTCTTGTAACTGGAAACAGCTAGCTCTTACCCTAACATAGTACAAAGTCTCATATGTCACTTTATCTATCTTTGAGTGATGTTCATTCCTCTCCTAGCTGAGCCTCAATCTTTCATTATTATTATTATTATTATACTTTAAGTTCTGCATGTGCATAACATGCAGGTTTGTTACACATGTATACTTGTGCCATGTTGGTGTGCTACACCCATCAACTCGTCAGCACCCATCAACTCGTCATTTACATCAGGTATAACTCCTAATGCAATCCCTCCTCCCTTCCCCCTCCCCATAATAGGCCCCAGTGTGTGATGTTCCCCTTCCCAAGTCCAGGTGATCTCATTGTTCACTTCCCACCTATGAGTGAGAACATGCAGTGTTTG
>NW_012100320.1:5291975-5293029 GCF_000951045.1 Mandrillus leucophaeus | reverse complement strand
TTTTTTTTTTTTTAGAACACATTTAATTTGCAAATACATAGTTATGCTTCCATCTATGTAATACTTCCTCTTGTAACTGAAAACAGCTAGCTCTTACCCTAATATAGTACAAAGTCTCATATGTCACTTTATCTATCTTTGAGTGATGTTCATTCCTCTCCTAGCTGAGCCTCAATCTTTCATTATTATTATTATTATACTTTAAGTTCTGCATGTGCATAGCATGCAGGTTTGTTACACATGTATACTTGTGCCATGTTGGTGTGCTACACCCATCAACTCGTCACCACCCATCAACTCGTCATTTACATCAGGTATAACTCCTAATGCAATCCCTCCTCCCTTCCCCCTCCCCATAATAGGCCCCAGTGTATGATGTTCCCCTTCCCAAGTCCAAGTGATCTCATTGTTCACTTCCCACCTATGAGTGAGAACATGCAGTGTTTGGTTTTCTATTCTTGTGATAGTTTGCTGAGAATGATGGTTTCCAGCTGCATCCATGTCCCTACAAAGGACACAAACTCATCCTTTTTTATGGCTGCATAGTATTCCATGGTGTATATGTGCCACATTTTCTTAATCCAGTCTGTCACTGATGGACATTTGGGTTGATTCCAAGTCTTTGCTATTGTGAATAGTGCCGCAATGAACATATGTGTGCATGTGTCTTTATAGCAGCATGATTTATAATCCTTTGGGTATATACCCAGTAATGGGATGCCAGCACAGTGTCTGAGCTCTGAGAACGGACAGACTGCCTCCTCAAGTGGGTCCCTGACCCCTGTGTAGCCTAACTTGGAGACATCTCCCAGTAGGGCCAACTGACACCTCATACAGCCGGGTGCCCCTCTAAGATGAAGCTTCCAGAGGAAGGATCAGGTGACAATATTTGCTGTTCTGCAATATTTGCTGTTTTACAGCCTCCACTGGTGATACCCAGGCAAGCAGGGTCTGGAGTAGACCTCCAGCAAACTCCAACAGACCTGCAGCTGAGGGACCTGTTAGAAGAAAAACTAACAAACAGGAAGGAATAGCATCAACATCAACAAAAAGG
>NW_012100320.1:5287924-5288710 GCF_000951045.1 Mandrillus leucophaeus | reverse complement strand
AGCAAACTATCACAAGGACAGAAAACCAAACACTGCATGTTCTCACTTGTAGGTGGGAATTGAACAATGAGAACACTTGGACACAGGGCAGAGAACATCACACACCGGGGCCTGTCATGGGGTGGAGGGATGGGAGAGGCATAGCATTAGGAGAAATACCTAATGTAAATGACAAGTTAATGGGTGCAGCAAACCAATATGGCACATGTATGCATATGTAAAAAACCTGCACATTGTGCACATGTACCCTAGAACTTAAAGTATAATATAAACAAACAAACAAATAAATAAATAAATAAAATTTATTTCTTCTAGTACTAAAAAAAAAAAAAAAATCACCTCAAAGTGATCACTATTATGGTCATTACCACAACAGCTAGTGAAGCAGGATGGAGGCAGACACCTGGAGGGCCACCAACATGCCTGAGAGCCAAGACCAGCCCTAATTCTTCACTTCTGCAGCCTCCTCCTCAGTCTTTCCCTTAGCCGCCTTCTTCCTCTCCACCTCTCCTCCTTCTCCAGCATTGCCACTATCTCAGCTACCTGACTGATAGAGATGTGAACATCTTCTTTGTCCACCAGCTCAATCACCTTAATGAGGTTGTCAATATTGACCTTGCCATTTTAATTTTTATCCAGTGTTGAGGCCAAGCTGATCAGTTTGTTTTCTGGAATGTTCTTGATTTGCTTTATGGTGCTGATGAGCTCGGTGATACTGATGACTTTCTCTCCCGCTCCCCCTGAGCCCTCTGCCTGGCCCAGCTTGCCAGGCCTCTGATCCATCTC
>NW_012100320.1:5281745-5282724 GCF_000951045.1 Mandrillus leucophaeus | reverse complement strand
CACTCTTAAAGAAAACAATTTTCAACCCAGAATTTCATATCCAGCCAAACTAAGCTTCATAAGTGAAGGAGAAATAAAATCCTTTACAGACAGGCAAATGCTGGAGATTTTGTCACCACCAGGCCTGCCTTACAAGAGCTCCTGAAGGAAGCACTAAACATGGAAAGGAACAACCAGTACCAGTCACTGCAAAACCATGCCAAATTGTAAAGTCCATCTATGCTAGGAAGAAACTGCATCAACTAACAGGCAAAATAACCAGCTAACATCATAATGACATAACAACATTAACCTTAAATGTAAAAGGGCTAAATGCCCCAATTAAAATACACAGACTGGCAAATTGGATAAAGAGTCAAGACCCATCAGTGTGCTATATTCAGGAGACCAATCTCATGTGCAGAGATACACATAGGCTCAAAATAAAGGGATGGAGGAAGATCTACCAAGCAAATGGAAAGCAAAAAAAAAAGTAGGGGTTGCAATCCTAGTCTCTGATAAAACAGACTTTAAACCAACAAAGATCAAAAGAGACAAAGAAGGCCATTACATAATGGTAAAGGGATCAATTTAACAAGAAGAGCTAACTATCCTAACTATATATGCACCCAATACAAGAGCACCCAGATTCATAAAGCAAGTCCCAAGAGACCTAAAAAGAGACTAAGACTCCCACACAATAATAATAGGAGACTTTAACACCCCACTGTCAATATTAGACAGATCAACGAGACAGAAGGTTAACAAGGATATTCAGGACTTGAACTCAGCACCAAGCAGACTTAATAGACATCTACAGAATTCTCCACTCCAAATCAACAGAATATACATTCTTCTCAGCACCACATCACACTTATTCCAAATTGACCACGTAGTTGGAAGTAAAGCATTAAAAACAGGTGCTGGAGAGGATGTGGAGAAATAAGAGTGCTTTTACACTGTTGGTGGAAGTGTAAACCAGTTCAACCATTGTGGAAGA
>NW_012100320.1:5278362-5280525 GCF_000951045.1 Mandrillus leucophaeus | reverse complement strand
ATGGTGCTGATGAGCTCGGTGATACTGATGACTTTCTCTCCCGCTCCCCCTGAGCCCTCTGCCTGGCCCAGCTTGCCAGGCCTCTGATCCATCTCCAGCTGTGTGATCAAGCTGTCTATCCACCAGATCATCTGCTGAACTCTCTTTGTCAGTGTCTTGCTGGCTTTAGATTTTTCCACATATTTTTCTTTGCTGATCTTTGAAACTTCCTTCTTGATCTCTTGCAAGTCATCACTATAGTCCTGGACGTCCTCCTTCAGTAGCTCCAGCTCCTCCTTCTCCTTGGTTAGGGACTTATTTTGCTCCTTCAGTTTAGAACACGAGTCACTAAGTACACCCATTTCTTCTTTGGTTATTTTCTCTTCCTTCAAGATCTCCAGCACAGGGACAGTGTCCTTCAGGGCCTCTGAGGGCAGGATCACATCAGGCACTTCTGGCTGCTGGTCTGCCACTGGCCTCTCAGGGGTGGCTTCTTCCATTTCATTTCTTGGGATAGCTTCTGCAGCTCATTCTCCCTGTGCTCCTGCTGGATGGCCACCTCCTCCTGTAATGTAGCCTCCAATTTCACTTTGTTGTCCACCTGCTCGCCCTCAACCTTGGCCACTTTCACCTGGGCTCCCTCCGCCGCTATCTCTGGAAGAGTCTGCAAGGTGGATTTGAGCTGGTCAGTAGGACAGAGGGTGTCTGGGAGGTATATAGCTCGGGACAATGAGAGCAGTGATATGGGGATCTCTTGATGCAAATGCATATCCAGCCACTGCTTCAGCAGGCTCCTCAGATGGTTTTCTGAAACCCAGAGGGCCCACATCCCTCGAGTTCTACATGTCGACAGCAGTTCCTTGATATTCAGGCTGTCCACCCCTTCCTCAGCAATCAGCTCATTGTTGGCCTTTATGGACCTCAACCTCATGGTGAGCTGAAAGCATAGGAAGTTGTTGGTGCCTATGGCCTGGAGATCCAGCAGCTCACACAATGCCACCAGCTGCTGGCAGGTGAGGTTATCCAGGGTCAGCTCATCCTCAAATAATTTGGGAAAGCGCATGATTTCTTTGCTGTTAAGTCTTTCCTGTCTCTCAGATCTTCTGGAAAAACATGGAGAAGTCTTTGGCAGTCCTCCCCTTCACTTCTTTGTTCTTCACAGCCATCTCCTCGATGGTGTCCTGGAGAAATTTAGCCAGTTCCAGCTCCCCCATAGCTGCTTCTTCGGTCTCTTCTCCTTGATGGACTGGGTCTCAAATGTGGACAGCAACATGTTGGAAAAGATTTTCACTACCATGAGCAACAGCAACTCCATGAAAAGCACCACCGCAAAGATCAGGAGCTGGACCAGGCAAAAGAGGTCAGCACAGACACGGACAAACTGCCTGTGCTCCCAGCTGGTCAGCATGTGGCCACTGAGAATCCTCCAGAGCGTGTGTGTGGCTATCTTGGTGGCGGTCCAGAGAAGGCAGAAGCCGTGGTAATAGTGCTTCAGCCTGTCCAGGACCCTCTGCCCCACAGACTTCATTGGCGCCTCTTCAGGGGGGCTGTATACGGAGCTGCCTTCCTGCAGCTTCTTGTTCTTGTCCTTGGAGGACTTGACTACGGAGTCGTTGCCAAGGTGGGGAGATGAGTGCCAGGAGCGCGCAGGAAGGTCCTGAGGTCCCGTGACCACCAAACATGGCGCCACCGTAGCCACTGTGTGCCAGCGCTCCCGCCTCACAGGCCAACGGCTGAGGTGATGGCCTCTGAAGGAAGGTACACCGGATAGGCGGGTGTGTGGCAGCTAAATGGAACATTCACGGGGCTCCTCAGCCCTGCGATGGAGACCAGCATGATCCCCCAGGTTACCCCTCAGGGCAGCGACGTGGGGTGGTGGGAGGCGGGAGGCCGCCCGGCCCTGACAGCTCCTCAGTAAGATGGATGACATGGGCCTCCTGCAGCAGCTTCCTCCTCCTCCTCTTCCTCCTCTGAGGCTCCTGGGCCTATGTTGCGACTCAAGCTGGCCCGCAAGGACGACTGACAAAGGCTGCGGACCAACGAAGAGCTCCAGGACCCAGCATCAAAGGCGGCCAAGTCATTCACAGACTTCCGGGGACCAGGTGGGCAGAGCAGGGACGGGAGGGGAGGCCGGGTTGCCTTCACCATTGGGCACTTCCGCTCCTGCGCACTCCATTTCTTTAG
>NW_012100320.1:5276334-5277347 GCF_000951045.1 Mandrillus leucophaeus | reverse complement strand
TTATTGTTTTTTGGATTTTTTGTTGTTGTTGTTTGTTTGATTTTTTAGTGTGTGTGTGTGTGTGTGTGTGGTAGTTTTTTTTTTTTTTTTTTTTTGACAGAGTCTCACTTTTGTCACCCAAGCTGGAGTGCAGTGGTGTGATCTCATCTCACTGCAACCTCTGCCTCCCGGGTTCCAGTGATCCTCCTGCCTCAGCCTCCTGAATAGCTGGGATTACAGGCACCCACCACTATGGCTGGCTAATTTTTGTATTTTTAGTAGAGATGAGGTTTTGCTGTGTTGGCCAGGCTGGTCTGGAACCCCTGACCTCAAGTGATTCACCTACCTCGGCCTCCCAAAGTGCTGGGATTACAGGCATGAGCCACCATGTTTAGCCTGAGTTTTTATTTTAATCTTACTAGAGCTGAGCTGTGTTTAAGATTTGCTATAGCTAAAGGTGCCAAAGGCTTTGCTATAGCTATAGGTGCCAAAGGCTTTGCTTTCCTTTAATTTCCTTGGTTTGTTTTTTTCTCCATGGTTAACTTTGGGTTTCCCTAAGAACTTCTTCTTAAAGAGTCTGTGTCTTATAGCTGTTTCAGTTGTAATTCATTGTTATTATACTGAAGACCTGTTGTGGTGGTGGAAATAAAATGTTGGGGAGAGGAGGCATTCTATACTCTTATTGTTAAATCTTAGTTTTTTAGTTGGCCTGAGCCCCTGGGCTGTGACCTTCAGAAGCACTTTTTGGCCCCATTATTTTTTCCCTTCTCCTTAAGTAAGACGGACAGGAAGGATGGAAGGGGTTGAGTTGTCTAATTGCCCCAGTCAGACAAGGCTCTGATAAAGTAGTTTCTCGGGAGGGTTGGCCTTTTTCACTGAGAAAGCTCTAGGGGTATTTCAAATGGTGATTTTTCCACTCTTTCTGTCTGGAACAGGGTTTTTTTTTTTTTTTTTTTCTCTGATCTTCCCAGTGTCAGTCTGGTCGGGTTCCTGGAGGTAAAACCCACTTAAATATTGAAGGGAGACCTACAACT
>NW_012100320.1:5259285-5271198 GCF_000951045.1 Mandrillus leucophaeus | reverse complement strand
GGCAGAGCAGGGACGGGAGGGGAGGCCGGGTTGCCTTCACCATTGGGCACTTCCGCTCCTGCGCACTCCATTTCTTTAGATGGTTGATCTCTTTCATTAGTTTTATCATTTCCTTGTGTAGGTCGTGGACACATTTTGTTATATTTATACATAAAAAATTCTTTTCTTTTTTCCTTTTTTTTTGGTAAGTGTTATTGCATTTTTAATGTCAAATTGTTGTTCATTGCTGGTACCTATGAAAGCAATGGACTTCTGTTATTAACTTTCTTTTTTTTTTTTTTGAGAGGGAGTCTTGTTCTGTCGCCCAGGCTGGAGTGCAGTGGCTCAATCTCGGCTCACTGCAACCTCTGCTAAAAGGATTCAAGCTGTCACAGCCTCCTGAGTAGCTGATTCTACAGGAACCGGCCATCATACCTGGCTAATTTTTGTATTTTTAGTAGAGATGGGGATTCACTATATTGGTTAGACTGGTCTCGAACTCCTGGCCTCAGGTGATCCACCACCTCAGCCTCCCAAAGTGCTGGGATTACTGGCATGAGCCACCACGCCCAGTGCTGTATATTAACTTTGTATCTTGCAACTTTGCTATTTGTTCTAGTCGTTCTTTTGAAGTTCTTTGAGATTTTCTCCATAGACTATCATGCCATCTGTGAATAAAGAGTGCTTTATTTCTTCCTACCTAATCTATAGACCTTTTCTTTCTTTTTCTTATCTTATTACATTAGCTAGAAATTCCAGTATGATGTTGAATAGGAGTGGTGAGAGGGGACATCTTTGGCTTGTTTCTGACCTTCACTGGAAGGTATCTAATTTCTCACTATTAAGCGTGATGTTAGCGCTAAAGTTTTACAAATATTCTTTACAAGTTGAGGAAATTCTCCTTTGTTCCTACTTTCTTGAGAGTTTTGTCATGAACAAGTGTTAGATTTTGTCTCTTTACTTTTAACCTTTATAGTTAAAGTGGCTTCTTGTAGACAACAGATAGCTTTTTTTTATTCCTCTGACAGCCTATTTTTAATTGGTACATTTATAGCATTTGTATTTAAAGTGATTATTGATATAGTTGGATTAATATCTACCATGTTTGTAATTATTTTCTATTCACTGCACTTGTTTCTTATTTATTTATTTATTTATTTTGAGGTGAAGTTTCACCCTTGTTGCCCAGGCTGGAGTGCCATGGTACAATCAGGCTCACTGCAACCCCCATCTCCCAGGTTCAAGCAATTCTTCTGCCTCAGCCTCCCAAGTAGCTGGGATTACAGGCGTGTACCACCATGCCCAGCTAATTCTGATTATTGTTTTTTGGATTTTTTGTTGTTGTTGTTTGTTTGATTTTTTAGTGTGTGTGTGTGTGTGTGTGTGGTAGTTTTTTTTTTTTTTTTTTTTTGACAGAGTCTCACTTTTGTCACCCAAGCTGGAGTGCAGTGGTGTGATCTCATCTCACTGCAACCTCTGCCTCCCGGGTTCCAGTGATCCTCCTGCCTCAGCCTCCTGAATAGCTGGGATTACAGGCACCCACCACTATGGCTGGCTAATTTTTGTATTTTTAGTAGAGATGAGGTTTTGCTGTGTTGGCCAGGCTGGTCTGGAACCCCTGACCTCAAGTGATTCACCTACCTCGGCCTCCCAAAGTGCTGGGATTACAGGCATGAGCCACCATGTTTAGCCTGAGTTTTTATTTTAATCTTACTAGAGCTGAGCTGTGTTTAAGATTTGCTATAGCTAAAGGTGCCAAAGGCTTTGCTATAGCTATAGGTGCCAAAGGCTTTGCTTTCCTTTAATTTCCTTGGTTTGTTTTTTTCTCCATGGTTAACTTTGGGTTTCCCTAAGAACTTCTTCTTAAAGAGTCTGTGTCTTATAGCTGTTTCAGTTGTAATTCATTGTTATTATACTGAAGACCTGTTGTGGTGGTGGAAATAAAATGTTGGGGAGAGGAGGCATTCTATACTCTTATTGTTAAATCTTAGTTTTTTAGTTGGCCTGAGCCCCTGGGCTGTGACCTTCAGAAGCACTTTTTGGCCCCATTATTTTTTCCCTTCTCCTTAAGTAAGACGGACAGGAAGGATGGAAGGGGTTGAGTTGTCTAATTGCCCCAGTCAGACAAGGCTCTGATAAAGTAGTTTCTCGGGAGGGTTGGCCTTTTTCACTGAGAAAGCTCTAGGGGTATTTCAAATGGTGATTTTTCCACTCTTTCTGTCTGGAACAGGGTTTTTTTTTTTTTTTTTTTCTCTGATCTTCCCAGTGTCAGTCTGGTCGGGTTCCTGGAGGTAAAACCCACTTAAATATTGAAGGGAGACCTACAACTAGGCCCCCAGAAGTTTTTAATTTTCAAACAAGTTCATTCTTAATTTCCAGAAATTCATCAAAATTACTATTCAAGTGTTCCCAACAGTTCCTGGCTCCAGTGGTTTCTGCTTCAAGTAAGCTGATCTTGGCTGTATTCACTCATCTCCCCAGATTTCAGAGTGGCAGTTTGCCCTGTGACTTTAATTCTGATGAGAATTAAGAAACATTGTTGACTTTCAGTTTGTTCAACTTATTTCATGGTGTGAGGATGGGTGTGACAACTTCCAAGCTCTTTATACATCAGAGCTGAAACCAGAAGTACCCCCTGCTGGTGTTTTAACGTATCTGCCAAAGGCCTGCCTCCCAGTCATGCCTCCCAGTCATGGGACAGAGGGACAGAAAGTGCAGGGGAAGCAAAGCCAGGAGGAGCCAAACCCATGATAGGTCCATTCAGTAGACCTGTCCCGCTGCCCTGCAAAAAGGAGGCCCAACCAGGGGAAACCAAGGCCCTAGGGAAGGAGCCACAAGCTTCATGCCCAAGACCTCTCAGACTCCCTGTTCCTCTGCCAGCCCTGGCCTCCTGGATCCCCCTCTAGGGCTTGAGTTGGGTTGCAGGGGAGGAGGAAGCATGGGGCACATGAGGGTGGCTGAGGTTAAGCTGGCCAGGCAGACCCACCAAGCACTAGCTCCACCCCTCACTAACTGCAATACCTTGGCCTGGTCACTGCCCTTCTGGGGCCTCAGTCCCCATCTGTAAGATTATAAAATAACAGCACTATCCTGGTATAACTGTGGAAGGGAAGAAAGTGCCTGGCACTGAGCCTGGCATACCCCAGTGTCATACAAACACATTTCCTTCTTCCCGCTACAGGAGTCACCTCCAGTCCAGTATCCCTGTCTTTGCACTGCTTTCTCTGACTCCTCACAGGTCAGCACCACCTTCCTTTCATCCCACCCCAGCCCAAGGGTCACCCAGAGGAGGGAAAGACAGAAGACGGACAGCAAGTGATGAATGTTAATGGCGTTATGTGCCAACCACTCTTCTAAGCATGATGTATACATTTGCTTAGCTATATGCACCAAGAAAAGGTATGATCTAGAAAATGTGTTACCTCGGAGCACGGGAACAAGGTCATGAAAACAAGGTCTTGGTGAGATGCCGCCATTTCATCCGTCCTCGGTCTCTGCGCCTTTCGTAGAGCTTCCAGCAGCACTATGTTGGGTCAGAGCATCCAGAGGTTCACAACCTCTGTGGTCCGTAGGAGCCATTATGAGGAGGGCCCTGGGAAGAATTCGCCATTTTCAGTGGAAAACAAGTGGGCGTTGCTAGTTAAGATGTGTTTGTACTTTGGATCTGCATTTGCCGCACCCTTTCTTAGAGTAAGACACCAACTGCTTAAATCATAAGGATGTTTCAGTTCATCCATTTAACAGATATGAAGAGCATTTTAAGAGATACAGCCTCTGGAAATGGATCAAACTCCAACTCATATGGCATACTAGATATGTTTGTTAATAAACTTATGACATGAATGCTTAATGCCTCTTTTTTGAAATAGGGAATGTAATAATTGGCCATTTGCCTACTTTATTAATTTGGATAACATTCCAGTATTACTCTGTGGTTTAGCTTATTTAATGGTGTTCAACTGAGGTTATATTAAATTTTTGATTCCCAGGTCAGGATTTTGTTGGTAATATATGCAATAAAAGGGAAATACAAATCTGAAAAAAAAAAAAAAGAAAAAGAAAAGAAAACATGTTACCTCCATATTACAGAAAAGGAAAACCAAGGTGCAGAGAAGTTTAGCAACTTCCAGGATCACAGTCAGTAAGTGGCAGAGCCTGGGTTAGAACCCAGAGCCCACATTCTAGGAAAAGAAATAAAGGAAGTGAAGATCCCCTACCTTGGGAAGTGGCGACTCAGAAGGTTGAGAGCCTCCCACTCACTGTACTAGTTTGGCTGTGGGGTTTTAAGAACTGGAGGCTTCCTCCAGTGACCTCAAGTTCCAGGGTTAACCGAGGGGATGCTTGTGCCAATGAGGGAGCCAGAGCCCCCATGGAGCTGGACTGAGCATGGCGCAGATCCCAGATCCCCGTGATCCTGTAGTGGGAAGGGGTCGGGGATCTGCCCGTGTGCCTCACCCAGGACTTCTTGAACTTGAATGTGCTCACAAATCCCTGGGGATCTTATTAACATGTAGATTCAGATTCAGCAAGTCTTGAGTAGGGTCCACGAGTCTGCATTTCTAATAGGCTCCCAGGCATTGTTGATGCTGCTGCGCCAGGGGCCACATTTGGAGAAGCGGTTCTCTATGGGACCCTGAATCTCTCTCAGGCCTCACTTCCTTCAGGCCTCTTCTTGCTGCTTTCACTCCACTTGCCTGATTCTCCAGTTCTGGAGTGAGGGTTCTCCCCACTGCTCCACCTCTTAGGTGGCAGGGCAGCTTCTGAAGGGCATTTTAAGACAAGTTACCCAGGGAATGGCCAGCCAGCTACCGTACTAGTTAGCCGGCATGGGCCAATCTATGAGTTGGGCCTAGCATCATCCATCACTTCTGAGATCCCAGAACTGTGGCTTCTGGTGAAAAAGCAGCATGTATATCACCTGTAAAATGGAGAAGTTATCACAGAACCTGACCTCAATGGGTTGGCTTGAGGATTCAATGAGTTAGTATACACAAAGCAGTGAGCTCAGTACCTGGCACACAGTGAGCGCTACTTAAACCTTAGATCTCACTTTGTTGAATGACTTTTTAGCAGATGTGGGTTTGATATTGGCCCCCAGATTATTGCATGCAGTGGTCCTCAAACTTCAGCATGCATCAGAATTGCCTGGAGGGCTTGTTAATGACAGATCGCTGGGCTGCACCCCAAGGTTTCCGATGTAGTAGGTCTGTAGTGGGGAGCCGAGGATCTGCACTTCTCTCAAGTTCCCTGGTGCTGCTGATGCTGCTGGTCCAGGGACCAACTTTGAGAACCTCTGATCTAGGAGCAACCCCTGTCCCTGCCCTACAAGGAGCCTGAAGGCCAGAGCTGGCAGTGCTAGGCCAGGTCACACCCAGAGTTAGAAGCCTTACCAGCCAGGTATCCTGGGCTCCAAGGACACCAGAGAGGGGCTTGTCTGAGGCCCGAGGCCCCTCCGCAGGCCTCTCCTGCAGGCCTGCTGCCTCCTTCCTGGCCCAGTGCCCTGGCCCTCGGAAGGCCCCTCCACCCAGCTTTGTTTGCATTCCTGGAGCCTGCGTCAGCCTGGGCAGCGGGCGTGTCTATGCGGGCTGGCCTGGTGCAGCTCTGATGGCTGGCCCTGCACTCCAGGCCTCCTGGGCTGGGGCCGCAGTGGCCACGCAGGGCTCACTTAGCAGGCCGGTGACTCATGCTTCCTCCCAGATTCCGGGAAATGCCTTCCTGCTGCTGCTGCTGCTTTTTTCTTGTTTAATGAGAAGTTCTCTGCAGATTCCCATGGCAACCTCAGGATGGGGAGGCAGGGGGAGGAGGAGGCCAAATCTGTTCCCAAGAGGGGCCCCGAGAATTCCCATCTCTCTCACACATGCACACACGCTCCCACCCTATTGCCAGCCCCGGCCTGAATCCCCAACCCACCATGGTGCTTTGGTCCAGGAGGGCCAGCCCCAGAAATGCTTGCTTTTATTAAAAAGGAATGGCCTCACAAAGGCACAACTGTAGGAAAGGTTGTAATTTGCCCAAATAAAACTTAATTTGATCCATGAAATAGCTGTGGTTTATTGTGTAATAGATGTGCTATGTATTTCAATTTAATAGAAGCCAATATAATAGGGGGCCAGTGGGGGCCTCCAGAGGCCCACCTCTTCCCCTACTCACAGTAGGGCCACACAGCCCGCACCATTGTTGGGACCCTCCACCAGGAGAGGACGGAGAAGGGCTGGCCATAGACCTCTGGCCCAGACCACGGAGGCTCATGGGAGAGACAGCTCAGGGACAGAACAAGTAAGAGTGCTTGAAGAGGAAAAAGAAGGAAAGAAATGAAAACCACCCTTTTTCCAAAGCAAAGGCTGTGGATGCATGAGTCTGAGGAGGGGGCCGTGGGGGCTGAGTCACTTTCCTGTCCACTGCTGGAACAGGAGGGCCTCTGCTAGGGGCTGTGGGAGAAAGAAGGCTGAATCTGTCACTTGGAGTATGTTGAGGGGATCCCTTTGAAGAAGGCTTCAGGGACAGTTCCTGGGACAATAGGCAGCTGCTTCAGCCCCCAGAGCCTGTGTGTGCTGCCTGTGCTCAGACTCAGAGCGAAGGTAATAGAAACCGGGGGTAGGAAAAAGACAAGAATGGGGCTTAGCTGGGTCTAGTGAGGCTCCCAGAGATGGTCTCATCCAGCATCCCCCTGCCCCCCACCACCCTGGTGGTCCAGACTGAGGCCCAGAGAGGGTAAGTGAGTTGTACAAGCTCAGCTGGTCCTCATTCCATAAATTCTTAGTACACACTGGTGCTAGATCAGGATGGGGGTAGGGTGGGATGCCAGGCTGGTTTTACAGGACCCACCCCCAAGAGTGCTGAGCAACTGACAGAGAGCAGCAGGGGAAGGGAAAGCAGGTATTGCTCTAAGCACGTCGTGTGCATCATCTCATTTAATCCTCATGACAACCCAGTATGGTAGGTATTGGTGGCCCCATTTTTCAGCTGAGGAAATTGAGGCCAGGGCGGTGGCTTGTCCAAAAATCACAGTTCCCCCTCAACCCCCTGCTGCCTCTTGTGAGCGGAGACAGTATCCACCCCATCCTCCCGTCCTTCTGGGTTCTGGGACTCTGATCCCTACATCCAGGTTATTCCTCATTCATTCTTCCCATTGGGTGCTTTTCTTTAAAAAGGCCTTTATTTGGCTCAGTGTAACCTTGGACAAACTTCTGAGCCTCAGTTTTCTGATTCATAAAATGAGAACTGTATGCATCTCACAAGGGCTATTCTAAAGGTTAAATGAGATGCCACTTGAAAGCACCATAGCCAGGGCCTGGCATTTAGTGGGTACTCACAGGTACTCATGAAATCCATCTATTTCTAACAACCCCCATTGAGAATACCATATGCTAGGGAAGTTCTGAACATTAATAAGGGAGGGAGAATAACTGGGATTTGAATTTCAACTCTGCCATTTACTAACATGGTATTGGAACAGGTTCTCATCTTACCTTTCTAAGTCTCAGTTTCATCATCTGTAAAATGGGTATAACATTGCCCATCACAGGGATGATGGGACAATTAAATGAGATAATGGATGGCACATAAAAGGTGTTCAATAAACAATAGTTGCTATTTCATCATTATTATTATTGCTTCCTAAATGCTTTTCAGTGGGCTGGCCTCCAGTGTATATGACCAACATGTCTAGTGTGATGCTTCCCCCTTAATCTTGGTCCTGTCGGCTCCTTTCGCGAGAATTTTCAGTGTGCCTGGGAGCTGGAGTTTCTGCCCTGAGGCTGAGAGAACGCTCTGTGTCCTGTCTGCCCCAGAAAGAAATCACACATGAATTCAATGACTGAAGGAACGGAAGGCAGTTACCCTGGAAGCATTTGCAGGACACAGTCTTCTCTTTTGTTCTTCCAAGGAAATGCCACCGCACTGCCAAACCCACTGTTGGGCTGAGAAGGGCGGGTTTGTGGGGCAACAAGAGGGGGAGAACTTAGTCAGGGACAGCAACAGGAAGCCTTCTCTGAAAGCCAAATGAGAGATGAGATGCCCCCATCCCCTCACAAGGACCCTGGGGTGCTCCTCTCCTCCCCTGCTGCCTTGCCAAATCCCACCAGTGCCCACTGGACCACAGGGAGGCCAAGAGGCCCAGTTAGAAAGCTGTGTAACGGCTTGTTCATCAAAAGTTGCACCATTGGGCTTGTGTGATATTGGAGCCCTTGAAGACCGTGATTCACCCAAGGTCACAGCACATTTGTGTGCGTGTGTGTGTGTGTGTGTGTGTCTGCTACTTCCCTATGTTGTGTGATCTCCCTTCATCTCAGTACCTCACAGGGGTGCTGCAGGGATCAAGGGAGGCAGTCACGTGTGGAAGTCCACTATTAAATGATACAAATGTGAGGATTTATTTATTTATTTATCTGTTAGACAGAGTCTCGCTCTGTCGCCCAGGCTGGAGTGCAGTGATGTGGTCTCGGCTCACTGTGACCTCTGCCTTCTAGGTTCAAGCGATTCTCCTGCCTCAGTCTCCCAAGTAGCTGGGACTACAGGCACGTGCCACCATGCCCGACTAATTTTTTGTATTTTTAGTAGAGATGGGGCTTCACCGCGTTAACCAGGATGGTCTAGATCTCCTGACCTCGTGATCTGCCTGCCTCGGCCTCCCAAAGTGCTGGGATTGCAGGCATGAGTCACCTCGCCTGGCCTGAGGATTTATTTATTGTCTTTTAATAGAGTCAAACTTCAACTAAGCAGAGCACTGGCAGCCAGAGATGTTTAATTGAGATTGAATGGCAAATCCTTTTTGTTCAACATTTATTGTGGAGAAACATTTTATAATTATAATTGATAATGAAGTTTAATAGAATGAAAATGATATATGATCTGTGTAGAAAATTTTTAAAATGTGGGAAGCTATAAAAGAAAAAGATTGCAAAAATCATTCCTAACTTCATATATGCATGCATTTATATCATTAATATTATTATAAATTTGCATGCATATATACACCATTTTATTCTGCTAGGGGCTGAATTCAGTGCTTACTACATTATCTATGTATATACGTATAAATGAAGTATCACATTACACATATGTATGTTTATCACCTGCTTTTCTTCTCATTCAGCATTATTTAATGATAATTTTTCTATACAATAAAAAGTACTCTAAAACATGATGCTTTTCTTTATAACAATAATATATGTGTATGGTAAGGTAACTAGTCCAGAAAAACAGAAAGTAGAAAGAAAAAATCCAGTTGTATCTCCATCTCCCCCCGCCATTCCCCAAATGCAAGTGCCATTAACAATTAAGCATACTTTTTAAAAGCTGTATAATATTTTGACACATAGATGTGCCATCATTTCTGTAATTTCCTATTATGGGACATTTAGACTGCTTCAGAATTTTTTCCGTTATAGAAAAATGAATATTTCTCAGGAAAGATCCCCAGAGGCAGCATTGCTGGAACAAAGGGTACAAACATTTTTAAGGCTTTTGATCCAGATTGAGAAACTGATTTCCTGAAAGCAGCTGCCATTATAGCCTCATCCGCATGGAAAGAGAACATGCTTTTCGCCCATCTCATTTTATCTCAGCCCCACTGAGCATGACTTAAAAAAAAAATACTTTGACCAAAGTGATCAGTGAAAAACAACATCTCTCTCTTGTAATGGAATCTTTCGTTTTCTACTAAGATTAAGCATTTTTCCATATACTTAGCCACTGACATTTTCCCTTTTGATTTCCTTTATACATCCATTGCCCATTTTTTCTCATTCTGGGTTTTAGACTCTTTTTCTTTTTGATTTGTAAGTGCTCTTTACATATTTCTTTTTATTTTAATTCTATTTATGGTGTGTTTTGATGTACAGAACTTTCCAATTTTAAATACTCAAATATACGCATCTTTTCCTTTATAATTCCTTCCATTACTGCTGTGCTTAGAGAAGCCCTTCCCATCCAGAGATCAAAATCACGAACATTTTATGTTAGTTATTTTATGATTTCATTGTTTTCACATTTTGCAGTCTCATCCATCTGGAATTTATTCTGCTCTGTAGTGTGAGGTGAACATGGAGCTATTTGCTCCCCGCCCCACCTCCCTCCACCATCTCCTCGGTTTCCCCTGCTCCACTTCTTAAGCAAATCTCCCTTTCCAGGGGAGTTCTGTGCAATGCAGCAGCTCCAGGCACTGTGCCATCACCATCTGAAGACCCCTCAGACCTCCAGCATCACCTACATTTGCCCACCATGTGCCACGGCCCTCGCCTCCTCCTGGGGACACAGACCCCAACACAACACAGTTGCCACTCTCAGGCAGCTCCCAGGCTAGGGAGACAGTAGTTCTGTAAACAGACAGTCACAATAGCATGTGCCAAAGGCTGGAACAAGGACGGGTGTCTGGGGGCTGTGCAAGCCCTCGGAGAGGACTCAGGGTCTACCTGTGCTAGGTGAGGGGAGAGCCGTTAGGGGACGCATCCCTGAGGAACGGACAGGTAAGCAGGAACATTGAGAAGCCAAAATAGCAAAAGACTCCAAAACACACAACCAACAGGTAGCTCCAGGGGATCACAGTGGCTGGGCCTGGGTGGGAGGAGACAATTGTCACTATATGCCATTTGGTCCATGTGCATGTATCTCCTAATAAAAACATTAAATGTTCACAAGAATCACCATTTTGTATGAACAGAAAAGAATTTCCTTTCTGCAGTTCAGCAGTGGAGTGGGTGAAGGGCCTTCTGGGAAGAACAGAAGCAAAGGCTTGGGGTCACAAACCGGGAAGGCATGACAGCTCAGCCTAGGGAGGGTGAGAAGCTGCAGACTAGGAAGGACCTTCTATTCGCTGGGAAGAGCTCAGGCTTCGATGGGCAGCCATGGAAGGCTTTGCAAGAGCATTGACTTGGCCAAGGCTGAATTTTAGGAAGATCCATCTTTCTAAAATTGGCTGCATCCTAGAAAGAGGAACAAAAGTCACTCCTGGGGTAAGCAGAGGGACCCAGGATGAAACAGCTATGGTGATGTCACAGAGAGATGATCATATACTCAGAGCCATGGTGGTCTGGGGCTGCCTCTTCCAGCCTGGAAGAAGGTGAACATGTGGACACCTGGCATTTAGTCACTTTGGGATCCTACCATGGGGGAGGATTCTGGGTCTGCTCTCCCGAGGCCCCAGCCTCAGTGTGTTTGGCTTCTCTGGGCGTGAGAGTTAGGGGGCTAGAAAAGGTGAGGAGCCCCAAAACAACTAGTCTCTATAGCAAAAAAGATCTCAGTCCAAACCCTGACTCTGTCTCTTATTTCTCGTGAGAACTTAAATTACTGAGATCCTGCCATCCTCATTTTTCTATATCTGCACAACAGGACGAAGGGGTTAGTGTGAGTACCCAGTGGTAAGTATCCCATTAGAGAATGTATGTAAGATTCCATGTGCATGGGCTTCCATTATGTTATATGTAAAATACAATACCACTGCTCTAAAGAGGAGGAGTACTTTAAAAGGAGAGTCTAGGCCAGGCGCGGTGGCTCACGCCTGTGACCCCAGTACTTTGGGAGGCCGAGGTGGGTCGATCACCCGAGGTCAGGAGTTTGAGACTAGCTTGGTCAACACGGCGAAACCCTGTCTCTACTAAAATTACAAAAAAATTAGCTGGACATGGTGACGCCACCTGTAATCCAGCTACTCGGGAGGCTGAAGCACGAGAATCGCTTGAACCCAGGAGGCAGAGGTTGCAGTAAGCCAAGGTCGCACCACTGCACTCCAGCCTGGGCAACAAGAGCGAAACTTCCTCTAAAAAAAAAAAGAAAAAGGAGAGTCTAAAAGATGCATTGCTTAACTCAAAGCCATATCTGGGATTTCAGGCACAAGAAGGCAGCTCATGAGAAAACCCTGGCCCAGACTCTGATTAGCCCTTTCCACTCTGCTCTGTCCATCCCAGGCCCTCTGGCAAGCCTTTCATTCTCTCCTGG
>NW_012100320.1:5255619-5259235 GCF_000951045.1 Mandrillus leucophaeus | reverse complement strand
GACAGTCACAATAGCATGTGCCAAAGGCTGGAACAAGGACGGGTGTCTGGGGGCTGTGCAAGCCCTCGGAGAGGACTCAGGGTCTACCTGTGCTAGGTGAGGGGAGAGCCGTTAGGGGACGCATCCCTGAGGAACGGACAGGTAAGCAGGAACATTGAGAAGCCAAAATAGCAAAAGACTCCAAAACACACAACCAACAGGTAGCTCCAGGGGATCACAGTGGCTGGGCCTGGGTGGGAGGAGACAATTGTCACTATATGCCATTTGGTCCACGTGCATGTATCTCCTAATAAAAACATTAAATGTTCACAAGAATCACCATTTTGTATGAACAGAAAAGAATTTCCTTTCTGCAGTTCAGCAGTGGAGTGGGTGAAGGGCCTTCTAGGAAGAACAGAAGCAAAGGCTTGGGGTCACAAACCGGGAAGGCATGACAGCTCAGCCTAGGGAGGGTGAGAAGCTGCAGACTAGGAAGGACCTTCTATTCGCTGGGAAGAGCTCAGGCTTCGATGGGCAGCCATGGAAGGCTTTGCAAGAGCATTGACTTGGCCAAGGCTGAATTTTAGGAAGATCCATCTTTCTAAAATTGGCTGCATCCTAGAAAGAGGAACAAAAGTCACTCCTGGGGTAAGCAGAGGGACCCAGGATGAAACAGCTATGGTGATGTCACAGAGAGATGATCATATACTCAGAGCCATGGTGGTCTGGGGCTGCCTCTTCCAGCCTGGAAGAAGGTGAACATGTGGACACCTGGCATTTAGTCACTTTGGGATCCTACCATGGGGGAGGATTCTGGGTCTGCTCTCCCGAGGCCCCAGCCTCAGTGTGTTTGGCTTCTCTGGGCGTGAGAGTTAGGGGGCTAGAAAAGGTGAGGAGCCCCAAAACAACTAGTCTCTATAGCAAAAAAGATCTCAGTCCAAACCCTGACTCTGTCTCTTATTTCTCGTGAGAACTTAAATTACTGAGATCCTGCCATCCTCATTTTTCTATATCTGCACAACAGGACGAAGGGGTTAGTGTGAGTACCCAGTGGTAAGTATCCCATTAGAGAATGTATGTAAGATTCCATGTGCATGGGCTTCCATTATGTTATATGTAAAATACAATACCACTGCTCTAAAGAGGAGGAGTACTTTAAAAGGAGAGTCTAGGCCAGGCGCGGTGGCTCACGCCTGTGACCCCAGTACTTTGGGAGGCCGAGGTGGGTCGATCACCCGAGGTCAGGAGTTTGAGACTAGCTTGGTCAACACGGCGAAACCCTGTCTCTACTAAAATTACAAAAAAATTAGCTGGACGTGGTGACGCCACCTGTAATCCAGCTACTCGGGAGGCTGAAGCACGAGAATCGCTTGAACCCAGGAGGCAGAGGTTGCAGTAAGCCAAGGTCGCACCACTGCACTCCAGCCTGGGCAACAAGAGCGAAACTTCGTCTAAAAAAAAAAAGAAAAAGGAGAGTCTAAAAGATGCATTGCTTAACTCAAAGCCATATCTGGGATTTCAGGCACAAGAAGGCAGCTCATGAGAAAACCCTGGCCCAGACTCTGATTAGCCCTTTCCACTCTGCTCTGTCCATCCCAGGCCCTCTGGCAAGCCTTTCATTCTCTCCTGGACCATGTCTCAGACCACATCACTGTCCACATCAGTACTTCCCATTTTCCAAAGCACTTTCCTGCTTCTGAGCTTATTTTTTCCTCACCACAAGACCTAAGCATGTCTTAGACCCATTTCACAGATGAGGCAATGGAGATTCCCCTATGAGTAGGGGGCATTAGGGAGCCCATTGACTGCTCCGTGCCCTGCCCCACCCCCAGCCTTCTAAGCCTCTCCAGGCTTAGATCTGGTGGTATCCGGAACCAAGAGACATGAAATGCTACAGGCCAGGGTCTGTAGGGCACGTGAAAGAATGCCAGCACTTTGGATAAGGGAAAAAACTACTGAGGCCGAATTTAGGGAGCACTGGAACTGAAGTCAGGCAGACCTGGTCACAACCCAGTGCCAACACTTGGCTGTGTGACCTTAAGCAATCGCTTGACTTCTCTGATCTTTTGCTTCTCCCCTGCAAAGCAGGCACTATCCCACAGAAACGGAAGCATTACTGTGAGCGTAAAACAAGAGGCCTGATGGTGCAAGAGTTATCTCTTACCTGTGTAACAAATTATGTGTCTTTGAAGAGACTGCCTAAGGGCAGTCAGTCCAATCTGTCCTGTTTGTCTACACCACCAGTCAGGTACCATTCATCATTCCATGAAATGATGCATGCCCCGCCGCCTTCCAAGGTGTCCGTGGAACAATGCGTGTGGGGCAGGGCAGACATCCGTAAGTGCTGACAGGTGTTTTGCATGGGAGGTACAGGAGCTGGGCTATCTCATGCTATTTCCTTTAACTTCTTAGTTTTTCGGTAAAGTTAAGGGAAATGGCAACCAGATAATGGTTAGAGCCGTCTGGTGCAGGATGATCAACCCAGCAGTTATTAAATTTAAGGCACTTGCAACAGTTTGGGAGAGCAGCACCAGGGCATCTTCCATTGTGAGAAAGCCTCCTGAAATCTAAAGTGTCCACCCTTTCCCAGGTGCTGGGGTGTTGCTTTTCTTCCACTAACCCAAAAGCAGTGTGTTCCATTGCAGTAGCTGTAACTTCACCGTTTTTCCGATTGTGCCTTACATGTATCCAGACTTTTCTTCCAGAAGGGTCAGGTACAAGAGCAACAGGGTATTTTTATAAAATTTAAACAGAATTCAGTTTGAATCCCCAAGAGACCAGCATGGGCAACATGGCAAAACCCCATCTCTATAAAAATACAAAAATTAGCCGGGTGTAGTGGTATGTGTGTGTGGTCCCAGCTACTCGGGAGGGAGGAGGCAGGAGGATCGCTTGAGCCTGGGAAGTCAAGGCTGCAGTGAACCTCTTGGCCGAACTATCAACTGTAGGTTGTATCGACTAGGCTGGCCATTCAGGAGAAGTAAGAAGTACAAGGCCCAGGAATTGTTAGAGCAGAATCTCAAATTTTCAAAATTGATTTTTTGGTTTTTTTTTTTTTGAGCCATGGTTCTCACCTTGGTGCCAGGCTGGAATGCAGTGGTGCAATCTTAGCTCACGGCAGCCTCAACCTCCCAGGCTTTCCCAAGTAGCTGGAAACATAGGCAAGTACCATCATGCCCGGCTAATTTTTGTATTTTTGTAGAGATGGAGTTTTGCTATGTTGCCCAGGCTGATCTCGAACTCCTGTGTTCAAGCGATCCACCCACCTTGGCCTCCCAAAATGCTGGTATTGCAGGCATGAGCCACCATGCCCAGTCTCAGAATTGGTCTTTATAAACCCCTCACCTCTTTCATCCTGGTCATTACCTAGAAAGTGGCCAAGAGTAAATGATCTCTTTCTGGACAGCCAGAATCAACGACCAAACTACCAAACTGTCTTATTCAGGTGTGTAGACTAGGAGATAGTGAGACAGAGTTGGAAACCTCTACCCAAGTTTTGAGGAGGTTGTTCCAACACTCAGCAGTATTGGATGCCGGTGGATGGCAGGAAGCATGGAAGGTCATCAAATACCTTGATGGTCAGCCCATTATTGGGTGCTTTCTGCAATCAAACGTACTCTCTTTTTTTTTTTTTTTT
>NW_012100320.1:5241358-5255509 GCF_000951045.1 Mandrillus leucophaeus | reverse complement strand
GCTAATTTTTGTATTTTTAGTAGTGACGGGGTTTCACCATGTTGGTCAGGCTGGTCTTGAACTCCTGACCTTAGGCAATCCGCCTGCCTCAGCCTCCCAAAATGCTGGGATTACAGGCATGAGCCACCATGCCCAGCCCAAATGCACTCTTATCAAGCTATAAATTGTCCAGAAAGCTGAAGACAAGACAGATAAGTTTCAAGGACCACAATGTTGTAGCTGGAATTGGCCGGTGAGACTGCAACAGCAATGCCAGAACCTGAAAACGTGTCAAGAGAAGTGAGGCAGCCAACAATAGCTACCAGATGAGGTCCAAGGTTCAAGGTAGTCAATCTGCTATAAGCAGACAGAGGCCATGCCCACTGAAAGACATTCAGGTCAGCTTTTGGCAGGAGTCACGAGTCTGGCAGGCAACGGTAGAAGCATGGAGTCCTTTACTTAGTATATCTCTATGAGGTAGAGGTATTGACAGGTCTGGTAGGATGACAGGTCTAGGCAGCAATGGGGGCAGTCTGAGCAGAGCCAGTTTGCCAGTCAGTCTCATCAGAGAACAGGCCCTTATGATGGGCATCTTACAGGAGTGACCCAGATCAGCAGCCTCAAATGTTTCCAGTTGGTGACCCCAAAGAGGGATGTCTTTAATCTGCCAGTCTGTAGTTTTCCAAGTGGCAGATCAAACAACCAAGCCATGGGCTACATCCAAGAGTCAGTAAAAATATCACAAGCTTCATCAAAGGGAGTTGGCCTGAGCTGTGAAAACAGCATGAATTTCTGCTCATTTCTGGTTCCACAGAGCTGACACTGAGGTTGGACAGCCATAGCAGCCTGGTGGACACCGTTGGGTTTTGGCTCAGTTGAACCATCAGTGAACCAGGTCAAGTCATTTGGGGGAACCTCTGTGGATCAAGGTCCACGCTGAGCCAGCAGCTTTGCTTCAGGTGGTATAGGGTGGGATCAAGTTTCCCCACAGGGATGTAAAACTGAGATGCTGTTGGGGCCAGGTGAACTCTGTTGTTGAGTCTACCGTTCCCATTGGATGAATAGAACTTGGCCTTTCCCACCTTGTTAGTCACTGAATCTGAGTTGACCCACCCCAAATGGGAATATCAGACCATGCAGTCACAAGGCCCCTGTTTGGTTAGGTGTTCAATTTCACTAAGCCCAGAAGCAAGCTAACAGACAATTTATAAAGGAGTATAAATCATATAAAGCTTCTCCTTTTAGCCAGAAGCTTCGATCAGCAAAATCACCTGTCACATTTTGCTCTTATAGCTCAAAGGGGTCGTCAGGATTGTGGGGCCCCAAAGGTATCAGCATTTCTCTGTATATGAACTGTCCCCATTGAGAGAATCTCAGTGACCCTTATGGGGACAGGGAAGCACGAGCATCGAATCGCCAATTCCTGCCAGCCATTTAGATGTAGAAGCCACAATAGCAGTATATTGACGTGGCCCAAAGTATCATGTTAGTTTCCCTTCCCCTCAGTGAACCTACTCAAGTACATTAGCTGAATCCAGGCTCCCCTCCCACCATGGGTAGGATGTTGATTTGGCTGCCTGTCTCCTGCAAACCCATAAAGATTTGAGTTCTTCTCCTCTCTAAAGCTCCTCGGCGTGCTTGAATGAGAGCAACTTTAGCCCCCTTGGGAACAAGAAGACTTTAGCCCCATCCCAATCTTTTTTTTTTTTTTTTTTTTTTTTTTGTGGAGTCTCACTCTGTCGCCAGGCTGGAGTGCAGTGGCTCGATCTCAGCTTACTGCAACCTCTGCCTCCCAGGTTCAAGCAATTTTCCTGCCTCAGCCTCCTGAGTAGCTGGGACTACAGGCACGCGCCACCACACCCAGCTAATTTTTGTATTTTTAGCAGAGACAGGGTTTCACCATGTTGGCCAGGATGGTCTTGATCTCTTGATCGATCCACCCACCTCAGCTTCTCAAAGTGCTGGGATTACAGGTGTGAGCCACCATGCCCGGCCCCACCTCAATCATCTTACTCCTTAGATCAGTTGAGGTTGTGGTAGCAGAGGAGGGAGCAATCAGAGGTGTGTGAAGGGAGAGAGTGCTTCGGTGCCAGTAAGCAAGGTGCATTCACTTTTGGCTTCAACCAGCATGGTGGTTGCTTATGGCCCAGCTAAGCAGTCCACTTAAAGCCCTATATTGGGACATTCTAATGTTAGTATATTAGGACATTCTTGCATTGCTTTAAAGAAATACCTGAATGTCTAAGACCAGGTAATTTATGAGAAAAGATGTTTAATTGGCTCATGGTTCTGCAGGCTGGACAGGAAAACATGGGGCCCGCACCTGCCTCTGGGGAGGCCTCAGGAAACGTTCACTCATGGCAGAAGGCAAAGTGGAGCAAACCCATCATATGGTGAAAGCAGGAGGAAAGAGTAAGGGAGAGGTGCCACACACTTTTAAACAACCAGGTCTCACCACTCTCACACAACCAAGTCTCACCACTCTCACACAACCAGGTCTCACCACTCTCACAAAGACAGCACCAAGCCATGAGGGATCCACCACCACGATCCAAACACCTCCCACCAGGCCGCATCTCCAGGACTAGAGATTACAATTCAACATGAGATTTGGGCAGGGACAAATATCCAAACTGTCTTACAGTCATCGTTGTTGACACCTCTAGCTTAGTTTTAGTGATACCTTGACTCAGCGGCTGTAGCCACACTACTTTCTGGCTGGGGCCACGGGATTTATGCCCATAGACTAAGTTGGGCCTGACCTGCAGACAGTGCAGCAACTTGTTAAAGGAGATCACCTGAATCCAGGGCATGTGCTGCCCCAAATGTAAGATCTTTCAACTTCTTATGTGGTTTCAACATAAGGACTAGGAGAGTTTTCCAGGGTGGTGGGTTGATAGCAAAAGTTTATCTAGATTTCTTTGGTTCAATTTCTCATTCTGTAATGGGTCACCATTGGTATTGCAAACCCAACATGAAGGATTAAGAGCCCTAATACCAGCCAGGCATGGTGGCTCATACCTGTAATCCTAGCACTTTGAGAGGCTGAGGCTAGCGGATCACCTGAGGTCAGGAGTTTGAGACCAGCCTGGCCAACATGGGTGAAACCCCATCTTTACTAAAAATACAGAAATTAGCTTGGCGTGGTGGCGTATGCCTGTAATTCCAGCCACTTGGGAGGCTGGGGAATAGCTAGAACCCTCAAGGCAGAGGTTGCAGTGAGCTGAGATTGCGCCACTGCACTCCAGCCTGGGTGACAGAGCGAGACTCTGTCTCAAAAAAAACAAAAAAACAAAAAAACAAAACAAACAAACAAAAACCCTAATGCCCACCAATTCTTCATTTCTGGTTTCCTCTAGGAGTTTGTCTCAGAGAAATCTCCCCAAGCAGGCCAAAATTCCCATATATTCCCTCAGAGCAGCCAGGGCCCATGGTAAAAACAATAACAACAACAACAACAAATAAATAACAAAAAAACTGAGACCTATTGCTGTCATCTCCAAATGGATGGCATCTCCAGTTGGCATGTTAGAGGGCAGGAGGGGCTGAGTGTTGTCCTTCTTCCTTCATAAGCGTCATGTGCTCACTTCCGCATCTCCCTAGTGAACCCGCCTAAGTTGTAACAACCCTTCTAGTTTCTGCCCACAGCAGGAGTGAGTTTGCCTCCCTTCACTCTCTGTGCATGTGGCCATCTCTGTAATTGCTACCTGAAAGGCAGTGCCACCTTCTGCCCACCCAGGATAAAGCTTAGTGCTTCTTTGTTGCAGTGGCGGGGGGGCAGGGATTGAGGCTGGCAGTTAGATTGGTGAGGAAGCCCAGAGAAGAGTTAACAACCACCAAGGCACTGTTTTGGCAGCTGTCTTTGAACCTACTTCCCAGTACTCAGCCTGCAACCACCTCTCCAATTCCTTCTCATTAACAAGAATTAAAATAAAATAGTGGGCCACTTATTGCCTATGTGACCATACAATTTGATTAGTATGTTTGGTGCTGATTCCCATGGACTTCCCTCAAATTGCATGAATTGGTTTGTGAGATCCTCATCTTTCCTCTTCAAGAAAGCTATTTCTCTGTCAGCACCCCATCCTGATCATCAAAACTGTCAAGAACTGTGAAGAATCTGAGATTTTATCTATTTTTTAAATAAGATAAGAAGTTAGCTTGTCACTGTTTCATGAAAGACATGAGAAGACACAAGACTCCTGGGTCAGAGACAAAGGACTTCTTTCTGTTCCTCATGACACAGAATGAGCATCATCATAGTTTCCCTTGTGATGCCAAGACAGACAGGTGATATACCTGCACACTCAGTGGAGGTGCCTTACAGGAGAGGAACCCTGGACCTAGGGAATCCAAATCTTTTATAATGGGCAGTAAAGATGCCTGCCCATTGCACCAAAGGGAGACACTATATCTTCTAATGCTTGTGGCTATCATATATCCTTTAAAAGATAGTCCAGAACAAAGGCCATCAGTGCTTCTGCTTGCAGTATTTGCAGAGAGACCCATGGAGAATTGTCTCTAAATGCGATATGCTTTCTCATTTGATTCCTACATGGTAGAGGATATCATCCCCATTTTACATATGAGAAAACTAAGGCTCAGGGGAAACATGAAATGCCTAAATTCACACAAACTGGAAAATGATGGAGCCAGGATTCAAATCTGTGTCCACTTTCACTTCTCTCTGAAGCTTGCCCCTCCATCATCATTAGTAGCTCAGGCATAAGGCTTGATGGAGAAGGTAGAGAAATCTCTCTGTCCAAGGATGGTTTTCATTGGCTTTGTGGACTTCAGGTACCTAGTGTCTCCTCTTTCCCCAACAATGGAAAATTTAAGAACAAACTTACCTCAAAGGCCTTTGGTTTCTCCTGGTCACTTGGGAGCCCACCCCCAAGGCTTAGGAACTGTCACAGAAGATGTGTGATGACATCTCCTGCTTCCTCTGGGTCTAGGCCAGCCCTCACCTAGCAGAGCACCCAGGCTCAGACTCAGACAGAACAAAGTTTCCCAGACATATGGACTGACAATTCCTCAATTTAAAAATCTGCGTGGCTCAAGTCTTTTCTGCAAGCTGTGACAAGGACACCTCTCATCATGGCCAGGGTGCAGCAGGGATCCTAGGTGTGGGCCCACATGGTGCCAAGGGGCCCTAGGAGCTAGACCTCAGAGCCCCTGGGCCCTAGAGTGAAGAGGGTTCAGGAGCCACCAGGACAGACCCAGCGCCATTCAGCTTTTTGGGGGACCTGATGTGCCTTTTGACATTCATTGATATTATATTTGGAGCAGCACAAAGCAGAGAATTCTTAAAGGGTCAAAATAGTTGTCATCAGGGCCAGGAATGGCAAACATCCTTGCCTCATCGGTAGAGAAGGAAAGGAAATAAGGAACGGGAGCAGTCAATAATTCCAAAAGATCAGCTTCTAATACACACACTGTACTTGGGAAACACCAAAATGCTGCCCATTTTAGGCAACTTGAGGAACTTGGCCAACATTGAAAGGCCTATTTTGGAAGAGTTTTTTTTTTCTCCTCTGCAAAGACTCATGAATAGTTGTGTTTCTGTTAAAATGTTAACGAAAATGCATCTCGGACTGTGTGCATATATGCAGTGGTGTTTATGTGCGTGTTTTCCCAGGCATCCCAAAAACTCCATTTTGTTCATTGCTCAATGATGAGAAATAGAAAGCAAAACTATTTTAAAAATAAACATTTCCAATTTGCTGGTTCAAGCAGAACTGACCCAAAAAACTGGCAACAGACATAATATTTTATGTATTTAATTTTTTTAAATTATAGAGACAGAGTCTCACTATGTGGCCCAGGCTGGACTCAAACTCCTAGGCTCAAGTGATCCTCCCACCTCAGCCTCCTAAGTAGCTGGGACTATAGGCGCACATCACCATGCCTGGCCCAAACATGATTATTTTAAAGATTCAACAAATACTAAACGTCACTCACGACAGGCCAGGCCCTGCTTAACTACTTCACAAATATTAACTCATTTAATTTAATTTCCCTAACTACCGTATTATTATGCCCATTTTACCAGATGAGAAAACTGAGGCTCAGAGACTATAAGTATCATGCCTAAAGTCACTTAGCTCGAGGAAGAGCTGGGCCTGGAGCCCCAGAAGTTGGCTGCAAAGCCTGTGTGCTCAACAGCTGTGGAAAGTCAAGTTCAGAAGTGCTGCCACCAGCAGGGGTGTGGGGGTAGGAACATCAGCTCTGGAAGGAGAGATCTGAGTGTGAGACTCAGCTCTGATACTTACCAGCTGTGTGACCTTGGCAAACTTGTTTAACTTCTCTGAGACTCATCTATAAAATGGGATAAGGATTACATGACATAATATAAACATAACAAGTACATAACAAGCCCCTGAGTAAATGATTACTGCTATTATTATCACTAAGCGAAGTAAGAGTTCTGTTACTAGCAATCGTCCCAGCTCCTCTCTGCAGGTTCAACATAAAAGTCCACTGTATCTGCCTCTCTTGGGAGCATAAGGCTTTTGAGTGAGGGGCAGGAGTTCTCTTGAGACCCTGAATTCCCCCAGAAGCCATCTGGCTCAGACTTTTCATTTGAAGGGCAGTTGAGGCCTGGGAAGAGGGGAAACTCTCCCAGCGTCACTTACCCAGGTCTCCCATGGTACCCCAGGGAGCCCAAGGAGGTCAAGTTGAAAACCATCTCTCCTCTGCTCAGACCATGGACTCCCAGTCTCAGGCTCAGAAATCCTGGGCACTTTATCCACATTCCACTAGCCCCATTGATAGTTGTTTTAAAAATGGTTAGAGAGGGCCTAGCACGATGGTTCATGCCCGTAAACCCAGCACTTTGGGAGGCCAAGACAGGCAGATCTCCTGAGGTCAGGAGTTCGAAACCAGCCTGACCAACATGGAGAAACCCCGTCTCTACTAAAAATACAAAATTAGCTGGGAGTAGTGGCGCATGCCTGTAATCCCAGCTACTCAGGAGGCTGAGGCAGGAGAATCTCTTGAACCTGGGAGGCAGAGGTTGCGGTGAGCCGAGATTGCGCTGTTGCACTCTAGCCTGGGCAACAAGAGGGAAACTCTGTCTCAAAAGAAATAACTAAATAAAAAGGTTAGAGAGGCTACCAGGCTGTTTCAGTCTGTGTCGCTAGTGGTGATCAGCCTAGCCTGAACACCCCCTCCCCAACTCCGCAACAGCCTCCTCCAAACCCCCAAATGGACCAGGATGACACACACCCTCCTCTGGGTTCTCAGGGCTGCTGGAAGTCAGCAAGGGCTCAAAATCCCAGGGTGAAGGATTTAAAAACTTTGTCTTCATTTGCCTTTCATTAAAAAGCATAAGGAATGCAACAATGAGAATGTGCTTAACGACACAGGACTGTGCACTTAAAAATGGTTAAAACGGGCCGGGCGCGGTGGCTCAAGCCTGTAATCCCAGCACTTTGGGAGGCCGAGGCGGGTGGATCACGAGGTCAGGAGATCGAGACTATCCTGGCTAACATGGTGAAACCCCGTCTCTGCTAAAAATACAAAAAACTAGCCGGGCGTGGTGGCGGGCGCCTGTAGTCTCAGCTACTTGGGAGGCTGAGGCGGCAGAATGGCGTGAACCCGGGAGGCGGAGCTTGCAGTGAGCCGAGATCACGCCACTGCACTCCAGCCTGGGAGACACAGCGAGACTCCGTCTCAAAAAAAAAAAAAAAAAAAATGGTTAAAACGACAAATTCTATGGTATGTATATTTTACCACAGTAAAATGTAAAAAACACAGGGAAGATAGAAAAAGTTCTGAAGATGGATGGAGGTGATGACTGCACAACAATATAAATGTATTTAATGCTGCCAAACTGTTCACTTAAAAATTGTTAAAATGGGAAATTTTATGATATCTATGTATACATACATATATATATATATATGTATTTCACCACAATTAAAGCAAAATGAAACATATGATCCACACCCCAACTCTTCTTGCCTCTCAACTGCTTTGCTCAGGCCAGTGCTGGCTTCCCAGAAGCCTTTGCTGCATTGCTGAGGCTGGCTCTGGAAGGAGCTTCAAGTCATGTATTGGCCTCCCTCTGCTACTGCCTTGCTGTGTGACCCTAGTTAGCGCCCTGCTCTCTCTGGGCCTCAGTTCAGGGATAGCCATGGCACTAGATGCACTCTGAGGCCTTTCCCAGTTCAGATGTTCCCTAAGTCTGTGGTTCTAATTCATCCAATGGATGCCCCCCCACCCCGCCCACCTCCCACCACAAACCAAGAATTCTTTTTTTTCTCCCGTACTTTAACAGATGCAAACAGCAATTCTTGCCATCACACTCTCAAGAGGGTAGAATAAGGCTGCAGGCCATGAACCCCCAGAGCCTGGGCCTGAGGGTGGGGGAGGGGTGAGTGATCTTAGGGGCCTGTAGGGAGAAGCCAGCTGGGGGTTGTCATGGAGACACATGACGCTAATAAACATACCCCCCTCTACATGCCTGCTTGGCCCTTTAAGAGTTTATATAACTCGCCCACATCCACTACCTCCATGGTCTTTTCATTCCACAAACATCCAGGGAGTCCATCCTTTGTATCCGCCACTAGGCTGGCCCGTGGCCACGGGAGCCAGTGGGATATGAGACATCTCTGGCTCTCAGGAGTCTCCAGGGGAAGAAAGAGTAGACACCGGTGTGGTCAGAGCCTGGATGGGGTAGGCTGGGAGATGATTGAGAGGAGGGGACAACTTGGGTAAAGGCCTGGAAGACACAAACAGACAGAGAGAGAAGTCTGGAGTGCAGTGTTTGAAGGGGGTTGTCTGGGGTTGAGATAGGGCAGAACCACATTCCATCAGTGCATCACAGGCCACTCTCAGAGGCAGGTCTACATCCTCTGAGGGTACAGGGAGTCATCCTGGCACTTGGAGGAGGAGTGGGTCAGATTTGGGTGCAGACCATCCCTGCGGGTGGAGGATGGATTGGTGGTAGCAAGAGAGGGGCAGCAGCTGTCAGGGGAGGGATGTGACTGTGGATCATTGACTCAACTCCCCAACTGAGGAAACAGGGGTTCACACAGGTCAGGTGACTGCCCAAGGCCACCAGCAGGCTCAGGGATCTGGATCTGAGTCCTCACACTTGAGGAGTCCCCACACCAAAGCTTTACTCACCTCCCTGAGCTGCCTTCCAGGCCCCCAAGTCATACCTGTGAACACCTGATGAGTGCTTAATACAGGCCAGGTCTGAGTGCCTGACAGGCATGAGTTCATCTAATCCTCCCAACAACTCTAGGAGGTAGATACTCTCATATTAGTATTCCTCACTTCTACAGATGAGGAAACTGAGACAGAGAACTCAAGTAACTTGCCCAAGGTCACACAGCTGCTAAGTGGCAGGGTCAGGATTAAAACAAGGCAGCTGCAGCCTAGGCGGTTGGGGCTTTTATGCCCCTTGCAATGTGTGGGATGGGAGTTTGCAGGAGGGGACACATGGGCAGGAAGTGGCCTATGGAAGTGTGGAGCACCAGGAAGTCCCCAGAGATGAATAATGTGTGTGCATGCTGTGTGACCTCAGGCCACTTGCAACCCCTCTCTTGGCCTCAGGTTTTCTCATCTGAGACAAGAACCCAAAATCTCCAGGTTCTCTTCTCTCTCCCCATCTGTTCCTCTCATTCCTTAGGTCAACCCCTCCATTCCTACCCTCAACATACACACCCAGAGACTAAGGCAGGGGAGGTGCTGGAGATCGGAGTGGGGTATGGAATGGAGGGGAGAGGAGAATGTGGGGACTAACCCTTCCCCAAAAACCTAGTCAATTGCAGGAATACCTCTGGGGCATCACCTTGGATTTGGGGGGCAGTAAGTCCTACCAATCTTGTCTCCCAGGGCCTGCAGGGACCGGGCTCCCCCCAGCACTCTGCAGAGAACCCAGGGCTTGTTTAGAAAGTGTCTCCATTGGAGCCTGAGTCACCAGATCCCTGGGTGGTCTAGGGGAAACCACAAAGTTACTGCGAAGCAACAAGACTAGGAGAGGAGGGAGAACGGCAGGTCCTGCCACCGCTGAACTCAGCAGCTAGGCCAACTCCCAGAACTCGGTTTCCCCTTTTGTAAACTGAGGGGTTGGAACTGGACTCTCAGACCCCCGAGAAGGCGGCCACAGGGCCTCTCCCTGACACTTGAGGCCATCTGAGGACCTCAGGGAAGTCCTCAGCTTCGGAACAGGAGATAGCTTCAAGGTTGAGATCCCTGGGTCCCCAGAATTCAGTCTTTCAGGAGGGCATATTGTCCCCCAAGAGACAAGCCCACTCCAGCAAAGCCAATCACAACCAGGGCATGGGGAGAGCTCCAGACTGTCATCTGAGACAGGGGCTTGTTCCTTCCTCCAGCGAGCTTGGACAAATGATCATTAATGTAAGCATCGGCTTCTTTATCTGCAAGGACTCCCAGGGAGTGAGTGAGTGTCACTAGTCATCGCTCCAAGCACATCCTCACAGAGCAGCCTGCTATGAGCCTGCAGAGTTCAGACAGAAGGGCCAAGGCCTGAGCAGTGCGGGGAAACAGAATGGGTAGCGAGCCATGGGGACTTCCACGTTCAGTTTGGGCCTCGGGTTTGCAATGGGAAGGGGTGTAGGAGTTTGGGTTGGCAGCAGAACCAGGAGAGTTTTCCTTGAAGGCCAGGGTGGGGCCAGTGAGGCTTAGCTCTAAGAAGCAAATGTCAGCCAGGCACGGTGGCTCAGGCCTGTAATCCCAGCACTTTGGGAGGCAGAGGCGGGCGGATCACCTGAGGTCGGGAGTTTGAGACCCGCCTGGTTAACATGGTGAAACCCCGTCTCTACTAAAAATACAAAAATTAGCCAGGCGTGGTGGTGGGCACCTGTAATCCCAGCTACTCGGCAGGCTGAGGCAGGAGAATTGCTTGAACCCGGGAGGCGGAGGTTGCAGTGAGCCAAGATCACACCACTGCACTCCAGCCTGGGCGACAGCGTGAATCCGTCTCAAAAAAAAAAAAAAAAAAAAAAAAGTCATCTGCCTGGCTGGTCGCCCTCTGAGAATCTGGGAGACGGAGAGGATGACAACTTTCTATATGCATGCAATAGTCCCCAGGGTAGGGGGCAGGAAACCTGGGTCACACTCCAGCATTCCTTGACTACAGGCTTGAGATGAGCACCTCCCTGCTCCAGGTCTGTTTCTTCACCAATAAAATGGGGCTGTCAACCCATGATGATGGCAGATTATAATGATCACTTCCACATCCAGGCATTGCAGGGTGACTGGCTGCTTCCTCTAATGGCAAGAAGCCCCTCTCAGGAGACTGGCATTGGTGGGCACCAGGCTCAAGGGGAGCCAGGATGGGTTCAGGGCTCAGAGGACCTTGCAATGATCCTTAAGCTGCCCAGATCTGCTCATCTCCCTGGCCCACTGAGAAGCAGCCCACCTTCCCCCCTGCCCCCTGAAGATCACCCCAGCTCCTCATCTTGGTGTGTGAGGGCCGCCCAGCCCTTTCCAGCCCTGGCTCTGTGTGAATAATGGCAGCTGTGTCCTGGTGACAGACCAGGTACTCTGTGGCGTGCTTCACTCTCCCAATTCGTACCTACTTCTGAGGTAGGGGCAATCTTATTCCCATCTTACAGATGGGAACACCAAAGCATGTTAAGAAGTTATTAAGTCACTGAAGTCACTCTGAGTGGCAGAACTGGGATTTGAACTCGGGCAGCCCGGCTCCAGAGCACGAGTGTCTGGAAACTCCCCTCCTGCTTCCTAGTCTCTGCCATCCCCAAACTCTTTGCTCCTGCACCCTCTGCCACCCTTAGCCTGCCAGCTTCCCGCTCATTTGTCCTGTGAGGACCAGAGGTCAAGGCACTGAGCCTCTTAGGAGGCCTCCCGATTCCTCCTTCTCGGCACTCGCATGGAAGTGGTTGCTTATTCCTTTTGGACGTGCACCCACAAACTGCCTGTGAGCCTGTGGTGCCTCCCGTCCTGCCCCCACACCAAGAGCCCTCTGCATACTCCAGTGTGACAGCCATCTCTGCTGAGTGTCTTCAGGTCAGGGCCTCAGTGCAGAGCACCCTGGCGTGAACAGCTGTGGTCAGCCCAGAAGCACCGGCATGCCTCAGTATGGGGACATTATTACAGGGGTGGGGACAGTCTATTCGTAAATAACTTTGGGAAACAAAGTTAAACGGTTTTTCTTCTTGGAGGATGTGGTGGCCATGATTCCTGTCTCCTGGTATTCATGTCCTTGTGTAGTCCCTCCCACATTGTAACAGAGATGGTTTGTATGACAAATAAGTATGGCAGAAGCGATGGTATGTCACTTCTGAGATCTAGTTACAGAAGACAGCAGCTTAGGTTGGGCATGGTGGCTCACATCTATAACCGCAACACTTTGTGGGGCCGAAGTGGGAGGATCATTTGAGCTCAGGATTTCAAGACCAGCCTAGGCAACATGGTGAAATCCCATCTCTACCAAAAGTACAAAAATTAGCCAGACATGATGGTGTGCACCTGTAGTCCTAGCTACTCAGGAGGCTGATGTGGGAGGATCACCTGAGCCCAGGGAGTTTGAGGTTGCAGCGAGTCATGATGGGGCACCTGCATTCCAGCCTGGGTGACAGAGTAAGACCCTGTCTCAAAAAACAAAAACAAAAAACAAAACAAAACAAAAAAACCCAGCAGCTTCACCCTTGCTGTTCTGGATCACTTGCTCTGGGGAAGCCATCTTGCAAGTAGCCCAGTGGAGATGCCCACGTGGCAGGGAACTGAGGGCTCCTGCCAGCAGCTAAGTGAGCGAGCTTGGAGCAGGTCCCCCAGACCCAGTCAAGACTCAGATGACTACAGCCCTGGCTGACAGCTTGATGGCAACCTCACCAGAGACCCCGAGCCAGAACCACTTGGCTAAGCTGCTCCCAGATTCCTGACCTACAGAAACTGTGGGAGATAATAAATGTTAGTTATTTTAAGCTGCTAAGTTTGGGGATAATTTATTATGCAGCAAGACATAATACACAGGACTTCTCAGAGCACTTAATATGTTAATATAAATCTCCAAGAAAAAAGATATACAATGCAACATTCCTCTTAGTTATCTGGCCAAGGAAACTTTCTTTTTTTGAGAATATTCTTCAGAAAGCTGATCTAATGATATGGCTCCGGTCCTACAATTCCATGTAACTTCTAACCTTGATTTTGTCTCATGAGCAAATCATTTATCCTTCCAGAACCTCAACTTTTCCCTTTTACAAAGTAGAAATAAACCATCTGCCTTTACATAAATCATCAATACAGCCCTGGATGGGCAGATTCTGAGCTATTTTTGGCTGGGGGGTGGGAAATAGCCTGTCGAGGTCCTAAAAGGATCTACTCACCATGGGGCTTCAGATGGTTCTGCAAGGTAGCAGGTGGGCTTAAGGCCCATTTCAGTCTTTGTTCCCCAGGTCATTTCCACAAAATGGTGAGAAATAGTGTCTTCTTTTAGCTTGCTCACAGCTCAAAGACGGGAGGCATAGACCTGGGCCCTTCTAGGCTAGGGCATGAACCTCCTCCATGAGACTGGAAAAGCTTGTTCAGGATAAATGGCCAGTACATTTTCCCTTTCCTCACCGCCATCCCTATCCAATGGACACACCACAGCCATGAGCAGGAAGGAACAACAGAACCTTCTCTGGTTTACTTAAGAGTAAATGTGACTTTCCTCCCTTTTCAATCCGTTCTATCTTTATCCAATAAAACATGAAAACTCAAGTCAAGTTTCAGGGTACACGATGGGTCAGAAATCCGCTGAAGCCTTACCTGCCCCTCTTTGTAAAAAGAAGACAGTTTAAAAAAAACTATAATGCGAATACTTTATTATCGAGTGACTGGTATTAGCTTTTTGACTGGGCTTTAATATCTCAAAAACCATACACCAAACCCAGGCTTTTCCACCTAGCTCTGCTGTATCATTTTCTTTATATATATATATATATAAAAGTAAAGAAGAGGAAGGAGGAAGAGAAAGAAAATATATCTGTATTGAAAGAATTATAAGCCAAAGTGCGTCTTTCTTGTTTTGTCCATATACACACATTGCACCATACATAAATAATTACATTGTAAAAATGACTCCATAATTACAAGTATAATATATATTTCCATATAATATATAAAACTTTATATTAAATCTAGGTAGATGATATCTGGGGGATTTTGTCCGTGGGGGCTGTGTCTCTGGGC
>NW_012100320.1:5187950-5240973 GCF_000951045.1 Mandrillus leucophaeus | reverse complement strand
CGGGCGCGTCCAGCGTCGGGGAGTTGACGAAGATGGGGTGCTCGCCGCGGTTGTAGGCCCACACGCCGTCGGGCTCCTTGCTGAGCAGGATGCCGAAGCCGATCTTGCTGCGCGTTCGCCGCACCGACTCGCTGCGCTGCTCCAGGTTGAGCTGGCCCAGGCAGAAGCCGCTGCCCTGAGGTAGGTCGTAGAAGATGCTGACGGCCTGGTCGTACACCGCGTAGAGGCGGCCCACGCGCGTCCGGTGCTCCCAGTACGCCACGCTGCACCAGTGGCTCGGCTTGGTGGCGTCCGGAGACATGCTGGCGTCTGCGGGACAAGCACAGGGACCGCCGCGTTATTCGGGGTGGGGAGGTGGGAGGCACCGGGGAGCGGAGGTGGGCTCTGCTGTCTGCACAGTGGGAGCTGGGTAAGGTTTCCAGCATTCAGCAGTCATGTGGGCACCGACGGTGTGCCAGGTTGTCCTCAGGAAATATAGCACACAACAGGACATCTCTTTCACACACACACACACTCACACAAAGGAGAAAACAGAGGTTATGAGCCACAGAGTGCAAGCCAGAGAGCACCTGTTGTGTGCTAGGTGCTGTGGAAGCACAGACAAGAACCCTGCATACCCGGCCCCTGCCTCTTCATGCTAGCAGGAGAGACAGACAGCTGCCTGCACGCCCCCAAAGGAGGGACTGACTGTGGAGCACCCATCACGGACCAGGAGTGGAGCACTGTGCTTCTTACTCTTCACAGCGCACAGGACTCACTTGGTCCTCATGATCACTCTGCAAGGGCGCCACCTTCTCCTCCTTCTACAGAGGAGGGCACCCTGCCAGGATTTGAACCCACTAGTCCAAGTCTCAACCTGACAGAGTAGGGTTAGGCTATTGGTGGATGGGGGCGGGGGTTGACATCACCACATTAGAGGACGCAAGCACAGGGAGGTGGGCTGGGGGTGGGGGGAGCTGCCCCCAGGATCCCATCCGGCCTGGAGCAGCAGGATTCCTGTGGTGACCTTGTTATAAATATGACTGCCCGACTGCTCTCTACCTCAGCCTTAGCCTCCCGGTACCGCCCACTTCAGTTGGCTTTCTTGGCAGGAAATGCAGGTTTTCACCAGAACTGCAGCCACTTCTGCATGGCAGAGGAGCTGAGGGTCCCCAAATGACAAAGAAAATGGCTCCTTAAGGGCTCTGGAGCTGCCCAGCAATCGAAGGTGTGTGCTGCTCCTCTCTGGGCCTCAGTTTCCTCACTGTATAGCAAAGGGGTAGCTAAGGTGTTACTGAAATCCCTTGTCACACTCTGACTCGGGCCATCTGTGTGTCTAGAGGAGTTTAACAATTTTCTGAGACCAAAGTTCAGACCAACACAGACCAGGGTGCTCCCTGCTCTCATGTGGCCAGCTTCTCAGATTCTGACATCTGGCCTTTCCTTGGAGCTCACAGCTCTGAGAAGCAGGCAGGCACCTATAACTGCCCAGTGAGGTGACATGATTTGCCTGCCATGCCTGCTTCCACACAGGTCCCTGGCCTGGGCCTGTGCAGAGGGAGGTGTTCTGCTGGAGGCCTGACAGAGCAAAGCAAGGTGCTTCATGGCTGTTTTTCTGAGGAAAACTGATCAAAGTCCAACCAAATCCCAGAGGACAACACTTCTAACAGCTTCACCTGGGAGCCTGCGTGGGGCCAGCTCTGGCTGCCTTTGCTTTGGTCTTTCCCCTGCCTAGAAGCCCCAGAAGAACAGGGTGGCAGGGCCCCTGACATCCCCTTACACACTGGGAGGCCCGCCCAGCCACCTGGCAGGAGGCCGTCTGCCTCAGGGGCCTCCTGGAGGCTGACTGCTCTGCTGTGGCTTTGGGCTGGGTACAGGCTTCATGAGTGTGCCCCTTGCCCTGTGCCTGGCACTGAGTCCCAGACCCAGGTCCCCAAGTCTGCTAATCCAAGGGGTAATCCAAGTCCTCACACCAGCCCACAGCTTGGATCATTCTGCCTCAGAGTCTCCAGGGAGGCCTCTGATGCTTCCAGCTGATGGTCAGGAGAGGAGGAAGAGGTTCTACATCCTGCCCTCGACTGAACTGCCCTTAGCCAGTGGGCAATAGTGACAGAGACAGCTCAAGCCCTTGGGAGGTCACTAGGTTCAGGAACTAGGCCAGCCCCGCAGATGGGCAGCTGGGAGAGCCGACTCTGAGCTCCAGTCACTCCACTCCAGTGCCCCTCTCCCCAGCCATCTATCTGGCATGGGTCTGGGAGCCCCCAAGGGCCAGAAAAGCAGCACCGTGCTAGCCTGACCATGAAACTCCAGCACCCACACTGCCCACCAACCAACAAGAATTCCATGACTGTGTCAGGCACAGCAAGGTGGGGATGCAAAAAAAGCGATGCCTGGAGTATGCTGGGAGACAGGATGGGCAACGGCATTCGTGAGTGCCTTCTGTGAGCTGGGCCCCTTCTTCACAACAGCCTCATTTCACCTCTGCTAGCAGCCCATTCCACAGGTGAGGAGACTGAGGCCCAGGGTACACATCAGTGAATGCTGGAGCCGCCTTGGTGCCAGGCCACACTCTAGAGGGGAGCTCTTCTCCACACTCCAGAGACAGTTCTGCCCTGGCTCCTTCCTAAAACCTGCACACTGAGCAAGTGCCGCTCCCTCCCTAAGCCTCGGTTTCCCTATCTGTAAGCATGACTGCTCTCATGGTCCATGAGTCCCAGAGGTGATTGTTTACAAGCTGAGGCTTCACTATCCCCACTCTTGGAGGACTCCATTTACTGTCTCACTGAGGGAGGGGTCACTGCTGCACCTCTTCACAGACAAGGCTGAGACAGTTGCCCAGCCACTCTACCTGACCCACGGAAAAAGGCAGAGTCTAGCTGGGGAAGGGCAGGGGCGCAGGGGGCGGGGGGAGCGACTTTCTCTTTCCCAGCTTCCAAAAGGTTGCTGGCTGGGAACTCTGGGAGGCTGAGGCAGGAGGCTCACTTGAGCCCAGGAGTTTAAGCCCAGCATGGGTGACAAAGCAAAACCTCATCTCTACAAAAAATGTTTAAAAATTAGCTGGGCATGATGGTGTACATCTGCAGTCCCAGCTACTCGGGAAGCCGAGACAGGAGTATTGCTTGAGCCCAAGAGTTTGAAGCTACTGGGAACTGTCATTGTGCTACTGCATTCCAGTCTGGGTGACAGAGTGAGACCTTGTCTCAAACAAAAAGAAAAACAAAAAAGAAAAGAAAAGGAAGTTTTTCAATTCAAGGATAGGTGGGACTTCCTATTCCCCTCCTCTCAGTTCCCCCAACCCCAGCCAGGCCAAACTCGCCCCATTTCCCCGCTCAAAACCCATGTCCCCAGCCTAGCCCCAGTGCGTGTTACAGTACCCTATGACTGGGGATGAATCCACAGAGCCGCCCTCAGGCCTTGCCTGCCCCCAGCCATCCAGCTAAGGGACACCCAGGGCTTGAGCCAGGCCCCATCCCCTGCAGCTTCCTTGGTTGAACAGACTGGGTTATACCTCATCAGGCCTGCGCTCCTGGCCGTGTCTCCCAAATCCAGGGAGACAGACCGCTACCTCCGGGAAGCCCTCTCTGACCTCTCCTTCCTGGGGCACCTGAACTGCAGCCCCTCCTTTGTCCTTAACAGGTGTCTGCGCTCCTGGTCAGTGCCCCCAAGTTGGTCTACACTCTGACTGGGAAGGGGTGGGGTGGGTCTCCATCTATCCCAAGGCTGCATATCTTCCTTGGGCTCAAGCAATCCTCCTGTCTCAGCTTCCCGAGTAGCTGGGACCACAGATGTACACCCTTGTGCCCAGCTAATTTTCAAAAGCTCTGTTGTAGAGATGAGGTCTTGCTTTGTTGCCCAGGCTGGGATTAAACTCCTGGGCTCAAGTGACCCTCCTGCCTCAATTACTTTTGCACCAACCTAATAAAAGGGAAGGGGGCAGAAAATAAAATACGTCCCAGTGCCTGGACATTGCCACCACCCCCCACCCCACAGGGAATCCTGAACCCAGCTGGTGGGCTGGTGGCTTCAGGCCCTAGGGCACGGAAGGGTGGTGGGCAAAAACCGGGGTCTCTTGTCTGATCCAGAGGGTAAGCCAGCCACTCTCAGCCTCCCTGTCCCCACTCAGCTCTCAGTCCCCGGGCGTCAGAGCTTGAGTATCCACTGACATTATCTTATCCAGTGAGACCCAACACTTCAGCCTTCCACAAACCAACACATTTTTTTTTTAACAGGGGAGCTGGGAATGACACAGGGTGACCACTGCTTCATTTTTGTTTCTGTTTGAGAAACAGTCTCACTCTGTCACTTAGGCTGGGGTACAGCAGTGGCGCAGTCTCGGCTCACTGCAGCCTTGACCTCCCAGGCTCAAGCAATTCTCCCACCTCAACTTCCCAAGTAGCTGGCATTATAGGCACACACCACCGGATTTTGCCATGTTACCCAGGCAGGTCTCAAATTCCTGGGCTCAAGCAATCTGCCTGTCTGTCTCCCAGAGTGTTGGAATTACAGGCATGAGCCATTGCACCCGGCCTACCACTGCTTTATTTTGCCATGTACAGACTTATTTTCTAACTTATTTTTATTTCTTTCACCATGGACCAATGAAAACTTAGTTTTGAGACTGGCCTGTTGGGACCACTAATGGAGTCCAATAATCTGGTCCCCCAAAGACAGCATCCTGGGAGGCGTCGAGGGACTTGCCCAACGACACACAGCAGTGGGTGGCAGACCTAGGGCCAGAACTTGAGGGCCCAGAACTCTACTCTAACCCATGCCGCATGGTCCACAAGGTTTCACAGTGAGACTGTCCTAAGGCTGCCACCACTGACTGGATATGTGGCCATCGATAAACTGCTAAATGTCTCCAAGACTCATTCACTGTATTTGCAAAAGGACTGATTCAATAATCAAGTGCTCCACTCACACACTGTCCATCTCTGAATTTTCTAGACACTCCGGCAAAATCAAGTGGGTGCAGAAGGAAGGAGCTGCCTTGTTTACGGGCTCCAGTGTTGGCCTTACCCTTCAGAGGCCAGGGATCTTTAGTGGGGTTGGGGGTCATGGCCCAGGGTCGCCGCCATGGAAGGTCTCAATAGGACTGTGGACAAGGCCCTTTGCAAACTGCAAAGCACTTTACAAATGTTAGGGGTTAGCCCCTAGCCTGGTACCTGCAGTGAAAGAGGTGCCCAGTGAGTGAAGGAATGGAAGAATGAAGCAATGCATGTCTGAATGTCTAGAATGAGCCCTGCTGTGGCTCCATTCTCTCACACACATATGTGCATTCAGATTTCATGTGGTGTGTCCAACACAAGCTGACATGCTCTCTGTGACACCATGAGTGAGAAGGTAGGTGCCCCCTAACCCATGGTCCCTACTCTGTACTTCCCACAGCTGCACGGCCCCTTCACCCTGTGCCTCTCAGTCACAAGCCTGGGCTGCCACTCAGGTGAGGGGACAGTCTCTTACAGAAGGATCTTTTTCTCCTCGTGGCTCCTAGGCTGTGGTACTGCCATCTCCCACGGCCATCAGCCTAATTAGGAACCAACTCTTTAATTGCAAATAAATACCGGGGAGTCAGACCCGAGTGAACAACATCAAAGATGACCGAGTTCTGACCGAAACGCCCGCTCACTACCCCCTGCTCAGGGCCTGGCCTAGTTCCCAGCCAGACTCTGGGTCCTGCTGGGAGGGTTCCGGGGGAGGAGGAGAGGCGCTGTGTCTGGGATGGATCTGGCAGAGTGGCACTAGCCTGGGAGAAGTCCTGCCTCCTGGCCCTGATCCAGCAGGTCATCTCCCTCCTCTGGCCTCAGTCTTCCCATCCGAACAATGAGATCATTACTCTCTCCCCAGCTCTAAATTTCCGTGATTTAATGTTCCTAGGACTAGCAGCTCTAGTCCTAACCACCCAAACCCAGAAACCAGCTCAGATATCTATCAACAGAAAACCAATAAACAAAAACTAGGAACATCCAGCCAATGAAACACTACTCACCAGGAAAAAGGAACAAGCTACTGACACCCGCAACAAGGTGCATGAATCTGAAGGGCATCCCATTGAGCGTGGGAGGCCAGACACAGAAGGTTCGTGGTATATTTCCACCGAGACAAAACTCTTGAGAAGGCAAACTAATCTACGGCAGTGTAAATCAGAACAGTGGCCAGGCATGGTGGCTCACGCCTGTAATCTCAGCACTTTGGGAGGCTGAGGCGGGTGGATCACCTGAGGTCAGGAGTTCGAGACCAGCCTGGCCAACATGGCAAAACCCCGTCTCTATTAAAAATACAAAAAAATCAGCCGGGTGTGGTGGCGGGCACCTTAATCCCAACTATTTGGGAGGCTGAGGCAGAAGAATAGCTGGAACCTGGGAGGCGGACGCTGCAGTGAGACAAGATTGTGCCACTGCACTCCAGCCTGGGCAACAAGAGCGAAACTCCATCTCAAAAAATAAAATAAAATAAAATAGATCAGAACAGTGGTTACCCCTGGGGAAAGGGAGACAGCTGGGAAGAGGCACAAGAGAACTTTCCAGCATGATGGAAATGTCTGATTTCTTGATTGGAACCATGGGAACTTGGGCATCTGTGCTGTAAAAAGACACACCCTGTACGCTTAAAGAACCGTGGATTTCATTTTAGGTATGAGACCTTGAAAAAAATTAAAAAGAAGAAAGTGGCAATGTCCTGTAGCTGTCCTAGAGTGGCCCCAGCAGGGCTCCACAGTGGCCCAGGGGACAAGCCCTTTATCCTCCTGGTGGCAACCACATTCCTGCCACCAGAGGGTGGTGGCTGTCTGCACCGAGGAGGAGGAGGTGACTGGTCCCAACAATAGGCCTTCTCCCCTGCACAGAAATCCGCCCCTCCGATGGCTGGCATTCTTTCCTCTACGCCTCTCTGCCCAGGGAGGGTGCTGCGAGCCCAACATGTAATTTTGTGGGGGTGCAGGGGCACCAAGGGAGCTGACTGCAGTCTGAGGGAGGCGGGGAGTGCTGAAATCCCAAGAAAAGCCTTTAGCTTCTTCGAATCAGCAGTTTTCTGTCAAAACAAAGGGCAGGAACGTTCCTGTGTGCTCCCCCGTGGGCTGCAAGCTCCAAGAGCCTGAGCATAAACTGCAGCCTGCTTTCTTCCTGCTTCCCCCTTTCCTTTTGACCAGACTGCCTCAGACTCAGCCATCCCCTAAAGGAACCAGCGTTGTGCCCAGCTTAGACTCAAAGGTTCAGGGCATTCATGGGAGGCTCAGCCCGAGTCCTCTGGGTCTTCAAGGGTCTGGGTCAGCAGGGGAGCAGGTGGTCCCTACTCCTTCACCTTCCAAGTCTTTGCTGCTACTTCACACACACCTGGGCCATAGCAACCTCCCTGGCTCTCCCAGGGCTAGATGGAAAGGGCCTGCTCAGCACCTCGTTGATAGGCCTGAAACAAGCACAGACAGGCCCAGACCCTATCGAGAGCGAAGAAGAGATACTCAAAAGTCTCAGAGGCCCAGAGAGGTTACGTGACTTGCCCAGGGTCACCCAGCAAGTTGGTGGCAGAGCTGAAGAGGGGCCCAGGGCTGGCTTTTCCAATCTCCTTTGCACAGGGCTGCACTGAGGCCTCCTGCCCTCCTGGAAAACTCCTTTCTTCTGTCCCATGTCATGCCTGTGGCTTCAAGTTCCAGTCCAACCGGCAGCTTTTCATCTGTGGCTCCCAGGCCTGGGAGTAATTACGTGGCCCTGCATCTGGTTAACCTAACACCCCTTTTAAAGCCTTGTTTGCCCATTAGATAAGTAGTTTTTGTTATCAAACTTAGAGGGAAAAAGGAGTTTCCACTTAACTCTCCTTTGTCGTTTTAAGCTGCAGAAATGGCTTCAGGTTTTGCAGCAAGTCTCGAGATGCAGCATTAATTAGAGGCTCTTTTTCTTTTCTTTGTGAAGGGAGGGGAAGACCAGTTCTTTCTTTATCCACCGGGCTCCGGCAGTAAAAGCAGAGAAGGAATGTGCACAGGGCCATGTTAATGGTCAACAGCTTAGAACGAGCCTCTCTGCTGAACTCTTTCCAAAAGCTGGGCCCAGCTGACAGGAGTTTCCTCTTATTCGCTCCCACCCACCCCTCCCCACCCCCCACCTCAGCTCCAGCACCTTTGGCTCCTAGAGGAAGCCGGGCTTCCAAGGGGAAGTTCCTAATCGGTCATTACATCACGGGCGGTCTGGCCACCACTGCAGCCTGCCTGCACAGGGCCCACCTCAGGGGCTCTTTTGGCGGCTGGTCTCTACACTGGCCACCACCCTCCAGACAGCCGCTCAGCTAGTCGGCTGCGGGTGGAGGGATGCCCCTAAGACAGGGAGTGTGATGGGAACAGGAGGGCAGCATGACAGAACCAGGAGGAGGGAGACTGAGGAACATGCCATCCACATGGCCAAGGCGCAAAAACAGGCTCAGAGAGGTAAAGTGACTTGCCAAGGTCACAGTGGAAATGAGTGACACAGCTGGGACCAGGATGTCTCCTGCATAGGGTTAAAAGCATGGACTAGGGAGCAAAGGTGCCTGCATGTGCATCCCAGCTCTGCCACTCAGAGCTGTGAAATCTTGGGCGAGTGACTTCACCCTTCTAGGCCTCAGTTTCCTAACCTGTAACACAGGGATGCAATCAATGGTTACTTCATCAGGGTGTTGGGATTAATTTCAAGTGTGTCAAATAATGCCTGGCTCAAAATAGGCATTGCATAAGTTAACAGCTATTATGATTACTAATATTATTACTACCATGCAGCCTTATCTACATATATATATAAATTATATGACAGAGTAACTCAGCCTGTATAGTTCATAAGGGCATTCGTATTCAGTAGTAACACCTGCAAACATAATATGTGCCAGTGGAGTTGAGAATCAAGGGGAAATAATAATAGTCATGATAATAATATAATAAACTAGCTCACATTTAAGAAACCTTTACCAAATACCAGGCAGTGTCCGAAACCCTTTAAATGCACTACCTCAACATATGTTAATTCTCCCATCTTAAGATGAGAGAGCTGAGGCCTGAAAGTCCCGAAACATACCCCAACTTCTCAGCGACGAAGCTGCAGAATTGGGATTTGAGCTTCCATCTATCTAACCTTAGAGATGCGGACTCTGCATCACTCCTGTGGTTGCAACCTGTGGGCTGCAAAATCTTAGAGGACGTCAGGGCAATGGCACAGAGACCATGCTATAAGAAGCTAGCCACGTCCACTCCATGCCATCACGTGGGGGTTCTGCAAAGACTGGACGAGAAGAGGGGTCCTCGGAGGTGACAGTGCTAATGACACTGCCCCATGACATGCTGCCCACCTTCCTAGGAGGGCGGTGGGCTTTTCAAATATCACACCCTAACAGCTATTTCTGACCCCCTATGCAGCCCTGGAAACACACTTTTTGGCTTTTAAGTGTAGTTTGTCCCCCACACTCAAACATTCTACCCCTCTAATACACAAAAATGAGTATTTTGTAGATGGGCTACAATCATAATAATTGATCTTGGGCAAGGGCTGCTACCCCTGGCTCGTCCCTGGGGAGTGGGAGGCGCTCTACATGCTTCATTCATGATCCTTTTTGAACTGTGCAAGTCCAGGAGGCAGAATCATCCCAATTCTCAGGACAGACCCAAAGTGAGAGTGCAGCGCAGGAATCCGGATCGACTGGACTGACCCTGAGCCCACTGTCTCTCCTCTGGGCCCTCCTTGGTGCTGCCTCATATGCTCCCTTAGCTCTCCTGGGTGGTCCTCAGAGTCCCCCAGTCGCAGGAGGGGTTTAGGAGTGATCTGGGGTATCCTGACGGTCAGCGGCCACCTGGCTGGGCTGTACCCAGCCTTCTCGAGGCCAAGGGTTTTCTGCAGGCTTTTCTCTGCAGAAAGGCCTTTCTTTCAGCCTCGGCGCCCTGACTGCAGCCTGCTTGGCCCCACCTCTCTGGAAGAACAAAGTGGTGGCCCGGGCTGTGATGGGTAAGGTTTCCATTCTTTTATCTCTTGCAGTATTCAAACAAATCCTGAACAGATGAACTCATCTTGCAACCCTGACACAAAACAAGCTTTTTTTTTCACCCAGGTCCTAATATACAGGCCTGCTCAGTGTCTCCTCCACAGGCCATTTCCCCAGGAGCTATTAGGCCTTACCACTCCAACGGGCAAGGGGACCCACCAGAGGATGAAACCTGGGGCCCCACTCCCATCAGCATGCCTCTACCTGCCCTCCACCTGCAGCTCACCCGTCTGGCCCTGCCGAAGAGATCGTCTCCCACCCGCTAAGACTGCTCCGGGTTCCCTGGGCCCAGACAGCACGGCTTTTCTCTGCAGGTCCCGGGGCTCTGTGGTACAAGCTCCCTTCACTACACTCTCTGCAGGCAGCTATAGCTTTGAAGAGCCACACGGAGGCTGGTGGTAGAGCTATCTCCTCCATCAGAGGACTCATCCCTCAGACTCTGTGCCAGAAACAGTGGTGCTGCCCTCTTAAAAGAAACCCCAACTACTCAAGCCTGAAAAGGAAAAGACCACCTGGCAAGCAAGGCAGGGAAACCCCTCAGGCCCTTGGGGAGGACAGGAGCCCAGGTGGGGGAATTCTGGTTCCCTGTGTCCTGGAGGGAACGAGGGTGGAAAGGGAGAGCCAGGGCAAGACAAGCAGATTATAAAATCAGCCCACGTTTTGAGAAGGAACCAGTTTCTGCAACAAAGCCTCTGAACTTTGCTCCCATTCCAAGTCCTCTTTTGTTTTATCATAAAGTCAGACTCTGGAGTGTGTTTGTTTGTTTTCTTACTCAGAGACCACCTGGGGTGGGAAAGCCTTGCTTTCATTATTGCCCCTGGAAAGGTTCTAAAATAACAGTGTGCAAGACAATGAAGCTGGTACCTCAGTCCCCAGGTGGCAGTTGTGAGATGGGAAGGGGCCCCCAAATCCTCCCAGCCTATGGGTCTGCACTGCTTATGGCCAAACTGCCGGGTTCACCTATAAACCAGGGCCTGCAGCCGCCTTCAGGGCTGTTGTTCTCACAGCAGGCTGGGCCTGAGTTCTCATCTCAGGCATTAAATGCCCAAGTTCACCAACTGAACCTAACCCTGAAGTCCCTGGTTAATCTGAGATCACAGAGACAAAACTGGCCCTTTGGGGTTCAGACAGGGACAGCCTGGGCGTGCATCAGAGGTGCAGGGATGCTGGTTTGTAGCAGATGATGGTAGGCTTCAAGAAAGCCCTTCTCAGCTGGGCGTGGTGGCTCAGGTCTGTAATCCCAGCACTTTGGGAGGCCAAGGCGGGTGGATTGCCTGAGGTCAGGAGTTCAAGACCAGCCTGGCCAACATGGTGAAACCCTGTCTCTACTAAAAATACAAAACTTAGCTGGGCGTGGTGGCGGGCACCTGTAATCCTAGCTACTCGGGAGGCTGAGGCAGGAGAATAGCTTTAACCCAGGAGGTGGAGGTTGTAGTGAGCCGAGATTGCGCCACTGCATCCTGGGCAACAGGGCAAGACTCCGTCTCAAAAAAAAAAAAAATAAAAAAAAAAAAAAAAAAAAAAAAAAAAAAAGCCCTTCTTTTGGCACATTCTCCATCTTGCAGGTTCCCAGAGCTGACAGAACTTGAGACACCTTTAATTGTCTTTTATTCCCCATATACAATGTGTTTTATTGGCAAACCTCCTGCCTTAGACTTCTTCTTGGACCTAACTAATATAAAGCCATAAAAGCAAAGTACCTAAAAATTGCCCTCAATTAGCCTGTCTCAGCTCTCAGGAACAGGCACCCACACTGGTGTAGAACTGTCCCAGGGGGTAACCAGGTAAGGTACCCACAGCCCAGCCCCCTCAAATCCTTGGCCTCACCATCTCCTGCCACCAGGCCGCTTAGCTCCCTGGGCTTTGAACACCCCACCCAGTGTGCATTTCATCCATCCACTCTCTTGATCTGGAATGCTTCCTGAGACCACAGATGATGGAGAGGTGAACTCGTGCAAATCTTTACAGCTATGTTACCATGGGCAGGTGACCACATCTCTGAGAACCAGGACCAGCTGTCTACTTGTGAGGGCCCAGGGAAAAATGAAAACGCAGGGCCCCCTGTTCCAAAATGATGAAGATTTTCAAGATGGTGAGAGCACAGCATTCAGTTAAGCAGAGACCTCTTCTGAGCAGAAGCCCTGAGTTACCCCACACAGCGAACACCCATGGAGCCAGTGCTGCCAGGGCCTGGTTTCCTCTAGGTGATTACCTAACTCACAGGGGTTAAGGGGTTTTCAAGAAGAGCCTGACAACAGTACCCGGCACTCAGTGACCCTGAGTTTCTTTCTCCATTCCCTAATACTTGTCAGAAACTTGCTTAACCATCCAGACACCACTGTCACTTCCTTTGGAAAGCCTTCCTCAGCCCCTGGGTCTCAATCACACACCCCTCTTCTGTGACACTCAAATTTATGCTGTCAACAGAAGGGTACATGTCTCTATCCAACTCATCCACCAGCAGGCTGGCCTGGGATTCAGCTGGCTTGATCTCCCCTCTCCTCCCCGAGGACCTGGTACTATGTGGCCTAACAGAGGTGCTCTCAGCAATGGGGAGCTGAATATAAAAACTCAAAGGCTGGAAGGGCTTTTGGAAAGTCGTCTGCCTCCTTTCAAACCAGGTTTGACAAAGGCACTGTGGCAACACTGTTCCCATTTAACAGATGGTACTACTGATGCTCAGAGGTCAGTATGTTAGGTAGGCGCGGAGAACCAGTGTCCCCATTTGCTGATCCTCCTGATGCAGCCTGGTTAACAAAATGGCAAATGAGTTCACTATGTGTGAAGATTGTTTCAGTGGCTTGAAATAAAATGAAATAAAATAAAATCACCTAAAGCCTACAAGTCATCTAATCTGGCCATGGGGGTGGATTTAATTTCTCTGGCTTGCTAAGTCTATGAAGGTAAATGGAACAGGGAACATGGCTTTGAATGGAAGAGCCAAAGAATGGGTGGAGAAGCTGGTTTCCTTATTTGCAAAGCTCTCAAATGTACGCTTCATCTAACACTATTTTGTTGTTATTTACCAACTAGACAGAATCAGGTGACCTTTGCAAGTCAAATATACCTGCCTCTATTTACACTAAAGATGTAGGCTGGATACGGTGGCTCATGCCTGTAATCCCAGCACTGTGGGAGGCCAAGGTGAGAGGATCACTTGAGCCCAGGAGTTTGAGATGTGCCCTGGCAACATAGCAAGTCCCCATCTCTGCAAAAAAATAAAAAAATTATCCAGGCATGGTGGCATGTACCTGGAGTCCCAGTTACTCTGGAGGCTGTGGGAGGATGGCTTGAGCCCTGGAAGCCGAGGCTGCAGTGAGCCATGGTTGCACCACTGCACTCCAGCTTGGGAAACAGAGCAAGACCCTGTCTCCAGAAAAAAAGAAAAAAAAAAAAAAAAAAAAAGATGCAGCTTGGGATAATCACTCCAAAATTAAAAGTACAAAGGTGGAACATTAGATAATAATTCTTGCGTTAAATCCTTTCCTTTAAAATAGCCTTTTGTTATACAAAAATACAGGATCCACACCTCTTTGGTGAATGCAGAGACCTATATATACTGAATTTTCTTAAAGTGAGGATTGCCTCGGTCATTCTTGCGTGTTTCTGGAACAAGCAGGAATGCTTTATAATTAACAAAAAGCTAATATTGACTGGAGAGATTATTAATCCACAATTAAATACTAACATTTGCTGTAGAGAATGCAGGAACATGAGACTTAAGCATTCTCAACAAAAATGTTGCAAAATGCCCTACTGGCTTGGCAGAAGTACACAGCTCTGCCATGGCCACCCGTCTGTACTCTGTGGCTGTGCTACTATGCAGGCAAGTTGAAGCTGCTTGACGCATCCATGCCCAAGCTCCCAAGCTGCCAGGAAAGAGCTGACTTGTTTGATCAGGGGTGAAAGGTGCAGAGGAGGGAGGGAGTCAACCAGTATATCCATCCCACCAGACTAACAGGCAGACATAGCCCCACAGAGACCCCAGGACCCACACCTCTACCCCAAGTCCAAGACTGGTTTCCAAGGTAGAAGGAGGCCAAGCTTGGCTCCCACAGCCCATGCCAAAAGGGTGGTTCTATCCTCATTGATGGTGATGGTGAGATGTTCTTTTGAACTGTGGAAGGTTTCCCGATTCTGCAAGCCCATTCATAAATGACCTTGTTTTCGCTTACGGAATATAAAGCTCAGAGGTTTGGTGACTACCCCGCGGCCCACAAGGTGCATGACGAAGCAGGATCAGATGCTCCTTCCAATGCCATTGCCTCCCGCCCAGCATCTTGAAGAAGTTGAGTCATTAGCTCAGTAAGAGTTTCATATTTCTCAGAGTAATTCTTTAGCCTGTGTCTGGATAAGAGCACACACTGCATGACTAACACCAACACAGCAATAACATGAGGGCCGTGATCACAACTGTCAACCGGCTTCTATTTGGTCCTCTATTGCCAAGGTTAACTTTTCGGTGAAGATCAGCATGCCATGCTTTCCATGATCCAGTTCATCATTCTAGATTTCTTCTAGAAAAGACCTGAGTCCCATGGAGACGTCTGGGCTGAACTCAATGATAGCAATGCCCAAGTGCCTTCTAGAACTGTTTCCCCCTCCAGCGGGCTGTTTGCAGCTACAGAGACCTGTGTGATAGATGGGAGGAGGGGGTGCCTTTCCTGAATCACAGGGAAGCCTTGCTGGGGTCTACCCAGCAGGCAACTTACATACATGGGCCCAGCAAACATTGGCAGAGATTCGCTAACAGGGACCCTATTTAGGTTGCTGCAGACACCCTCTGTTCTTGCTGGGTCTCCTATGGGAATCCAGTGGCTACTGAGCATCTATGTCCACATATCCCATCTCATTTAATGCTGACAACAATCCTAGGAGGCAGGTATCACTTTACAGAGGAGGAAATGAAGGCTCAGGGAGGTTAAGCCCCCAGCCTAAGTCACACCGCTGACAAGCCCCAACCGAACCCAGGGCAGCCAGACCCTGCAGCCATTCTTCCTGCCATTTCTCTTCACAGAGTGCATCCTGGACGCTGCTCAACTTCTAGCCTGTACCTAGTTCCAACAGGCAGTCAGCACAGTCCCTCTCCTTGACATCTCCCACGGGTGTGACTTGCGCCTCCTCCACGAGGCTGGCGCCTGCCCCCTGCCCCCCATCCCTTCCACCTCCCTTCCCCATGGGCACAAATGGCCCTGCAGGCCGCCAGCGTCTGCATTCCTAGAGCACATGCCCACTAAGGAGGATCCTGAGTAATTCAGCCCATAAATCATGGCCATTGTGAATTTCCCTTTTAGCCACAGGCAAAGTCAAATTTTCCTTCCCCCACTGTAGTTAACCACTCTTTGTTCACTGTATCTCTCTCAGCTCTGTCTGGCTGGGGGCCAGCTCTCAATTATTAATTAATCTGGGAGGCGCAGGTTGCATTCCTGGCCACCTAACCACTTCCTCCTCAGTAGGGAACTTGCAGGCCGGGCCTTTTGAGTTACATCAAGTGTCGCACAACATCCCAGTCCTGTCTTGTGGCCACTGCTGCAAGAAAGAATGCCTAACATCAGAGTTAAAAATAACAGCAGAAAACCTGAATATCCAGAAGTCTCCTTTCCCAACTTCATCCCATAGCACCAATCCAACCTGCATGCCCCCATCATCATAAAGCCATGATGTGCCTCAGTTTCTCTTGTCTGTGAAATGGGTAGATGTTCCCCGACCAAGTAAGGCAGCGGTCTGTGTGTTTGTGTAGGAAGGGAGTAATCAGTGAAATCAACGAGCCCTCCCCTCTGGCAATTCTTACTAGCTGGAAAGGGAGACACCAAGACTTAAAAGTTAAGAAGCAGTCCTGGCCAGGCACGGTGGCTCACGCCTGTAATCCCAACATTTTGGGAGGCTGAGGTAGGCAGATCACGAGGTCAGGAAATAGAGACCATCCTGGCTAACATGGTGAAACCCCATCTCTACTAAAAATACAAAAACTAGCCGGGTGTGGTGACGGGCGCCTGTAGTCCCAGTTACTTGGGAGGCTGAAGCAGGAGAATCACTTGAACCCAGGAGGCGGACGTTGCAGTGAGCCAAGATCACGCCACCGCACTCCAGCCTGGGGGACACAGCCAGACTTTATCTCAAAAAAAAAAAAAAAAGTCCTGAGCCTGAGCCACAGCAGGTGCTGCTTCTCACCTCATCCACTCGCTTTCTCCTCGCTGGATGAAGGAAAGCTCCAGGCGACTGGGGTAGTGGGGATAGCAGGGGTGAGGGCTGCAACTCAGCCTTATTAAAGTCATTCAAGCATCTTCAGGGGTGTTGAGGGAGAGGATGGAAGTGTGACCCCTCTTCGCTGGGTCAAGTTTTCGGGAGGTCTCTGCATGAACAAACACCCCGAGAAACAAGGGGACCAGCCTTGGTGTGAAATGGAGCCTTATGGCGGTGAAACCCAGGGGTGGAATCTGAGCAGTGTCTTTAATTCCTAAAAGTAACAGAGGTCTTTCCCTCCTTTTAAGTTACAAGTTAGAATGGGTACTTGACGTCAGCAACAATGCTGAACCTTTGCTGCTAGCTGGATGGAGCTGGATGGAAGACAAAATGAAGCCGTGAGATCAGAGAAGGACAAAAATGATAGAAGCAACCTATCATAGCAAGGACAAACACTTACGTGGTAAATGCCATCAAGTATCCTAGTATCCTTTTGGTCATCTCCCTCCTCTGGGTCTATACACAGCTTCCAGTATGTCAACCTTACCCACAGAATCCACCGAGCTGTCAACTGTGAACTCCAAGGACTCAGCACCTTAGGATATATAGTCTAGGAAAGATCTTTAAATCTCATGCTTTCTGCATTCCATGTTATATCTGCTTTTGATGTGACAAGACAGATGACTTGGCCCCATATCTTCATATACTCTAGGGAGGAAGGGACGCTTTTGTCTCTTGGCTTCCCTTCCCTAAATACTGAGGCTTTCAGATAAAGCACGCATCCCACCAAGATAAATTACTGTGCACATACAATAAAGTACCATTAATTAGGACTCATAAATCCAGAGTTTGTAATAATTCCGAAAGCAGCTGGGTTGAAGTTAAAAAAAAAAAAAAAGTTTTGATAAACAAATGCAAAATATAAATAAGGTTCAGGAGAACTGTTTATCCTATTAGCACTGTATAAACAACTGGCATACCAATTACAAATCGCTCTTATCTGCTCTCGAAAGCACATCTCTGCATGACCTCTGACGGGAAACACTATCCAGTTAGTATCACAGTCTACAGTATTTGGAAATCACAAAACCTGATTTCTTAGACAGTATCCTTTCCAATTACCCACCACCCAGTCAGCCTGAACTGGTGAGGAGCCCCTGAGCTGTCAGTGTTCTTTCTCTGTGTATCTGGAAAGGAAGTCCAGTGGATGGCCGAGGTGCCTCAGCCCTGCTCTGGTAGTCAGTGGCCACCCAGGAAGGAGTGGCAGCCCTTGGCTCTGGCATGCCAACACGCCACCCAGTTATCTCCATGCCCATCTTCGAGAAGCAGCGTTGCCTAGGGCATTTGGCCAGGGGGCTCTGCCAACTCGGGCTTTTCCAAACGGGCAGGGTGGGCCCCACCCCTGTGTGGAAACCCCTCAGGCGTCAACTGCAGTAGGTGAACCAAGGACAGCCCGTTTGTGGCTTCCTTGGTGATTTACACATTAGCTGGGCCCCAGGTTCTCTCCGTGGGAGGAAGCAGCATTTTCAACCTTGGGGAAGACAGACATGAGGGGCCCCAGATAAGCTGGGGAGTGTGGAGTGGCAGGAAGAGGCCCCGGGCAAGGCTGTGAAGCCAAAGCGTGGAGAGAGTGCGTCGGTCCTGGCCTGAGAGGGACAGACTGCGAGGCCCCAGAGAAGTGGGCAGGGGGCCAAGCTGGAAATACCGAGGCTGCTCCAGCTCAAGGAGATGGCCCTGCCAAGTCGGGGAGGCGGCACTGACGAGAGAATGGCAGGTTCCGGCTGGGCCAGTCCCCAAGGGCACCAAGTCAGGAGCAACTGCCTGTGTCTCTGGGCACGTGGGGGCTGGAGCCATGCCAGGGAGACCCAGAGCCGCCAGTCTCCCCAGGGTGCCTCTGTCCTGGTGCTACCCTGCAGCCCACCAGCCTGAGGACCCCTGAGGAATGCAGAGCCCCTCTCCAAGTGGCACGCTGACCTTGGGCAGGGAGTCAGGCCTGGCCACCAGACTGAAGATTGCTCTTTTTCCCTCCACCTTCCGACTCCTAGTTCTGGAGGTGCTCAGCACATCTCACTGAGCCCACTGTGCAACGGGTCCCTGCTGCTGCTTGCCTTGAGGGCACTTTGGACATCTGGCTCAACAAGACCCTGACTGCACCCACCGGGTGAAGGAAGCAGCCTCAGAAGGGGATCCCAAGACTGGTAGGGACCTCTCCTCTGTGTCCTTTGGAGACGACTCCTCCTTTGGGACAGGGAAGCCAGGTGTATTAGTGAACTCCTTTTTCTCTCTCCCCCTACCAACTCCTCTGCATCTTCCCCTTGGGCTTCAAAAATTGCTATTGTAAGACCAATAAAAACACTACAGTTGGGGCTTGGCACTGTGCAAGCATCCTGCCACCAGACGGACATTCTGCCACAGACACCATGGGTTCTGAAGCTGACCCTTAACGGTACAGTTTGATGGGCGGGATTCTTTATCTCTATGTCTGGAATCTGAGCATCCACTGAGTTCAGCCCTCTTTCCCCCCATGGTGTTTACTCTAACCAACTCACTTATTTGTGAAGACCCAGCAAGAACCACTTCCCGGCAGGTCCTTCTTGCTGGAGTCTGACCACCTCTACCTCCCCCAAAGTGTCCCCTCCAGGCAGTGCTCCCGCCCCACCACAGAGGGCTGCCCTGGCCTTGAACACAGGGAGCTCCACCCAGAAACCCTGGAAGCAAATTCCCTGAGGGGAAAGAGTGGGTAGAATGTTTTCAAGAACCACTCATTGTGGGTTTGGGTTTCAGCCAGCAGAAGTGCCACTGAGATGCCAGAGAGGCATTTCCTTGGGAGACAGAGTCCCTCTCACACGCTTGCTAGGCGCCTACTGTGTGCAAGGATGCACCCACACAGGCATACCGGAAGGAGGACTGATGGTGCGGTGAGGGAGGCATTGGAGGTGGAAGTGAGGAGAAAATAACGGGGGAGTTCAAGGAAATCAGGGAGACTCTTGTTTTTGTAAACATCATTCCTTCCTTCTGGTCAGTTCCAAGTTCTTTAGTGGGCTATACACGCATTATTTTTTTCTCTCACATCAAAATAGCCCTCCCTCAGACTGGAAGAAGAACACAAACATTCTTTGCTGCTGGCCTGCAGGAGGTGAGCAGTCGCCTAGGGCTGAGCTGACTATAAGCCTGAAGACGCCCCAGCCTGGGAGTTCTGAGCGCCACTTCCTTGCTCTCGATTCAAAATGGACTCTGCTGTCTGGGGAATCCGCACACCACCCCAGTGGGCCATGTAAATGTCATGGGGTGAGGTGGGCATGCCACCCTTGGGCTGGCGAAAGCTCTGAGAAGTACAGGGTGCTGTGGAATGTACCGTCCAGCAGCAAGGGTGTGCGTATTTCAAAGAAATGTGGAGGAAGCCAGGGAAATCTAAAGGATTCCTTGGGAATGTCTGGGCCAGAGATCATTCAGCCTGACCTCCTCCCTTTACAGAAGAGGGAACTGAGGCCCAGAGCGCAGAGATCACTCATCCAAGGTCATCCAGGAAGGTAGGGCCTTACAGCTAGGGCTGCTGCCTCGGAGGAAGGCCCCCCATCCTAGATACCACCAGACCCAAGGAACGGAGACAAATAATCCTGGTGAGTCCAGCCAACATGAATTATTTTTGCAAAATGGTCTGTTTATTTGTTCTTGTGGGTAGAAGGGAGAGAGTCCTTCCTCGCATGGCTGTCGGAACAACTCCCCGCCTGTGCCTGCGAAGTGACCCGCCCTGGCTGGCCAGCACCACCACCAACTCTCAGGCAAAGGATGTGCGTTGCAAAAATGGGGCAAAGTTTCCTATTCTGAAGATAACATTGTAAGACACAGGAAGTCTGAGAGCACAGCTTGGTTTCCAGAAAGCCTCTGCACGCCCGTTCGCAACCCCTTCCATTGTACGGGGCTGCTAGAGATTCTGAGGCTGGGGGTGGGGCAGGAGGGACAGGGACAGTGCTAGGAAGTGACAGAAGCCACAGACCAGGTAAGAGCCCAGAGAGGGGTTTTCCCGGCTCTCAGGCTCACTGGATCTCGTGGCAATGCAGACGCCCCTCTGAGTTCCAGCTTCCTCAACTGAAAACTAAAAGGGTTAAAAGAGGCAGTGTTTCTCCTGCCCTGGTGTCCAGACTCCCAGGCCCCGCCCCTGGAGATTCTGATTCATGGGTCCTGGGTGGAGCTCGGGAACCTATGCTGTTAACGAGATTTAGGAGGCCCCTTTTCTGACTCTGATATATCATGATCCCTCGACAGGAAGGTTCAACAGCCTGGCATGGTGGGGAGGGAGTTAGCTTCCTCCAGGGAAGGATGACAAGGGCAGGAAGGAGACCAAACCAAGTCAACTTCCTAGCATAAGACAGACGTGGTTGGTCCCAGCGCCAGGCCTGGGAGACTGGCCGGGAAGGCGACACTCTGGAGCCGTCACGGATGGCCCTGACTAGTGTGTCTGGGTGTGTTTGAGGACAGGCCCTTGGGACAGTGTGCACCTCCCTGTGGGATTTGGAATCAACGACCTCAGTTCAAATCCTAGCTCTGCCGCTTCCTAGCTGTGTATCTGGGGTGAATGCCTCAGTTTCTCTGGGCCTCAGGTTTCCCAACTGTGACATAAGATCAGGAGCAGCCATGAGGATGAATCACTGGAAGGGGACTAAAGTACTAATCACTGACAAGTCCTTCGAGCCCGCCATGTGCCAGGCACACCTAGTTCTCACAATAACCCTACAATGTGGATGTTCTCAATTTTCAAAGTCACACCGGTGGTACGGTATTCTGACGGTTCCGCTCTGGCATGCAGGCAGTCTTCCCCTCATGCTGCCTTCCTTCCCTTCTCTGGATTTCAGGCACCGCCTAGCAGCCATGACGGGCACTGCTCTGCATGGGGCACCAGGAGACTGAGACACATCTCTGCCTGCAAAGCTCCAAGTCCAACAGGAAGAAAGGGTGTGACCGCAAAAGAGCATTATAATGAGGGGCAGCGAGGCAAGGAATAGAGAGACATCACATCCGTCTAGAAAAGGAAGGTTAACAATTAGAGATTTGAAGGCTGAGTGCAGTGGTGGGGAGGGTGCGAGGGATGGGGAGGAAAGGCAGCATTCCAGGTGTGGGGAACGGCATAGGCAGAGGCACACAGGCAGAAGACAAGGCCAGAAAGGTCTCGTTTGACCAGATTGCAGAACAGCATAAGGGCTAGTGAAGAGTCTGCAGAGGCCGCCTGGGGACCAGACCACGCAGGGCCCTGACTATCTGGTCAGGAGTAAGCACCTGTATTGGGCAAGGAGAACCAGTTCCCAGTTCCCAGTCTCAGGTATGCACACCCCAACAGAGGGCAGGGACCCTGCTTACACTACCTCTGGATCTCAGGATCCCACCTGGTGCCGACAAGTGGATGTAAATAATACTAGAAGACAGGTGGATTCTACAAGTGCAAACTCTAGGATTGTACAAAGCAGTGAAGATTCAGAGCTTTTGTTCCTGGTCTTTATTTCTGAAGCCTATTTAGAGATAAGACAGACCACTCTAGTTTAAAAAATAAAAGGAGTAAACGAAAATCCAGCAAAGTACAGTGGGACGAGCGCCTATAAACATATACATATGTAGATCATCAAGTTTACTGTGCCGCAATCCATAGTCACAAAGATATGGAACCAACCCAAGTACCCATACATATCAGGTACAGTGTACATTGCTCAGGTGACAGGTGTACTAAAATATCAGAATTCACCACTACAGAATTCATCCATGTGACCAAAAACTACTTGTACCCCAAAAGCCATTGAAACAAAAAAAGTTTGCTGTGTTGTTCATGAATATTTCTCTCTCTCTCTGTCCAATACATCTGTAAAGCACTTCTGAAAGCATGATTATAAAGCCCCACTTTTTCTGGGGCTTTACCAAATTCTCTTATTTCTGTCCATTTTTGATTGAGGTATTTCAAAGACATGTTATCAGGTATCTATTATACCTTACAGATCGTTTTGGCTTCGATATAAATAAGGGAATCAGCAAAAGAGAAATTTGGCCTGCCAGCTGTTTTTACCGAGTTTGTTGGAACGTAGGCATACTCATTGTTTTATGTATTATCTATAAATGTTCTCAGGCTACAGTGGCAGAGCTGGATTGTTGCAACAGAGACTGTGTGCCCTGTAAAGCCTAAAGTGTCTACTATCCTTTTTACAGAAAAAGTTTGCTCTGAACCTCTTGGTTCCTGCTTTTTTGCCTGGAATTTTATTACTTCATATTAATATTGCTCCTCTTGCTTTCTTTTTCTTTAGCATTGACTACTATGTCTTTTCCCCATTCCCTTTAGTTTCAACCTTTCTCCATAATTTTGTTAAGTTATATCTCTTCTAGATTAGCATGTAGCTGGATGTATAAAGACAAAATCTGAGAGCGTTTATCTTTTTTTTTTTTTTTCCTGGAGACAAAGTCTCACTCTGTTGCCCAGGCTGGAGTGTAATGGCACGATCTCGGCTCACTGCAACCTCTGCCTCCCGGGTTCAAGTGATTTTCCTGCCTCAGCCTCCCAAGTACCTGGGACTATATGCGCCTGCAACCATGCCCAGCTAATTTTTGTATTTTTAGTAGAGATGGGGTTTCACCATGTTGGTCAGGCTGGTCTCGAACTCCTGACCTCAGGTGATCCATCCACCTCAGCCTCCCAAAGTGCTGGGATTACAGGCGTAAGCCACCATACCCGGCCCTGAGAGCATTTATCTTTTAATAGATTATTTTAACACATTCATATTTATTGTTATGAGTATTTGGACCTGCCATGCTGTTCTGTTTTTTGAAATTTATCATGTTTTGTTGTTGTTTCCATCCTGCCAAACTTTGAAACTCCCTCTCAGGAGAAGAGTGAATGGGGAAGAAAGAGAAGCTTCTGTTTAGCAGTATGTTTAAATTATTATAGACAGAGAATGTCACTATATTTCTTGCATAATCATGTATTACTTCATATTAATAATAAAAAAGAGTTTTCAAGAACCAAGAGTTGTGAATGTACAGGGATCTCTGTGATTAATTCTCAAGTCAGCAACAGTTCCAGTCACACTTTCCTGCCACTGCGTCCACCCGCAGACACACAATGACAACAACTTTCTATCCATGGAGTAAATGTGGAATTCGCTTCAAGGAGTATCCCACACCCACTCCATCAGACTAACAAGAAACTGGCCCCACTGGGCTCTGCTGGTGGCCATGGGAAAGTGCTGTCAGGGGTAGGCACGCATGCCTGAGAGCTGTCCCTGTTGCCCCTAGTCAGGCCACCACCACCACGTCTGCAGAGCCTACCCCAGTGCCCAGGATGCCCAGCACATTCCACGCAACTCTTGTCCTGCCAGCACTTCCTTTGCGGCTCAGTGGACATTCTGGCATCCAGGCTGTGACCAGAATGCGGCACTCAGGGCAGCCCTGGCCAGACCCCCTCCAGGCACTGAACTGCTGCCCTCGTGCCTCTGCCAGGGGGCCCCACCTTCAGAATTCTCTTCAGCCCTCCCCAGAGTGTCAGAGCCAAGCAGGACCTCCAAGAGACTGTGGGACAAGAGCCAGAAGGGGCTGGCATCAAGGCAGGACAGACCCCAGCCTGGGAGACCCAGCCTGAGGGTCCTGCTGGACACCCCTCAGGAGTGAGCCTGGGTTCAGCTCTGCCTCCAGCCAGCCCCACACCATCTCTGGGCCTCTGCTCACTCCCCTGGGCTAAATACTGTGTCTACTGTCTCCTGAGTCCACATGAACCTCTGTCATTCTGGGGGACTCCTCCTTAAGGAAAGGGTGGCTAGAGGGGGTCCCTGAGCCGAAAGGAAAGCAGCATTTCTTGCTATGTCTGACACCCCTAGACACCAGGTTCACTCCTTCAGAGGCAGGCCGGGACTGCACACCACGCCTCCTTCCATACCCTGCGTATCGGAGTTGGCAGTTGGTAAGGATGTTTAAGAAGTGTTCCCTGGACGTCTGCTGTGTTTTGTGTGTCTCGCACCACCCCTGTCTATTAGATCCTTATGGCGTGGCCAGGAGACGAGGACTATCATGTACGCTACAGATGGGGAAACTGAGGCTCAGGGAGATTAAGCCATGTCCTCAGGACACCAGAGCTAGTCAGCAGCAGAAGTTCCCCATCGCTAACCCCAAGTCTAAGGACTCCCAGTCGGGGTTTTTTCCACTACACCACAACCGTCTCAGGTAGACATGAGGCAGAACTTCCCTCCCAATGTATGAGCATCGGGCCCAAAACTCCCTGTAGGGGAGGAGGAAGGAATCTTCCCAGGGAGGAGAAACAGCCAAAACAGACATAAGGGTAGCATCTTCCTCCCACCCCCAACCCTCACCTCTGTCCAGGGGACACAGCTCATGCTGCAACCACTCTGCCTGAATCCACTTTGTGATTTTAGGCAAGTTAAGTCCTGGACTTTGGTTTCCTCAAACCCAAGAGGATGGACTATCGGAAACTCTGGTGTCCCTTCTGGCCCCACCAGTCCAATCTCCACTGGCAGATTCTGCCATGTGTATGGGACCCTCCCCTTTGTGGGTATGTGGGATGGAGGGGAGGGCAGACAGAACGATGGAAAACAAATATTTTCAAGGGATGGGAGTAAACACCACTGTTGGCATGGCAGCACCAGTGGAGCTGCTGAACTAGAATCCTGAAACCGTTAAAAATAGGAAAAGAAACGGTACAGTTCACATATTTTGCAAAGCTAAGTTAAATCAACATCTGCAAAAAATATCCCTGTTAAACGGAATAGCAGGATTTCATTAAGTAAATTGCAAGTTGGCAAAAATTCTGAAAGAAAGGGGAAAAGCCACGGGCTGGCCTGTAATTTAAACCTTATTTTAACTGTGACAGCATGACTGCAAAGGGCTCCGTTTCCAAACGAAAGGAAAAAAATAAAATAAAACCTAAAAAAAAAAATTTTTTTTCAAGGGCCTCCTGCACTCCCAGGCACCCCCTACTCCTAGCTTCCACGTACCCACAATATTTTCAGTAATTATAATGTTACCTAGTTTTCCCATGGATACAACAAATGAGGGACAGGGAGAAGGGGGAGGTGTGGGGAAGAAGGAGGAAAAAGTGAACACACAGACAAAGTCACCATTGTCACCTCTAATTAGTTTTTTTTTTTTTTTTTTTTTAACCAAAATGGCTTGAAGCATAGAACTCCGGGAATCTTTTCCTTCCTCCAGGAGGCCTTTCTGTTTAACCCCACTGTGGGTTCCCCTGGCATGAAGCCCCACACAGTGGTGGGGGCCAAACCCAGCTTAGCCCAGAGAGGAGGAGATTGCCCCTTCACTTGCTGGGATGACCCTGCTGCTCACCTCAGGCAGGCTCCTCCCTCCCTGAGCCTCAGGTCCTCAGCCCTGGAATGGGGTGACAACAGCAGCCACTGCCCAGACCCTGGAGTACCAGCAGAGCAGTGGAGAGGAGGATAGGAAAGTCCTTTGCAAAACCCAGAGCACCTGAAAGTCCGGAGACAAGCTGGGGCTCTTCCACCTGAAGCCCAGGTAAGCAGATGGCTGCAGTGGTGATTTCACGAACCTGTAAGCAATTGCAGACACAGCCTTCAACACTCAAGATCCTGCCCTACATCCTCTACTGAGCACCGCAACCTCTCCCTTCATAGCTAAAACCCAGGGTTCCCTGCATCAGTCCCTGTGGTGTCATTCAAGGATGGTTCAATACCTGGAATGTGCTTCTCATAAAAGAAACTTGAGCAGAAGGGGTCATCTACTTGGCTGTTAAAAAATCTGTTTTCTTATTTGGCAATGGAACACACACTCACTTCTCTCTTCCCATAAAGAATCTTACTGTTAACCCTCATATCTAAAAAAGATCAATGTAAAGCCAACCTGTCACGCTGGCTGGGCCTGTGAGTCCAAGAGAACCTGCCTGGCACCATCCCGTGAACAAACAGAAATTTCTGCTGGATCCTCAAACTGGTGTTGATTCTTCAACATGGCAGTGGCCCTTTGTAGTGGGCCATGACTCCTCCCCATCCCCTCCAAACCCTTATGAAGGCTTTGAAGGGTAAAGACAGCACTGGAACCAATAAACAGCTTCTTTTCTGCACACAACTGCTCTGCTGCCAGTTTCCAGAAAAAAAACAAAAATGGACCTTGAGAGTGTGCAGTAATTTACAGGCCCAGAGAAGGTAAGGTGTTTGCCTAAGGTCACACAGCAAATAAGCAGTAGAAGAGGGGATTACAGATAAGAATAAAGCAGCCTATCCCTCAGCCCCTACTAGAATCTTATCTGCTTGGTGAGGTGAGACACATAGCACCCCCAGCCCACACAGCCTCCCCTTACCTAGCACCCCTCTGCTACCTCTGCTAGGAGCCACAAAGCCTCATTCTGTCCTTTTCACTGTTGTCTTAAATGGACTTTTAGCTCCCACCCTGTTGGGGTACCTTTCCTCTGAGCCTTAGTGAATCCATCTGTAAAATGGGAATTACAATTAATCATATCCCATCCTCAGGATGGTTATAAGGATTCTGAGAGACACTCTACATAAAAGGCCCAACTCTGTGCTGAACAGCTATTAGGCACTCATTCTGCATAACCCTACAAAGCCCAGCACAGAAGGCACTCAGAGAAATCACTAAATGGTATGAAAATGAGAATAAATGAATCCCATCCACCTCGTAGTATCAATGCTGAGGGACAGAAAATAAAATGAGTACATGCATTCACTGAGCTCCTGCCCGGTACCACTGGCTGTACTTCACACAAGAGACCTGGGTGAACAGTGTATGTCCACGTGCAAGTGGAAGGTGGTCAGGGGAGGCTGTCTAGAAGATGCAAGTATGAACCCCTGAATACTGCAAAGCTCAGTCCAGTCTTTCTGCAGCACAGGAAGAGCCTGCCCATTACCCAGGCAGTGACACCCAGAGCCAGGCAAAGGTCTGACCTTTCTGCAAGGGTAAGTTTCAGCTTGACCCCTGCCTTTAATTTGAGAGCACAAGCAAGAGGTTGGCCCACTTATTGAGAGTGGCAGAGGTTGAAGGAGTCCAGAGAATACTCTGTTGTCAGGCGGAGAGACTGGAGGAATGAGAAATATGCCCTTGTTTTTGAAGACCAGGTAGCCATAGCACCCATTTATGGAGCATTACTATGTATATTCTTAACTCAATCCTGAGATGAGATTTTTACTTTTACAAAGCAGGGCAGATGAGCCCATGACCACCCACCTACATGTCACTCATGTAGAGGTGACATCTGAACTTGAGCTTCCAGGCACCCTGCACACTGCCCTTTGGGGCCTCCGAGGGCAGGCAGTGCCAGGAAGTTGGCAAGGAAATGAAACCCGAGTCATCCAGCTGGGCACCCCTGAGCCAGGATCGAGGAGTCCTGGCTACCTGTCTGGGGCTGTTTCCCTCAGACCTAAATCTCCGAAAGAGTGATGAAGTCCTGCAAGAAGAGGAAGAAAAAAAATGTAAATTTCCTCTTCAAGTTCAATGAGGATCTTTGAGGAAGGGAGGCCTGAGTTGTGCAAGGTGGGGAGCAAGTATTAGATCCTGTTGGCCCTCCTACCATGGCAGAGGGCTAGAGGAGCCACAAGGCTCACTCCTAGTTCTGCCCAGTTCCTAGTATGGTATGACTTTGAGTAAGTCACTTCCCTTCTCAGAGCCTTGGTTTCTCCATCTGTGGAATGGACTCAGGCCCACAAATAAGATCCTTACAAAAGGCCACCCAAGGGAGCCGAGGCAGGAGGAGGGAATAGAAGAGATGGTGCCTAGAGCAGCAGTGCTGAGTGCTACAGGAACAAGGAGGTGCCACTGGGGCTCCTTGGAGATGGCCCAATGCACAAGGACTCACATCTGCCCAGATCCCTGTGACTGGAGTGACAGAAGGGCAGGCTGGGATATGACAGGCTGCTGGCACTGAGATGGGCACTGGATGTCCCTGCCCCTCCCTGGGCACACCCTCTTACAGGACCCATCACCTTTCCCACATCCCGGATCCTAAAAGTGCTGGGAGGGTCTGATCAGGCCTCAGGGACCTTTGTGGGAAATGCATGGGAGGCTGTGGAGGAAGAGGAGGGAGGACAAGGGGCTTTAAAACCCGGGCTGCAAGACCCCAAACAAGCATTCTTCCCTCTCTGGGGCCCTTCAACTTCACCTGCAAAATGGCAATAACGAAACAACCTTCCAAGGGTTGTATGTCATGAGAATTCAGTAAGACAGCACACTGAAAGCATGCAGCACACGTACGCCTTTGACAAACATTACCCCTCTCCCCCTGCACCTTCTCCCTGGATGCCCCTTGCTGTCCCCTGTGCCAAACATCACCTCCTCTGTGAAGCCCTCCCACACTTACCTAGGCAATTCTTCTGGGTTCCCACAGCAAAATATTCAGATTTCTATAAAAGTTTTCTGTTTTTATTTTTTATTTTTTATTTTTTTAAAGAGATGGGGACTCACTCTGCTGCCCAGGCTGGAGCGAAGTGATGCAGTCATAGCTCACTGCAGCCTCGAACTCCTGGGCTCAAGCAATCCTCCCACCTCAGCCTCCTAAGTAGCTGAGACTATAAGCATGTGCCACCACGCCCAGCTAGTTTTTATTTATTTATTTATTTTAGAGACGGGGTCTCACTATGTTGTCCAGTCTGGTCTCGAACTCCCAGCCTCAGTAATCCTCCTGCCTCAGCCTCCCAAAGTGCTGGGATTAAAGGTGTGAGCTACTGCACCCAGCCCTATGTATGTATTATTAAATTATGAGTCTGCTTCCATTCAACTGTGAGCATTCTGAAAGCAGGGGCAAGAGCTGGTGGAGTGACACAAGATCATCTATCCTAGTGGAAGAACTCAAAACACCCTCCAAAGTCACACAGACAGTCAATGCCAGACCTGGCCTTGAACCTGAATCTTCTGAGCATGAGCCTGGGGCTCTCCCCTGAGGCTCTCCTCCAGCAAGATCTGTGGTCTGTCAGAAAGTAGGGAGGGCCCCCCATGGAGGCAAAGCTGCCAGCACTGGCCCCAGCCGTCCTGACCTACGAGAGTCCCAGAGTCCTGGGAGTCCTGAGACCCAGAAAAGCTTCCTAGGCCTCAATGACTCCAGCTTGAAAGCGGGCAATTCTCATTCCACCTCCCTCAATGGTTTCCCTGAGGAGCAAGTGAAAAGCTGGAATATTAACTGCCTGGAAAAAAAAAAAAAAAAGAGCTGCCATTAAATGACGGGGTTTTTATTATGTTTATAAGCAACTATAATAAAACATACCTTACATAGCAGCTTCCTACGGAAGAAGTAGGAGGAAAGGCACGCTGGCCCTCCGGGGCCCAACTCCAATTCTGGCTGTCACTAAGTCACCGTGTGACTCGGAGAAGTCACTGGTGTCTCTGAGACTGTTTCCTCTTCTCAACAAAACAAAGGTTTGGTCTGGCCCATCGCCAAAGTCCCTCCAGCTCTGACATCCTGCTCTGTGCCTGGCACCGTGCAGATGTCGGGGGTAGAATGGACAACTCAGGCGTCCAAGCTCTGGTGAGTCAAATATCTGGCACAATGACCCACTGAAGACGGGGTGAGGGCCACAGCCAGAGCATGGCCAGTCACCTCCTTCCCACCACTGGCTTCACACACTTTGCTTTGACCTTGACATAGGCCTGCCACATCAGGAAAGCAGTGTAGACTAGGGGCTCAGGAGGCCAGGGCTTTGGGTCTTAGTTCCTATGGGCCTCAGTTTCCCATTATGGAAGAGGCAGCGATAGACCCACCCAGCTTGCCACCTCACAGCCTGATGGGAGGGCCATGGGAGGGCATGCACGATCAGCCTGGAAGGGATGGGAGTGGGAATGAATAGTCCTAAACATCCACTATGCGGGGAAGTACCAGGCACTGTTCATGGACTACCATTCAAGGCTCACAGTTGGTGGGCAAGTAGGTTCAGCAGCTTCACCAGGGCCACGGGCTACCAAAAGGTCGAGCTGGGACTGGCCCCACCTTTGGATTCTAGAGTAGGAGGTAAAGACTGCAGGTCTGAGCCCTCTGTGCAGAGCAAAGATGATCACCACCACCACCCTCTGACTTCCTGCAGAACAAGGCTCAACATTTTGCAAAGTGCTTTTACTCAGAGAACCTCAGGCACAGGGCCTTCTCGGTATTTGTTCTCCAAAAGGCAGGGACTTGCTGGGTTCTCCTTTCCTTAGAACAAACTACTGCTCTAGGAGACCAGTGCAGGGGGTGGGGGTGTCTCTGGGTTACTCATGGCCTGACACGTGGAGGCCCAGCAAACACCTCTGCCGGTGCTCTGCTCACGTACCCTCAGCCCCTACCAATTCCATGCAAATGCCAACACCTGCTTTTGTCCTAGGACTTGCCCTGCCTGCTAGGGGCTTGTTCTGCCTGAGTACTGGGAAGTACCAGGAACACATGCACTAGGAGTGGCGGATTAATACCCCAGCTCCCTCACCCGTTGAGGAGGATAGCTAGGGTGAGTTCTGTATTGCTTCTCTAACTTCCCAGCAGGATTCAGCTCCGATTGCCCACAGAAGTAGCTGGCTTGATAATGCCACCTGCACTGGCCCCTTCTCTTCCCTTCCCAGCACTCTCCTAACTGCTGTTTCCTGGGTCAACCCTCCTGCCACGATACACTGTGCACTTGAATTTCTGGTGCGAGATCTGCTCCTGGGAAAACTGCCCCTTGGCATCAAATAAATCAGACCATAGCCAAATCCAAGTCCTTCAAAAGATGGGAAGCACTGTGAGAACAAGGTTTGGGTCCTATCTGATTTGTACTCCACACTAGGTACAGGGATGTTCCCTTAAATGGAGCAAAATGAAATTCGGATGAGTCATTCAATGAGCATTCACTGGCCACATGGAATGTCCCAATCTTCTGAGCATACAGAAGGACACTTGTCCTTGTCCTCAAGGCACCCCCAGTCTAACTCGGAGCTAAGATATGCAACAGTTTATGAAGATACCCACAAAGAAAGAGGGGTTTGGTACCAAGGGGGTTTTCTTAGTTGTCTCGATTTGATGCCTCTGTCTTACTCAGCGGTGACTGGCCCAAGGTCACGTTGCTCTGCTGTTTATCTGTAAAAACAGATTTCAAGCCATTCCAGGGTAGGGTTGCAAAGAAGCCCCACTGTGTCCCTCACAGCAGCCCACAGGATAAGCTGGCAATCAGTACAGGGCCACTGGTTAATCTCTGAGGAAAGAACACGTGCGTGAGGGCTACGTGTGCTTCCCATGTGTACACATTAACCTCGAAGGACACCACCTCGCCAGGGCTGGAAAATGTGCCGAGGACACATGATTTTCCCTTTCTCTCTTCAGAGCCAAATCCAATCTGCAGCAGGCTCCACTGTCTCAGCAACTTTGAACAACTGTCCATGTACAAAGACTCGATTCTGGCACACAGAAGGGGGTGCCACCTGGGATCAGTCCTCCTTGGGTAGGTATCAGCTGCGATTAGAATCACAGAGTCCCTGGACCCAGGAGGATTCAACCAGGCACCTTCCATCATGCATTGAGCTCACTGGACACAGGAAGTGCCCAATGATCGCTGTGTCTCTGCCCCCTCGTTTCCTAGACCTGCAAGGGCCCTCTGGAGCTTCCACTCCATTAATTGTTTTTGTTTTTTTGAGATAGGATCTCTGTCACCCAGGCTGGAGTACAGTGGAGTTATCATGTCTCACTGCAGCCTCCAACCTTCTGGGCTCAACTTTGCTCCCATCTCAGCCTCCTGGGTAGGTGCATGCCACCACGCCTGGCTAATTTTTGTTTGTTTGTTTGTTTTCAGATGGAGTTTTGCTCTCGTTGTCCAGGCTGGGGTGCAATGGCGTGATCTCGGCTCACTGCAACCTCTGCCACCAAGGTTCAATCGATTATCCTGCCTCACCCTCCCAAGTAGCTAGGATTACAGGCACCCACCACCATGCCCGGCTAATTTTTGTATTTTCAGTAGAGACGAGGTTTCACCATGTTGACCAGGCTGGTCTCAAACTTCTGACCTCGTGATCTGCCTGCCTTGGCCTCCAAAAGTGCTAGGATTACAGGCCTGAGCCACTGCACCTGGCCAAGTTTTGTATTTTTTGTAGAGACAGGGTTTTGCCATGTTGCCCAGGCTGGTTTTGAACTCCTATGCTCAAGCAATCTGCCCATCTCAGCCTCCCCAAAGTGCTGAGATTACCGGCATGAGCCACCACACCGAGCCCACTCTGGTAATTTTGAACTAAGAAGGCACAACAGAAGCACCTGGGGAACCAATTGAATTAGAGTGGGCATCGGGCATGTGTATTATGACAAAGTTCTTAATCTGAATTCCTGATTTAACAGAGGAGAAACTGAGTCCCCAGGGGTGGTGACTGACCCAGGAATCCACAGCTCGTATCAAGTCCTGGCAAATAAAATATTTTGAAAAGCACATCTCATCCAAGTCTCTCCCTATAGCTTTAAAAGGAAACTCCCGTCGAGTCTCCTTTTCCTGAGAGTCTTGGGCAAAAGCAAGTTAGGGAACAGCAGGGAAGGGGAAAAGCCTGGGGAAGGGCAGGAGAGTAGGAACTCCCTCCCCTGAAAGGGCCTTGCAATCTAATGAAGTGAAGAGAGGGAGATTCAGGTGGCAGTTCAAACGCTAACGTTTTAAAGATGAAAGTATGCAATTCAATTAAATGTTTAAATAGTGTTTTCTCATACTAAATCACTGAAACATTTGTGCATTCCTTGAATTTCTCAGGGAACTGTTCATTTTTATTTATTGTTGTAACCCAATGCCCTTAGCTGCGTGAATGGTGCTATTCGAAGGAAACTTGTTTTGCAAAGGGGAAAGTTGTCCCAGGTCTCTTAAAAGGTTCATTATGTGCATGGCAACTAGGCTCTATTAATAATCCCGGACTATATAGGCAGGGCTTACTTTCCATTTAGCATTATATTTTCCACAATTCTGTAAACAGCTCCTCCACACAAACTCTTTTGATATTTAATTCCTCCCTATTTTTTTGCCTAACCACTCTTCTCTCTGGGCCTACTCCTTATTAAAAAAAAAAAAAGGGGGGGGGGAGAGTGTTATGGAAGACAGTGTGGAGGGGCAGGGGAGAGTGTTATGGAAGTAAAAAAAAAAAAAGGGGGGGGGGTGGGGGAGAAAGAAATCACCAAGCACACATATTTTTTCAATTAAGCCATGCTTGGTGCCAAAATATATGGATCCCACTAATAGCCATAAGTAATCTTAAGGTCTTTTCCCCAAATATTTTGATTATTTTACAAATCCCCCAAGGAATGTGCTCTTAGGATGATTTATGGAGCCCAGGGAGGCTCATGATTGGAAGGAGGGGTCTGGCTACAATGGGCAAGTTAGGGTGTGGGGTGGCTGTGTGCACCCCCAGCCACTGCCTCATGCCGGAGAAGGAGAAGTGGGGTGCAAAGGGCTCTCAGGGAAGACTTTAGGCCATCTCTGTGAGAATGGTAAGGATTAAGGGTTCCTACACGGGACAGATGGCTGCAGTCAGTCCTAAGGAAATGGTAGCCAGAGCAGAAGTGACCACCCCCAGACAACCCCTGATGTCCAGTAATCCCCAAGTGATTTGCATTGGCCCTGCATTCTAAGGCAGGTGTTTCGTCCAACCTCTATCAAGTTTACGCTCCTCATTTTCCAATTATCCTAGGTAGGTGTGACTAAGGGGAAACCATGGAGTCAGTGTCCGAGGAAGGCTAACCTAGTCCTAAAAACTACCTATGAAACAGCTTCAGGTGAGAAGCAGCAATGCCAGTAGGCAGATGCCAGTAGGCGGTGCCAATGCCAGGCAGGCTCTGCACTCTGAATCTCCCAGCCTCCTGACCACGAAGCTCCTGAACCCCCAGAGGGAACACCCAGAAAAGAAGGGGGCCAGGGCCCACAAAGACCAGCCAGGAGGAGCAGGCTTAGTGCCCCCACAGGGAAGCAGGGAGTCTGACCAGAGCCTCCTGCTGACGGAGGGAGTCCAAATCAAGGCCAGGCTCCTTAGCACCGGCAGGTAAGGCACTCCTGGGGAAGGGCAGGTGTGGTGGGAAGGCCAGGCCTTGGCAGTCAGAGGCCCATGGCCCATCCATGTCCCACTGGCCTGGTCACGCAAACACGGCAAACCACGCAACCTCTGGCCAAGCCTTATTTCCCCACTTGACAAGTGGAGATAAGAATTTCTGTCCTCCAGGCTGGATCCTCTCAGGGAAGATCAATTGGATCAATTAGATTAGTTGGATTATTTTTGTAAAATGAAAATCAAGCCAGGAGGAATTTTATGTATTAGTGCTATTATAGCAAGAACTGACATACTAAATGTCCAAAAGCACAATATCCCAGAAAGTCACTCAAACATACTCTTCCCTTATTAATACTTCAAAACAAGATTAACCCTTTGGAGCGCTGGATCATGCCCCCAGCTCTGGGGGATTCAATTCTTCCCCCACCGTCAACTCTGATTTGAAGGGTCTGGGAATCACATGGAGCCGGGGAACTTGCTGGATTCACTTATGGGTACTGTAAGTTCAAGTCCAGAAGGGAGCCCTCTGCACTACCTCCGCCAGCTGCTGTCAAATCAAACCTCGCCCTGCCTGGTCACCTGAGCAGTTTGATTATCGTGTCCACCAAGGACACAAAATCAGCCACAGCCAGAAGTGTCCAGGCCTCAGCTTGACAAAACTCAGGGTACAAAAACCTCGGCAGTCACTGTCTCAGCCTCCCACATGCAAGACGGTGTCTCAAAATAGCATTTTTCTCTGAATGAGTGATTGACTTTTAATAAGCAGGTATGCACAGATCCCCAGCTCCCACGGCCAACACCAGGACCCCCCACCCCACCCTAGTGTAAATCCAGAGAGGAACTTGGAGCCTCTGTGTCAGCAGGGGGAACAATAGGCTGAAGTCAGGGTCCTTGAGGATGTGGAACAAAGAGCTGGCTTGCCAGGGACGGAGACCTTTAACTTCCAGACCTTTAAACCACACGTCCCAGCCCACGCGAACCAGCCCACACGTCCCAGCCCACGCGAACCAGCCCACGCACCCCAGCCCACGTGAACCAGCCCATATGCCCCAGCCCACACGAACCACCCCACGCGCCCCAGCCCACACGAACCAGCCCACGCGCCCCCGCCCACACGTCCCAGCCCACGCACCCCACAGGAGGGAGGAGGATAGCCTGTGGGTCATGCGGCCTTGTGAGGGTTCCAGCTTTGCTGGGGCAGAAAACCCCCACTTCACAAAGGATTAACAGGACAGGAGTCACCAAAGTTGCACAGCTGCCGTGTCCCTTTCAGCAAGTCTAGTATTTATCATGAAACTTTCCCTCACCTGTATGGGAGGGCTTGGGGAGGTTCCAGAAGGGGTGGGCAGAGGATGGTGAACCCACTGCCAGCCTGCTCCATCTCCCCCACCCCCAGCACCCTGTGATGCTTGGGGAGCCTGGGCCTCTTATCCGGGCCCACCAGCCAGGCACTAGGACACATCCCCACTGGTCACACCTGCCTGCAACAGGCCTTTGTCTCTGGCTCTGAACTGGCTGTGGGACATGGGGACAAGGGAGGGGTGGGGGTACCACAGGACTTTGGGGAAAAACAGAGGAACTGCAAGGGGCCTCCACACTTGACACCATGTGGTTCTTATCTAGACAAAGAAATAGAGATGAAAGAACTCAAAGAGCATCTACCACCCACCCATTCACTCTGTGGGTGAGCAAGCTGAGGCCCGGAGAGGGAAAGGGACTTGTCCAAGGTCACACAGCAAGCCGGAGGCAGAGCTTGGGCTGCAGTCTGACTCTGAGTCTTCTGCCAGGCCACTGCTGGGCCACGTACCCGGCACAAGCAGCATCACTTTTCTAACACTTGGTGTCCTTATCAACAAAATAGATTGAGTAGTCAGATCACCAAAATACCATGAAAGTCTAAGATGGGTGTTTCTGCCAAAGTACAAGTGTCCTCCAGGAGTAGGAAGCCCTTTTCCCCTTGGCCTGTGGGGAAGGGGCGTTTAGCAAAAGGAGTAGAAGAGAACAGGCAGGAGGAGACCACTGAGAGCTGTTTAAAAGTGGGGACCAGGAAGCCGGGTGGGGTGAGGAGAGTCCTCTCTCGGGGGAGGGGCCTCTGGAGCTGCCAGGCAGAAGGCATGCCAGCTGGGGTGGGGGTGCTGTGAAAGAGGCACCTAGGGTAGGGGTGCGGGTAGGGGGCTCAAGGCCTAGAGGGCTCGGCTGGAGCTCCGGATTTTAAAAGCAGGATGTGTGGCTGGAGCCTCTCTTCTCTCAAATAAACAATCCACAACCTTATTCAAAACAGAGGGGCAGCCAGGGAAGAGTTGGATCACCTTATTTCCATACCCCCTGGGGGTGCCACCAGCCACCTTGGAGGGTCCTGCTAAGAGGTTTTGGGGAGGGCAGGGTCCTGGGCTGGAAAGCAGCCACCCTTTGGCCAGAGGTCACCTGGTGGGGGGCAGGCTTGCTGGACCTGTAGGGCCAAATTCTTGGCAACTGACCCTCCCCCCAGCCCCCATCTTGACCCCAGGCACCCAGATTCTTGGCAAGAACCAGAAAGGAGCACCCAAGAACAAAGTCTGGTCCCTTAAGAATACTGAGGCTCAGTCTGGCAATTGCCCGGGTCTCATAGGAGCTGGGGACAGGAAATCAGCCCAGACTCCCCACCCAGTGCTTCCTAGCACCCACTAGAGTGACTGGTGATGAGGGCTGTGGGCAGCACACTGGCTTATCCCACTTTCCTGCTGGGATCTAGACCACTCCACCAACCTTCTTGGATTCACTGGTCCCACAGAGCCTTTGTTCACTTGACCAGTATTTACGACAACAAGGTTCTAGGCTTAGGGGGTGTAGCCAGCCATGAACAAGACTCAAAGCTTACTTTAAAGAGTTCACCATCAGCTTCTGTGGGTAACACACTGCTTTCTGTTGTTCAACATTCACTGCACGTCTAGTCCACATGGCCCTGAGCAGGTGCCAGGGATGGAGGTGGATGGAGTGGATGTGGTGGCCATGGCCCCACCCTCAGCCTGGACTTGGGATCCGGTGGCCTTTCAGGTGTCTGCCAGGTGTCCCGACACATGATGTCTTCCCCCTTGAGGCACATGGAAGCCGCCTGAGGACACAGACCTGGTCTTTACTCTTTAGTACGTTCCCAAATGGCCTGGCCCGAGGCAGGCCACACAGCATTCACTCAAAAACTGGGAGTGGACTATTTACCAAATGCCTCCCTTCCTCTGGCAGGAAGTCGCTCCCAGAGTCGTGGTTTTTGTTTTTTTCGACTCTTTCTGGGCTCGTGGTTTGGAAATAGCAAAGGGTTGTGAGTTACAGGATCCGGGCCCTCTCCTCCAGGGTTGCTGAGAGAGAAAACAGATACAGCCTTTCCGGAGGGCACTCTGACCTTAAATGTGTGTGGCCTTTGACCTGGCAATCCCACTTCTAGGAATATATCCTAAGGAAATCACCAATGATGTGCACAATGACATAAGATGCTCGCCAAGCGGCAATGTTTTATGATAGTTTCTTTTTTAAAAAAAGTCACTGCAACAACCTAAATATCCAGCCTTGGGGGATTGGTGACGCAAATATGGCATGGAATACTAAGCAGCCATCAAAAATCACAGACTGTGTGTTGAATTGAGGACAATGTTTTCAGAATTGCTAAGAGAAAAGAGCTATAAAACAGCTATATGAACTTTTTCATTTGGCTACATAGAGACCATTTCTACTTCCCATATTTTGCTAAGAAAGAGGATGACACAAAAAATAACATCCAAATAATTTTAAGAGTAATAATATAATTATTTTCTTTTAGGGCAGTAGCATTAAGGGTAATCTGTTTTTCCTTTGTGCTTTTCTTGTTTTCTAGATGATCTGCATGAATCATGTATTGCTTAAAAAAAAAAAAAAAAAAGAAAAAGAAAGAGGAAATGCTATTGAGGTAGGGCTTGGGCTCAGCTCCTTCACTAACTGGCTGAACAAGCCATTTAATATCCTTGAGAGCCTCTTTTCTATATAATGAGGGCATCAGTGACGTTGATAGCTAGGAGGATTATACCTGCACATGTATGGGCATATGTGATCTCATTTTACACTCACAAAAGCTTTTTCAGGTATGTACCCATTTTACAGATGTAGAAACCAACTCCATGCCAGCCCAGAGGCCCCTGCTCACCATTCAAGCCCAGCTACTCCAAAAGAATGCAGTCCAAGTCAGCCTTGTGAGATTGGCTTATTGGGGGTGCCCTGGGAGATAACTACCCAGCCCAGAGCCACTCTCTTTCTTAGAAAGAAAACTCAACTGCCACTCTCACTGCAAACTGCAGGGAGCTCTCAGGATCCCATGAGGAAAAAGGAACTGGAGGGGTCTCTGGCTGGTGGGAGCATCCATCCATTCACTACGCCTTCCCTGGGCAGCTGTCACATCAAGGACAGGGTGACGCATGGTGGGGCAGGGCTATAAAGGACCTGTTATTTGACAGAGGGGGAAACTGAGGCTCACAGAGGGAACGGTCACAGGGTCAGGGCATGGACCACCACCACATGCTAACCGTGGAAGGGCAGCTGTTCTGGAATGTGGACTCCAGGTGGGGGACTCCAGGGAAAAGATGTCAGGGTTGAAGATTCAGAGAAGAACCCAGTAAGAGCACCCAAGTCCAGAAACAAAGCCAGGCCTCAGGCCAGGGAACGCAGAGGGCAGTCCAAGCAAAGGCAATGTCCACCAACCCCCCTGGCTTCCTTAAGGACAGCTGGGGGCCCGGGAATGAGTGCTAACTGTGGACAGGGTCAGAAATGCTGGCGGTGACCCTGAGAACACGAGCTTCATTATGAGGGAGTGCGTAGCCAATCAGCTACTCCTTCCCCACAAAAGGGGTCACCTGTGGCTGAATCCCATTTTCAGAGCGACCAATTATTGTCCAGAGGGGCTGGCTAGACCCCATGGGGCCTCAAGACCACAAACACGGAGGCTGCAGAGGATCTTGCACAGGGTCTCACTGCCGGGAAGACACAAGGGTGAGTGTCCTGGCCAAGACCACCAGACATACCCTCAGCCAGGGCAGGCGCACTGGGAAAAAGTCCATCCCTTTCATTGACAAGGTGGAACAAAAGTCATTTGTCCCCCCATCCTAAGACTGTGACCCTCACAAAGGCCTGTTAGGGGTGAAGCTTCCAGGTACCCCAAGTCGCTCTGAGGGAAACCAGACATTTGTGGGATTATGAGGACCAGGGCCTCAGCCCCTAGTGGCCAGAGGAAGGGCACACGCTCAGGGCAGTGAGGGGATGCTGACTCCTGTGAGGGGGGCTGAGAAAGGGGAGAGGGGCTTCTCCAGGGTACGGGGCCACCACTATACCTGTGTCATGGCTGTGAGATGCTAAAAGTGCCACAAGAATTCCATATGCTGAAGCTGAAAGGGTCACTAGCTCTGAGTAAGTGACTGCCCCCCTGCTCACAGTGTGTGGGGCACTGAGGACAGGGAAAGGCAGCAAGACCTCCGCTGTCCTGGAAAGTTGTAGAAAAACAGGGCAATCTCTCCCCCAGTCTGGCTTCCTCCTCTCAGAAACTTCTCATCTTAAATCATAAAGGGCCTGAAAACCAGATTCTGTCAGCAGGAAACCCCAACCAGGAGAGTAGCCTTGCAGCCTCGGTATGTAAGGGTCCAATTCAATGCCTCAGGACATGCACTTGTAGAGCTGCCCAGAGGGACTGGCGGCAATTGGAATCTCTCGGGGCATTTGAATGAGGGAGTGGTGACAGCTGCAGAATGTTGCAAATATACTAAAAACCACTGAACTGTGTACTTCAAAATGGAGTTCTGCAAATTTACTCTCCATTTTCTAAATTGCCCCAAAAATGTACACTCAGAGGCCCTACCCTAGAGATTCTCTGATTAGTGAGCCTGAGCCTGGGAACCTGCATTTAACACATGCTGCAAAGGATGATGGTTCCCAGTCAGGGTTTAAAACTCTCAACCCCAGGACCCCTAGTTTCGATATAACATTGGGTCTACAAGTTATATGCCCTCCCACACAACCTCCTCCTCATTTTACAGATGGGGAAACTGAGGCCAGGAGCAGGAAAAGGACCCAAAGTTCCTGCAGGAGCCTAACGAGACACAAACCTTCCCCACCTAAGAGCAGGGTCTGCTCCAGAGGTAAAGACCCTCGGCAATCCACCTCAAACGTGATGGATTTGAGGGTGGGGTTTGAGGCAATCCACCTCAAATGGGGTACAGTGGTTCAATCTTCTGCAGATGAGGGAGGGTTGGGGAGGGCCACGGATGGCCTTTCTTGTCCGGCTACCCTGAACAGAGAGCTGCTTACAGGGCAAAGGCATCCACCATCTCCCCACCTGGGGCCGAAGAAACCAGAAGGCCAGAGGAGATGGAGATTTTTTTTTTTATTATTGTTATTTTTTAAACACGAATTATTTCCAGCCGGAAGGCAGAAGGATGAGGGCCATTGGAGGCCTCCGGCCGCCGGCACCCAGCCAGCCTCGTAAATATCTGGCAGCTGGAGGGAGACTCAGCTCATTGCTATCGAAATGAGCTCGTTCCTGCTAATTTCCCTGGCTCACCAACTGATGTATCCAGTGTGTTCCCAAATCTCCAAAGACATTTCCTAAGCCACCCCCTAGGGATCTGAGAAAGTCATGAGGTGTAGGTGGGAACTTCAGGGTGGCCTCAGTTTCCCCAACCAAAGTGTAGGAGGAAGAAAATGGAGCAAAGATCATTCACTCAACTGTAGTTGAGTCAACTATAGTTCTGGTCAACCTTTACCCACTGGGCTGCTCATTCTGGTGGGTGGAAGGGGAGATGGCAGGATAAAACAGTCCCACTACTGACACTCAGAATAACCCCCATCCCTTATCAAGCACCCAACATGTCCCTGGCACAGTACTCAGCACCTGGCATATAATCTCTTTTGGTTTTCACAAGAACCAGGCAAATGGTCCATTACTATAACCCTTATTTTACAGAAGAAGCACCAAGACTCAGAGAGATTGAGGAATTTGCCCAAGGTCACACAGCTAGTGAATGGCAAAGTACTACTCTAAAGTCAGGCTCTGCAAAGAACTCAAGAAAAAGAGGCCAAACATGGCAGGACCGATCCCACCATACCATCTGGGCAGCATGTACTGAGGATCAGCAGTGTCTCCTTCTCAGGAGTTCAGAGAGGATGGCAAATACCCACTGGCCACCCCAGGCTGGGTAATCAGAGAAGGCTTCCTGAAAGAGCCTTCAATTCATGCCCAGGACTGCAAAGCTCAAAAAGGGGAATGGATAATGCTGGATGTCCACAGGACTGGGCAGGATGTAGCACAGCCAGGAATGCACAGGGGAGGACTGCCAGAGTGAGAGTGCCATGGCCTGCCATGTGGGCAAACCCCACCTCCCAGCCGGGGCTCTTTCTCCCACCTGGGAGACCAGGTGTCCAACTCACAAGCTAAGAACTCAGCCCTAGTAGATCCATAGGCCAGAATAGAACGCAGCCATCAAAAACAATGTTTATGAAGAATGTTAATGACACAGGAAAATATTTATGTAATGTTGAGGAGAAAAGGCAGGACGCAAAACTGTATTTTTTAACAGAACAGCCAGGTGCAGTGGTGTGTTCCTGTGGTCCCAGCTACTCGGAAGGCTGAGGTGGGAGGAGCGCTGGAGCCTCATAGTTTGAGGCTACCCTGGGCAACAAAGGGAGGCCCATCTCTTTAAATACTAATTAAATTTTGGCCGGGTGCAATGGCTCACACCTGTAATCCCAGCACTTTGGGAGGCCGAGGCGGGCGGATCACGAGGTCAGGAGATCGAGACCATCCTGGCTAACATGGTGAAACTCCGTCTCTACTAAAAATAAGAAAAATTAGCCGGGTATGGTGGCGGGCACCTGTAGTCCCAGCTACTCGGGAGGCTGAGGCAGGAGAATGGCATGAACCTGGGAGGCGGAGCTTGCAGTGAGCCAAGATTGCGCCACTGCACTCCAGCCTGGGCAACACAGCAAGACTCCATCTCAAAAAAACAAAACAACAACAAAAAAAACTAGTTAAATTTTTTCTTTTAATTTAAACAGAATACAGCAAAATGTTAACAGTGGTTAACTCTGGACAGTCAGATTATGGGAGTTCCCTCCCCTGCATCTCTTTGCACTTTTCCTGGCTTTCCAAGTTTTCCCTGAGAAGCCACATGCTTCTTTGCAAAACAAAAGCAAATAGGTATATTTAAAGCAAACTACAAAGATGCCACTGCCAGCCCCCCGCCCACACCTTCTGCACCCCTCACCAAGGGCTCTTAACAATGCACACCTGCAGTCCCTGAGTGGCTCTTGCTGGCCTGCCTGCCCACCTGTGCTCCATGTGGGACAGGAGGGGCTCTGTGCTGGCAGTTAGAAGGCCTGGGCAAGGCCGGGCACAGCGGCTCACGTCTGTAATCCCAGCACTTTGAGAGGCTGAGGCAGGCAGATCATGAGGTCAGGAGTTCTAGACCAGCCTGGCCAACATGGTAAAACCCCATCTCTACTAAAAATACAAAAAGTAGCTGGGCGTGGTAGCAGGTGTCTGTAATCCCAGCTACTTGGGAGGCTGAGGCAGGAGAATCACTTGAACTCAGGAGGCGGAGGTTGCAGCGAGCCAAGATTACACTGTTGCACTCCAGCCTGGGTGACAGGGCAAGACTCTGTCTCAATTTAAAAAAAAAAAAAAAAAAGAAGGCCTGGGTAAGGTTCCTCTCTTAGAGCCCTGGGAAGACGGACACATAATGCTAAACATTCACAGGTCACCTCTAGTGTCCAGAAGGCTGCAGGATAGCACAATCCACACCCAGGTCCTATTTGCAACCAGATGAGGGCCTTAGCTACTCTCAGGTGATACAGGACCCAGAGAAGGACGCCTGTGAATGCACTGCAGTGACTCAAAGATGCCACCTAAACAGTCTCGGCCTCCACCATCCATGACCTTGCTCCAGATAGGTGCCCTCAAACTGCCAAAGTGTCCCTCCTCACTCCTCCATTTCAGTCCACCCATCGGAACCCGTTCTCTGGCCCCAGATGCAGCCACTCCCACACCCACCCTGCTGCTTGGAGGGGAATTCACGGAGGACACACTCCCTGGACAAAGCAGGGTTTTTCGTAGACATTTGGAAGCCTGGGTGCAACATGGAAAAGTGTTTAATGTGACGTAAGGTGAGGAGGGCAGAGAGGAAAATGTTATCTTCTCTGCCACTGGGCTGTGATCAAGTGGAAATATGTGCATGAGACAAGAAACTGAAGGACAGAAAGGAAACTGGGCATGGTGGTTGTGGAACAGGCAATATTTTTCTATTTTCCAAACTTCCTGGAGGATCGTGACACTCCTCTCATAACCCCCTGCAATGTCCATGGTGACACGAACAGATCCATGTATGAGAGCGGCACAGCCCCAGTGTCCTGTTCGGAGCTGAGCCTGGAGCGTGCGCCTGCTGCACACCTCCAGCTGTGCCTCACCATCCTCCCTCAAGCAGCCTTCCCTGGCTCCATGGGCCTGTCTGTCCTGGGATTGCCTGCCCCACAAGCGTGGGAGCTTCCCACAGGCAGGGGGCTGTTTTCTTCATCTGTGTCCCCAGCTATTGATATAAGAATAGCCTCTTGGTGTACATTTTCCACAGGATAAAAGAGGAGGCTTTTCTCCTTTTGCAAGGTTAAGAGTTCTGTGGATAGATGGTGGTGATGGTAGCAGAGCAATGTAAATGTACTTGACGCCACTGAACTGAACACGCAAAAATAGTCCAGACGGTCAATTGTATCACAATTTTTTAAAAGCCTTTTTATTATTACCATAGAGCAGGTACCCCACAGTTCCCTCTCCTAACCAGGGTCGTCACCCCCTCTCCTCCTCCCAGCCCTATATCAGAAGGGAGGAGGCGGCACTCCTTACTTCCATGTTTATCCAGAGTTAAGTTCTGGGAACTGGAGGCTCAGCTCCGCGTGGCTGGGGCTTGGGTCCCAGGCTCTGGGTTTGCCACATAGGCCTTTTTCCACCTCCTTAGGCCTGAAGCTGGAACTGCATGACTTCCTGGCTCACTTGCCTTTTTTTTATTTTTTTTCCCCTTTTTCTCTAAAGTTGTTATAAACCTGTTTACCTTTGGGCTGCAAAGGGCCCAGGCTCCAGGCAAACAGAACTTAGGTGCCAAGCAGGAAGAGGAGTGGTGGGAAAGGGGGATCCCTCCAGGGCCAGTGGGGTGAGGAGGAAAGACGGGACCCCACTCGCCCAACAAAACCATTCCTCCTTCCTCCAATTCAACACTCACGTGCCAAGTGCCTACACCATGCCAGGCACTGCTGTCGGACGTGGAGAAGTACTGAGCTAGCAGCGAAGTGGGTGAGCCGACCTGCGCTCACTTCTGCTAGTACAGTGCTACTCCTGAAGCCACGAGTCAATGAAGGATGGGGTGGCCAGCTCTGCTGTGGGGTCAGGGCAGGCTCCAGAGAGAGGTGATGTGTGTGGGACCTTCAGAAGCAACAGGAGGAGCCAGCCAGATGGGCAAAACCAGCCTGGCAGGGCATTACAAGTAGAGGGACTGGCAAAGGCTGGGAAAGAGCCTAGCATGCAGGCAGTTTGGGGCAGAGTTCATGTGCCAGGCTGAACCTGGTCCTGCTGGAGGCAGGGACCCAGGGAGGATGCTGAAAGGAGAAGTGATGCCAGCTCCTCCAGAGGCCTGTGCTCCCTGCCTTCCCCCTTGGTTTATTCCTTCTCAAATTCATGAACAAAGAGAGCCGGCGGCCCAGGCCAATGATTCTTGGCCCTGAGTGCATGTTAGATTCACCTGCAGAGCTTTAAAAAGGCAATGAGGGCACCACGTGCAGTGGCTCATGCCTGTGATCCCAGCACTTTGGGAGGCTGAGGCGGGCGGATCATGAGGTCAAGAGATTGAGACCAGCCTGGCCAACATGGTGAAACCCCATTTCTACTAAAAATACAAAAATTAGCTGGGCGTGGTGGCGCGCACCTGTAGTCCCAGCTACTCAGAAGGCTGAGGCAGGAGAATCACTTGAACCCGGGGTGGGACGGAGGTTGCGGTGAGCCGAGATCACGCCACTACACTCCAGCCTGGCGCCAGAGCGAGATTCCATCTCAAAAAGAAAAAAAAAAAAAAGGAACTGAGGGGGAAGGGGAGAGTGTCTAAGAGGGACTCTGATGTAATTGGTTTGGGGTGGAGCCCAGGCCTCAATATTTTTTCAAAGCCGTCTGGATGATCCTAATGGGCTCTGCTGTCAGGCAGCACCCTCATGAGGCCCTGGTGAGAGAATGCCTCCAAAAACCTTTTGTTAGTGCTGTACCCTTCGGGGGTGAAAAACATAAGCTTCAGGGTCAGCTCCACCTCACTATGAATCTCAGCTCCACCACTTACAAGATGTGTAACCTAGGTAGTGTTATCAGATAAAAATATAGGATGCCCAGTTAAAATCTGAGTTTTCGATAAACAGTAAGTAACTTTTTAGTATGCGTATGTCCCCAGTATTGGATGGGACACATGACGCTACAACTCATGCAAAACTTTTTTCATTGTATTCTGAAATTCAAATATAAGTGGGCATAGGTTTTTTTGTTTTGTTTTGTTTTTTTGTTTTTTGCTAAATCTGGCAACCCTACACCTAGAGCTGGCCCTTTAACTTTCCTGAGTCTCAATTTCCCCACTGGTATCGGTGAAATCCCCGAGACGGAAGAAGGCAAGCAAGATGCCTGGCATACAGCCAGGGCTCGGTGGGTGGCTTTGCTTCCTTCCTCCTCAGAACTTTGTTCTAGTAGAGGTTTTTTATTTTTTAGGAAAAATGTCAAGCATACACCAAAAGTGAAAGAACAGCAACAATAAACCCCCATACACCTATGCCACGGATGCTGTGACACGCCCTGTCCAGGTCCTCTTTACTTCTAGCTACTGGGAGTTTTGGGGTAATGGCTCACAGATGTCCCTTTATCGGGAGAATTGTCCTGGGTCAGGCAATAATGCCCTGCTCCAATGAGGGGTGTGTGTATGTGTGTGTGCACGCGCACATGCCTGTCTGCCTACAGCCAATGACCAACGGACATGGGAACAAAGGGCTGGGCCCCATACCTCAAGGTGTGACCATTCGGAGGAGCAGTTCCCTCTCCACATCCCCAGGGATCAGGCTGAGCTAGACTCCAGCAGAGACCACATTCCTGCTGCCCCAACATGCTCCCCTCACTCCTTTCTTCTGAGAACACGCCCCCCAATAAACTATGTGCATCTGAATCCCATCTCAGGCTGTGCTTCTAAGAACCCAACCTAAACTACCTCTCACCCAGATTCAAAAGTTATCAAGATTTTTGCCACACTTGCTTCATCTAGCCCATTTTATTTGGTATTTGGCTTGTTTGTTTTGGCTGAAGTACTTCATATCATTTCCCCCTACATCCTTCATGATGCATCTCTAAAAAAATATAGGCAGTTAAGTTCTGACTTCCTTCCCTGATTGCCCTCCCAAAGGAGAAGGCTCTTGTTGGGGAAAGAGTCATAACTCCCAACAGTGCCAAGGGACAGAGACCAGAGGCCAAATAGGCAGGCACCCGGCCATCCACTCTGGCTCCCACCCAGCCCTGGACTATGGTATGGCTTTGGTGGCCAGCAGGCCATGGTCACCTCAGGTCCCACCTCTTTTGTGTGGACCAAGAGCTCTGGGATGGTGTCCTGGCATCCTCATAATGACGCTGCCAGGGCCTGAGTTTCTCTCTATCCTAAAAGCAGGGGATGGCATGAAAAGGCTGAGCTGGCTGTGGCTATTCTGCTGACCACAGCCCCTGCACACCCTTCTGCTAGAACCTGGGCAGTCCTACCCACTGGGAGACACAGCCACGAGGGTCCACACTCTACCATGCCACGGAGCCTACCATGGCAGGAGGCAGTATGGAAGGCACAACAGCTTTTATTTAAAAATATGGTAAAATACACATAACATAAAACTTACCAACTTAACTGTTTTAACGTGCATAGTTCAGTGGCATTAAGTACATACACAATGTTGTACAACCATCATCCTATCTAGTTCCAGAGCTTTTTCATCATCCTAAATGGAAGCCGTCTACCTAATAAACAGTCACTTCCCGTCACACCAGCTTTTGAGTTCAGGGAAAATTTGGGTTTGCATCGCAGTTCTTTCACTTGCTATCTGTGTGACTCTGGTAAGTGAAACCTCTCTAAGCCTCAGTTTCTTTATCTGTAAAATGAAATAACTTACAGGGTATCATAAAAGTCAAAGCTAAAGGGTAGTGCCATGTACGTAGAGCTGCTCCTGGCACTATTAAATAAAGGCCAGGCTAGGGCCTGTCTGACTAAAAAGGCTCTTCTCCTCCCTTAACCTCCACTCCCTGCTCTGTTCCCCCTTCAGTTTCCCGAGCTGTCTGCAGTGACCAAGGAAGACGAGGCTGCTTCCCTCTCCGAGAGGCAGGGCGAATGGAATGAGCACTAATGCATTCCAGTGTTTTCCCCTTGCCATGCCCAGAACCCAGTTCCAAACCAAAGAGTTACAAAGGCCTTTAAACTCCACACTCAGTACCTCGGGGTGAGGTCAGCCAAAACCCGCATTTCCAAGCACAGTGCTTTTCTACTCTGAAAACAGCCAAATGTGAACTGGCCACTCCTGGGGGTCAGAGCTCCCGGAAGAGCCTTGGGCCTCTTGGCTGCAAGCACTGATGGCCACCTCTCCAGCCTCTCCCTGCCTCCCGGCTGTGGAGTCGCCTCCCAGTCACCATGCTGGGTTGCCTTTCCCAGTCCAAATCAGGAGTTCAGGACCCCAGGTCGGGCACAGGAAACCTGTCCCCTCATCAGCCACTGTGCAACCGCAGGCAAGTGCCCTGCCCTCTCAGTTCCGTACAATGAGGAAAGCATTCCCCATGACAAGGACTCAGCTCTCCTCCAAATCTTCCATCCTGCAGTTTATGTGAACATCAGTGCCCAAGTGGAATGGGACCTCACTAGGTCTTTGAATCCACTTTTCTCCATTGCCTTCCATTTTACAGGCAAGAAAAACTCACACCCAAAGGCTGAGGCAACTTGCCCAAAGTGTCACATTTGTTTCTGGGAATCCAGAAGAAATAAATTCTTCACTTTGCAACTCTTCCCCTGAAACAACGCACTCAACACCAAGCATCCAAGCCATGCAAGTCCTATGCATACATGGTCAGGATATAAAAATCAATTATACACTAGCAATAAATAACTGGAGAATGTTTAAAAGTAACATTTACAGTAACACCAAGAAACATGAACTACCTAAGTACAAGTTTAACAATAATGTGCAAGATCTGTATATTGAAAACTACAAATCATTGACGAGAAAAATCAAAAGACCTAAATATTTGGAGAGATATATTATGTTCATTGACTATAAGAACCAATACTAACAAAATGACAACGATGCCCACATTCATCAACAGATTCAATGCAATGCCAATCAAAACCCTAGCAGGCCTTTTTTGTAGAAATCAACAGCTAATTCTAAAATTTATATAAATATGCAAATGCCTAGAATAGCCAAAACAACTTTGAAAAAGACAAAAGACTCACATGACCTGATTTCAAAACTTACTATAATAAGCTACAGCAATCAAGACAGTGCAGTATTGGTAAAAGGACAGACACATAGACAATGGGACAAAGTTAAGAATCCAGAAAGAGAACCACACATACATGATCAACTATTTTAGACAAAGTTAATTCAAAAAGAAAAAAGTAGTCTTTTCAACAAATGATACAATAATAGAACACCCTCTATATGCAAAAAAAAAAAGAAACTAGACTCATATTTACACCTCATACAAAAATTAACTCAACATGGATTATAAACCTAAATGTAAAACCTAAAACTATAAAACTTCCAGAAGAAAACATTAAAAAAAAAATATTTCTGACCCTGGGTTTGGCAGAGTTCTTCATATAACTGACATAAAAAGCATGAAAAGAAAAAACTGATAAATTGAATTTCAACAAAATTTAAACCTTCAAAAGACTTCATTGAAAAAAAGACAAGCCACAGACTGAGAGGAAATACCTGCAAAACACATATATTTAAATGGCTGCTAACTAGAATATGTAAAGAACCTTCAAAATTCAATAATAAGAAAACAAACAACCTAATATTTAAAAATTGGCCAGGTGAGATGGCTCACACCTGCAATCCCAACACCATGGGAGGCCGAGACAGGAGGATCACCTGAGGCCAGGACTTTGAGACCAGCCTCAGCAACATAGCAAGACTCTGTCTCTAGAAAAATATATAAAATAAAATAAAACTTAGCCAGATACGGTGGGACACAGCTGTAGTCACAGCTACTTGGGAGGCTGAGACACGAGGATCACTTGAGCCCAGGAGTTCAGGGTTACAGTAAGCTATGGCTGCACCACTATACTCCAGCCTGGGTGACAGAATGAGACCCTGTCTCTTTGTGGGCAGGAGGGGAAGTGCAAAGATTTGAACAGACACTTCACCAAAGAAGATATACAGATGGCAAGCCAGCACATGAAGAGATGTTCAATATCATTCATCATTAGGAATGTGATTTAAAACCACAAGGCCAGGCGTGGTGGCTCATGTCTATAACTCCAGCACTTGGGCTGAGGTGGGCATATCACTTGAAGCCAGGAGTTCTAGACCAGCCTGGCCAACATGGTAAAACCCCACCTCTACAAAAAATACAAAAAATTAGCTGGGTGTGGTGGCGCATGCCTGTAGTCCTAGCTACTCAAGGGGCTGATACACAAGAATCACTCGAACCCAGGAGGCAGAGGTTACAGTGAGCCAAGGTCACACCACTGCACTCTAGCCTGGGTGATGGCACAAGACTGTCTCAAAAAAAAAAAAGAAAACAAACCACAATGAGATACCACCGCTTAATAACTCAAATAAAAACAAACTGATCATGTCAAGCACTGGTGAGGATATGGAGTAACTAGAATTCTCATATATGGCTGTTGGGATTGCAAAATGGTACAACCACTTTGGAAAACAGTGCCTGTTGTAAAGTTAAATGTACTTTCAACCATATGCCCAGCAATCCTACTCCTAGGCGTTTACTCAAGTGAACTGAAAACCACGTTCACACAAAAACCTGAACACAAATGTTTGTAGCCAAAAAACCTGGAAATAACCCAAATGTCCATCCAAGCAACAACACGGATAAATCTCAAAGCAGGATACTGAGTTTTAAAAAAGGTACAAAAGGCTACTTGCTGTATAATTACATTTGGAAGATGGTCTGGAAAATGCAAAACTATAGAGACAGAAATCAGATGGGTGAATGCCAGCAGCTCAGGGTTGGGGTTGGGCTGACTACAAAGACTCACCAAGGAACTTTTAAGGGTAATGGAAATGTTCTCTATCTTGACTGTGCAATAATGGTTACATAATTATAAGAAATCATACACTAATACACTTTCACAAAATTTTACTGTATGTTGATTATATCTTAATAAACCAAAACAAAAACAACAAACTCTATGCAGCCTCATGAGGGCTTCCTGTTTCTCCACCCAGTCTATGAGTTCACTGATAGAATGTGATGACCATTCTGGCCCAGAAAATAAAGTGACTCATCCAAGGAAACAAGCTCTGGAGGAAGGCAGGCCTGGGTTCAAACCCCAGCTCTGCCATTCACCAGCTTGGTGCCACTGGGCAAATTACCTCTCCCCTCTGAGCCTCAGGTTTTTCACCTGTCAAGTGGAGGTAAGTGACAATAGAATTCATCTTGTTGGTAGGACGAAATAAGCTTAAGGAACAAGAAACAGCACAGTGTCTGCCACCTGTTTTGTACTCATCTTTTAGCCACTGTTATTACTACTTCTACTGCTGCTGTCATTATTACTATGAAAGAGCCAGGACTGACTCTTGGGGAATGACTCCACACCATGTCCTCCTGCATGAGGTGGGCCATGCCAGGCACCAGGGCCACCAGTTTCCTGGTTACAACCCCAAGAAGCAAATGCAGACCAAGGTCCTGCCCAAAAGTCACTCGCAATCTGACTGGGACAGCAGATAAACTCAATGCAAATTCAATGCACTACAAGGGAGCAGTACAGAAATGAAAGCTACTGAAGGTTCAGAAGAGAGAGGCCACTGTGGGCTGTGCAATCCCTGAAGGCTTCCTGGAAAAGGAAGCTTTTCATGAGCCTTACAGACAAATCAGATGTCACAAAATCAAAGGAAAGAAACTCTCAGAAAAAGAGGAGCCAGAAAATCCCTCTACCCCAACTTCTCCCCCATGGCCCAGCCCAGCCCTCCATCCATCCCTGGCAAAAGGCAGTGGGCAGTCCGCATCCTTGGCATTTCCTTCCAAGGAACAGCCCTGCACCAAGGGGAGGTGCGGGCATGAAAACAGAGAATCCGGACACCATGCGTCAGCGGGGCACCCACATGTGTCCCTGCATCTGGGCAGGAGGGTCTGATGGAGGGCTGGTCTGGGATCTCGGGCTTTAACTCCCTCCCCACCTTTTTTTTTCCATGGACCTGAATTTGAGTTTGTCTGGGGAGTGTTTTCTTAAGCCCAAGTGTTTTTCCTGCAGTCCAGGCCCACCCCCTCCCCGCCCCTTCTGCCGGCCCAGGCCCTCGTCTGGAGCAGAGAGCCCAGCGAAATGCTGACTGGCCGGGCCGCGGTGCTGCCTTTGATGCACACCACTCTCCAGACTTCAATGTCGCTGTGTGCACGGCCCCTTTAATAAGTTATTTCCGTGGAAAACCCTGGTAACTCGGTCGTGAATCAAGCCTATAAACACCTCAAACCCATCAAAGCACCCAAGAAAGGGAGGGGGCGGGCCAGGGAAGAAAATCCCTTACGGTAACTCACACAGTGCTCCCTCAGAAGGGCCTGGGAGTCCATGCTGTCAGAGGGGCCCGGCGCCCCCTCGCCTGGGGCCCAGTCAGCCAGCTGAAAACACCACACTGTCACCCTGAAATCCAAGGATCCAAAGCCCCAAAGGACACTGCCCGTCTGTGTGTCCCGGGGACAATCTTGACCCAACTCCCAGCAAGATTTACAGCCCAGAGAGGCAGACCCGGCCGGCTGCTCCCGGGGTACAGGAATGTAATGTTTTGGCTACCGGTGAAAGGCCCAGTTTATTGGAAACACACTTCTTTTCCAATGTTTAGTTTCCTTTCACTCTTTTCTCCTTTTTGTTTTTCCCAGAGTGCACTGCCCAGGGCCTTAGGAAAGGACATTATGGAGCTTAAAATCTGGCCTCAGGGGTGCCCGGGGATGCAGGGAGACGCATGGGGACAGGACTCAGTTTTGTCTGAGTAGCAGGATGGCCACCACCTCCGCGTGGGCAGAGGTCCTAGACACAGAGAGGGGAGACCCTGCTCTAGGCCGAGGTCTGCTACTTGGGAACTGGGGACCAAGCACAGGCACTGCCCCTCTCAAAGCACCATCTGTAAGGGGGCGAATGAACCAAATCCCCTCTAGAGGGGCTTCTGACTAAAACGCTGTGGTCTTGGAAAACAATCTGGCACCATATCTAATAAGGCTGACCACACATATAATGTAGAGCTCAGCAATTCCACCCCCAGGTATGTACCCAAGAGAAGTATGACCCTGTGTCCTCAAAAAGGCTGGTATAAGGTATTGATTGTAACATCATGGGTAGAAACCAAAAGCCAGGCACTATCAATAACTGGTAACCATCAGTAATAGAATGGATATGTTAGACTAGAATCACGGTCCATTCCCACAGAATATTATCCGGCCATGAGAATGAGCAATTGGCAATACACAGCAACAGTATGGATGAGGCTAGGCACAGTGGCTCACACCTGTAATCCCAGCACTTTGGGAGGCCGAGGCGGGTGGCTCACGAGGTCAGGAGTTCAAGACCAGCCTGACCAACATGGGGAAACCCCGTCTCTACTAAAACTACAAAAATTAGCTGGGCGTGGTGGCACACTCCTGTAATCTCAGCTA
>NW_012100320.1:5162497-5187170 GCF_000951045.1 Mandrillus leucophaeus | reverse complement strand
AAAAAAAAGAATGCTCACTTTGTGAAAATTGTTCATATGTGACATCTGCACTTTTCTGCATGTATTATGCATTGGTAAAAAGTTTACATTAAACAAACAAAAAAACTCTACATTTTGAGGCCATACAAACCTATTCGCTAAGCCCACAGTCATCCATGTATCAATTAACAGGATTTCTGGGACACCCATCCCTGACCTATCACAGACAGAAGTCCAGCCCGCCCTGAAGTGGCATTCAAGGCCCTCTCCCTGTGGGCCTCATTCCTTACTGCCCTGCCAGAATCACTCCCCATTCCCAGAACAAGTGTCCTCACATCTTCCTGCCTTTGCCCAACAGTTTCCTAGGCTGGGATGCCCTTTCCCTGCTTAAGCCTGGTGAAACCCTCCACCTTCAAACCCAGCTGTGACCCCAGCCTCCCTGGCAGCCACCTGGCACACTACTCATTGGAGAAACAGCATTTATGGCCGGGCACAGTGACTCACACCTGTAATCTCAGCATTTTGGGAGGCCAAGTCAGGCAGATCACTTGAGGCCAGGAGTTCGAGACCAGACTGGCCAACATGGTGAAACCCCGTCTCTACTAAAAATACAAAAATTAGCTGGGCATGGTGGCACACGCCTGTAGTCCCAGCTACTCGGGAAGCTGCGAGAGGAGAATCGCTTGAACCTGGCAGGCAGAGGTTGTAGTGAGCCGAGATCACACCACTGCACTCCAGCCTGGGTGACAGGGTGAATGAAACTCTGCCTCAAAAAAAAAAAAAGAAAGAAAAAGAAAAAAGAAACAGCATTTGCCTTGCCTCCCTAGGAAGCGCTTTTCCCCCAGTCTTTTCTATTAGATTCTAAGTTTGCTGAGAATGCCCAGTCTCTTGGGTATTTTCTCCTTCTCACAATCCCATCCCTCAAGCTAACACTTGATTACCAATTCATTAAATTACCATTCGCTGAAAAGTACACGTGTGCCAGGCACACCGTGCTACATAGGGTCATGGTGATCTCCATGACCTCCTACAAGCTGTTGCTGAGCCCACCTCTCAGGAGAGGAAATGCAGGCCGCAAAGGGAAGCAAAGTGTTGTTGACAGCAGGTCTGCCTGGCCCCAAAGCCTGGGCTTTCAGCCTGTGCCGGCCATCCCTATTCCTCACTCCACACCCCACTGCAAGGTCTGCAAGCGGGCCTTGGGAGCGCTGTATGGCTCTTTAGTTTTTAGTAAAATTGTTCAGACCCAAGGGAGGCATCAGGGCAAGGGCGTATCAGGGCTCAGGTGGGGCTAGCTCCGGCTTTCCTGAACAATCACAGAGAATCTACCTGCATAGGATGACAACATCCGTTTGGAGGAGTTGGTCAGCAAATGTTACTTTAACCACCGCCAGACTCAGTTTGCTCATCTAAAAACTGGAAGTTACAACACCTGCCTCACCGGGTTGTGGCGAGAATCGAATATGTAAGCCCCCAATGACCCCTCTCAGAGGGATGGTCAGATGTAACCCCCTTGCACAGCTAACCCCCAGAACATAAATCACAGCTACAGAGACTAGAGCCAGCACAGCTCACAAAAGAACAGGCTGTTTATCTCATGTATGTTCATGCCCAGAAGTAATCAGGTACCAGCCAGGGGCTCTGAGACAGAAAGGACTCCTGCCTTGAGGGGGAGACGGTCTGGGGGCTCTGTGATCCTTCCAGGTCCATCTAGATTTGGGTTCTTAACCCAGGCTGCGCATTAGAGTCACCTGGGGAATTAAAAAAAAAAAAAAAAATTCCAATGCCCAGTCTAGCCCCAACCATTTCTGGAACAGGGTCTGAGCTTTTCAAAAACTCTTCAGAGGATTAATGGGCAAAGAGGGTGGAGAACCAATGATTTGGACCAAATGATCCATTTACACATGAACAAGCCCAAGTGGAAGCAGTTTGAGGCCACCAAGAAACAGGGAACAGAGTCAGGACTAGGAGCTGGGCCTCCTGGCCCCCAGGTAAGGGTGGTGCTACCTTTAGACTCAGACGAAACCCCTGGGCTCTCTCTGGCCTCCGCCCTGTGAGGGAGAATGCAGCTAGGACAGCTGGGCAGCCACGTAGCAGGAGACAGGGTCTGCCCACTGAAAAGCCTGGGCCCTCTCTCCACCGTCCTCGGCTCCCCTCTCAGTCAAACAGCACAGGAGGCCCCAGAGATTTCATCACCTAGCCCCCCAACCCCAGTCAGAGTCTCCTTGGGCCTGAGACAGACAATCCCAGCTGAAAGAGTCTGGTGGTGTGGAGACGCCTTGGCCTCTCTGTGCAATCTGTCCTGCTTTATTTTGAATCCTTGGAGGGGGGAAGGAGCAGTGGACCCCTCTGTGAATCACAAACATAACCCCAACGTCTACAACACACCAGGCTCTGCCCTCAGAGCCAAGCCCCCCAAGCCTCATTCCCAACATCTGCCCTTGGGGAGCAGCCTGGAGTCCTCACTTTGGAAACAGTGTCTCCTCCTCCCCAGTGATCCTGGGGTGGCGGGCGGCGGTGCAGGGAAGAAGCCTAGGAGTGACCTTGCACATCCCTCGGGCCCAGCAGCCTCCTTAGGGGCCGAACCTGAGGTCCAGAGTGGACGTGTGGTTTACAGACCACACAGCCACTGGGTGGCAGGGCCAGGGACATTTCCCTTGAATGTCATACATAAGGCAGTGGGCAGGACTGGGGAAGGTAAGTGAAGGGGTGGCAGGTGGGGGAGAACCAGTCCTGGGACACCCGGAGGACACAGGCCCTGAGGGGCTGGCATGGCCACCTGTCTGCAGCAGTGCCTGCTGGGTGCCCCATTTCACCTCATTTCTCCAAGGAGGCTGGAGTCAGACAGCTGTACCCAGCCCAGCCCCTCTTCCAATGCTCCCCGCTGACCACATCTGCCCAGCAAAGCCCCTCACCTTAGCTGCCTCCCATGGCTGCTGAGGAGCCAAATGGTGCCCTGCCCCTCCCAATTTCAGCCCATGTGACGGAGCTGGCCTCCCCTCCTTCTTCCCCACCTGGCATGGAAGGCCTCCCAGCCCAGCTTCTCCCTGCTCTGTCCAGCACTGGCACTATCCTGGACAACTCAAAGAGATCAAAATGACTTCCAGACCCCTATCTGTGAGCTCCCACCTCTCCTTTTAAAGATCAATTAAAGTCTTGGCAATGATTCACCTTGCAGTCTGGGATGGTAGCTTTGATGTCCGCTCCAGACATGAGACCTCTGTTTTTCCAAATCTAGAAACTGCTACCAAATGGTGAGGGTAGGGTCCCTCCCTGGGGCCAGAGCAGCCCCGGCTTTGCAAAGATGCCAGCCCCAAGGTCTTACCCTCGCTGGCAGGGGGTGCCAGGCCCTGACTGGGGGGCATGGGGAAACAGGCCATGAATATCAGGAATTCCTTCCACAAAGGACAACTGGGAAAGCAATGCATCTCTGCTTCCCTTGGCAGCCAAGGGCCATGGAGGAAAAATGTTTAATATAAAAACATCTGACAAAGTGCCTTCAGGATATATTTTCTGCATCAAAGAAGTAGCTCTTGGCAACAGCCACTCTACCCTGACAAGGAAACTTTCGAGCGCAGTTCCCGATTGTTACAGACGCCCGATTGTTACAGACACCCGGGGAAAGCATGCCAGTGGGGATAGGAGGAGGGGGACCCTGGAGCCCGGCAGGCAGATGGTTGTGATTAGGCTGGACGCAACCAAGTACATTTTCTGGAATTTCAGGTCTCCTCAGACAACCTGCTGGTTCCCTGATGATGCAGGCTGCCAATGTATAGTGAGGGGTAGGGGCCATCTGCAGCCAGCCCTGGACAGGCACCCGATACCCTGCCTCGCCGGCAGCCTCCCCTCACAAGCCCACCCACCTGCCATCTCACTGGTCATTCATTTATCTACTCAGCAACCACCCAATGAGCAGAGCTGCTGGGGGGCTCGGTGATCATTGTTCATGCTGAGTCTCAGGTACCCAGGGACACAGAAGCTCAAGAACCATGTTTGTGTCCTGAATCTTCCAGGGCCAGCAAGGGCACCTCATCAGACACAGAGGAACCCAACAAGTGCCAGACTGCCTGGGTTCCAATCCCAGCTCTATTGCTTTCTTGCTGGGTGACCTTGGGCAAGTCACTTAACCTCTCTGAGCCTGTTACGTCTTCCTTTAATTTGGCTAATAAAAGTGGCTACTTCAGAGAGTTGTTGAGAGTAGTCCATGAATAAATGTATTTATGGCACTTAGAGAATACCTGGCACAGAGCTCTGTGTTAGCTGTGATTATTAAATATGTGTGATGATCTTTCTGTCTTTAAGAGCTCTCTCTGGATCTCTTTATCCCAGGCAAAAATTCATTCATTCATTCATTCATTCATTCCACAATGACTCCCTGGCTCTGAGCTAGGCCCAGTATTAGAAGTCAGATGAGGTCCTTCAGGACCAAGTATATCCCAGGGTTCCCTGGTATCCATGACCATGATCCCTCTGTTTCAGCTCATTCCTCTAGTGTTCAGGACAACCTCTCTGGATTCATCTTTCCCCATTCCTCCATCTCTCGCTTATTTACTTTCTAGCCACAAACTCTTAGAGTGTATGGTATTAACTGCATGCCTCCTTGCTTTTTGCACAAGCTGATCCTCCTACTTGAAAGGTTATCTACAGCCTGTTGTCCTCTTGGTGAACTCTTAGTCATCCTACAAAACCCAACTCAGAATCACCTTCTCTGTAAAGGTGAATGCCCCCTGAACACTCCCATCCCCACCCCAACAGAGTCCCCTGCTTTGAGCACATCTCTAGGGCAGCACTCAGCATGATCGGTCACCAATGTCTGTTTGCTGTCTGCCTCTCCTCTAGACCAACAGCTCCTAGAGGGGAAGGTCCAGCCTTTCTCCATTTTGTGTCATCTGCCACTGGCATGTAGTAGATTCTTTTTTCCCCTTTTTTATAATAAATTCTTGTTTTTAATTTTTATTTTTCTTATTTTTTTAGAGACAAGGTCTTGTTCTGTTGCTCAGGTTGGATCACAGTGCAGTGGTGCAATCACGGCTCACTACAGCCTCCAACTCCTGAGCTCAAGTGATCCTCTTACCTCAGTGGCTGGGACTACAGGTGTGTGCCACCATGGCCAGCTAATTTTTAAATTTTTTTAAGAGGTAGGGGTCTTGCTATGTTGTCCCCAGCTGGTCTCAAACTCCCAGGCTCAAGCAATCCTCCTGCCTCAGCCTGGGATTACAGGCACAAGCCACCACACCTGGTTGCAGTAAGTTCTGAATAATAAATGTTCAATACATTGACTTGTCATTCAAAAGCCCACACTCAGGAAACACAATAGCCCTGAAGTCCTTTGTCTGAGGCCATGGGGCATCTAAAAGCTCTATTACCTCTGCTGAGTCAGTTGCCCTCTCTGGACTTTGCAAGTACACCCCCACCGCAGCCCCAAAGCTTTAGTGCCTTGGGATGGAGGGGTGGAGGTCCAAGACACTGATCCCCTCCCACCTCATGACTTTGTTCCATGCCACAGTTTTGCCTTTGGACAATGACAAGAGAAGCTAAGATGCCCCAGGACAGAAGCCCTAGCCCTTTGACTACTCCCCACCCCAAGGCCTGGGAGCTGGTACTTACAGCCTGGAACACATCAGCACCAGGAAGCCCTTGAGATCAGTGACCCAGTGGACCCAATAAACAGCTGAGCAAACTGAGACTAGAGAGGCAAGGAATTTGCCTGAGGTCACGTGGCAGGAAAAGGGCACAGCTGAGCCTAGAAACCACTCTGGCACACTGCCCACCGTCCCACATTGCTTCTTGGCAGTCACGGGTTTTCTGGGTCCTCCTTCAGCTGCCTGTTCCCCCAGGACTGCTCTAGTCAACCCCATCACTCCCGCCGACCGCCCCTCACACCTCTCCCCCAGCCCAGGAAGAATGGGTCCTTCTGCGAGATACTCAGGAGGCGTTAGGGAGGGAAGGCATTTTTTTTCCCTTTGGTTGGTCAAAGCTAAAAAGATACATGGCAAGGGCTTGATGTGAGTAGTAAATACCATCCATGTGGAACTGGAGCTGAATGCAACTTCTCCCCTACCCATTACTGAGTTGGACATGGCAGGGTGGTGCTGGCCAGAATTGGTGTCAGTCTGGCAACCTGTCCACTGCCTCCAGGCTGGAGCCTGACCCCTGAGGATAGGCAGAGTGGGCATGGGTCACGCCCGAGGGCCACCTCTTAAACCCAAGGGGACCAGGCTAGGTTCAAGTCTGATTGATTCAGGGCACCACTCACCCAGATGAAATGCCCTTCCTGCTCTCCAAAACTTAATGAAATGTTCTTTTCAGCTAAAACATATCCCCTGCCCTCCTGCTTTCCCTTTGAAACCACTCTGCATACAGCACCCCAGACCCACAGGCAATGAGCACCCTCACGTGACAGGCCGGAGCATCGTCATGTGATAGCCACAGTCTGCACACCCTGCCTATCGGTCAGGTGTGATCAGTCTGTGAAAATTCACGGAGCTGGCACTTATATGTCCACTCTGCAGGTTTGGAAAAAAGTTTTTTTAAAAAATCTTTCCCAGGTCCTGGCCTCTGCCCATCTCGTCTCCCACCAACGTCTGGAGCTTTGCTTCCCAGTCGCTTGCAACTCCTTTGGTTTCTCAACATCAAGCTCTTTTCACACCTCCAGGTCTTTGCATCTGCTATACCTGGAATGCTCCAAATCCTATCTTTCTGACTTCCATTCATTCTTTAAATATCGCCTTTAGATATTGCCTCTTCCAGGAAGCCTTCCCGAGCTACCTCCCTACCACACCAACAGTTGATCACTAATCCCTTCTTCCTCTGGACTGCCTCCTGTTATTGTTTGTGTCTTCACCTATCTGTGAATACCCTGAGGGAAGAAATAATGTAACTTTTATCTCTGTGCCCCTAGCCCTATGCACAGTGCCTAGAACACTGCGATGGCCACACCCACCACATGCAGTGTGCTAGGCCTTGGCAGACTCACAGGCATCATCTCATTTAACCCTCACCACTAGGGATATGTTGTTATTATCATCCCCATTTTACAAGTGAGAAAACTGAGGGACAAAGCAGCTGAGTGGCTCTCCCAAGGTCACACACCTTATAGATGGCCGACTCGGGGCTTGATCACAGGGACCACTGGTGCAGAGCCCATGCTCTTCAGCCCACCACAGCTATAGGGACTCAGGACCCACAGAATGGACCGAACCGCACACCCTGGAACACAGAACTCTTAGAATCTGTTAGATGAGGGTGTTGGACGAGAACACACTTGCTCCCTGTAATCGAGGAAGCAGCAGGAAATGATGCTGCACACACACACTCCTCTCCCAGCTTCATTAGGCATTGATGATAACATCAGACAGCACCAACCCCAAGGGACCCCTGAAATGGGCAAATGGCAGGCACAGTTGCTACCCAGTGGCAGGTGGGTAAGCAGTGTGGACCCACCTTGGGTTGCAACCCTAGGTGGATCCACACTGCTCTGTTTGCTGTGTGGCTCTGAGCCAGTCTCCCAACCTCCCTGAGTCTCTGTTCCCAAACTCTGCCAACTTACACAATGCAACAATCTATACAATGATCTGCGCCCTCAAGGAGCTTACAGGCTGGTTGGTGGAGGAAAGACACCCACATCCAGCCCAGCCCCCAACTCTCCAGGTAGCCTACTGTGGCTCCCTTCCTTCCCCTGGCATCCTCCTTTCTAAACGGAAGGGCCTGCTGTCACTGACAGAGCTCCAAAGAAACCCACATGCTGTGAGGACTGAGATACCAGGCACAGAGGGCCAAGGTTCCAGCAAGGACTGCCCGATCCCAGTGATGGGCAGCTTAGACCATGCCTTGCATACAGCTGGACAGTGACTGCCCAGCTCCCACCCTGAGGGCCCTTGCCCAGTGTTCCATAACAAGCATCCCCACCCCCTTCCCTGCGCCAGACCCTGGCAGGGGTAAAGTATCTCATTTAACCCTCACCATTAAGGATATGTCGTTATTATCATCCTCGATTTACAAGTGAGAAAACGGAGGGACAGGGTGCTTAATAAAGCACTTGAACGGTTATCTTACAGGCACTAGAATAAGATAGCAGAGGGGAGCCACTGGTCCTAAAGAAGCTCGCCCTGTGCACCGCCTCCAGCCCCACAGCATGGAGTCAGGCAGGCCCGGGTGCTTAAGCAGCCTTGCCACTTCAGGCTCCCGCTAAGTGACTCAGAGCTCACCCAGCCCGGCCTGGCCAGGGCTCCTTCCCTCACCCAGGGCTTAAAGCTCCTTCTGACATGTTCATTGTTTTTCTAGGCTGGAGTCAGAGATGCTGAGAGAACCCTGCCCTCTGCCACTAGCCTTTCTCGGAACTGCCATTTCTTCATCCTGCAATTCTGAGAATTATGGCATGTTCTACTTTAAAGTTGGAAAAAAAAAAAGTTTGCCTACCAGCCACTCACACCTTAGTATGAATTTACTTAACTAGCTTTCTCTTCCTTTCCTCCCCAAACTAAACTGAAATCAAGCAAATGGAAGAGGAATGGAAATACTGCAGAGAAGAGGACAGCCTGACAGGGGCCTTGGACAGTCAGGTGACAGTACCCCAGGCCCGGAATTAGGTGAGGAAACCAGAGTGCCAGAGTCCTGACAGTACCCCAAAAGTTCTAGGCTTTTCATTCTTCCCAAATCCCATCAAAGACTCCAGGTGTAAGGTCTCTAGATTTGCTTAAAGCTCTGCATTCTAGCCTCCCTCCACCACCCCCAGCCCCAGTCACCTTGGTGAAGCCACTTGCCCCCTCTACACTGTTTAGTGGGGATCACGTATCCAAATTGGGAGCTGATGTAGAGATCAAATGAAGGTTTTCCATCAACTACTCAGCAGAGCTGAAGCAAGTGCGTCTCCTCTCCTGCAGCCCCTCGCCCTGCCCACGCATGCCTCCTTGCCTGCCTGGACCTGGGACTAAGCCTCAAGAGGCCCATCCTTCCCCCAAGTGACCTCAACAACAGGACAGGGAAGTAAAGCAGAGACCATGGAGCTGGATAAAACAGAGTCCCAGGGCCGACGCTGGGATTGTCATTGTGCGAGACAAACTAGGGCAGTCTCCATCCTGGAGCTGCAGACACCCTGTTTGGGGATGACATGCATCCCAGGACACTGAGGGTGACAAGGCTCTTGTGATCGGCAGACCCCCAGAACTCCAGGAGATGGAAGGCCAGGCCAGCAAGTGGTGTGATCTCTGGGTGGTCCCCAGCGTTTGTCTAGTAGTGGCCTGGGAGGGCATGGAGCTGCCCTGCACCCTTGCTAGCCCCTCATCCCCTTCCCCGGTACTTAAATCAGGACAGGTGCCCACCAGGCTCCTTTTGATCATTTTACTTTGCTCCTGCCAGGGTCTGGCTTGGGGAAAGGAACAGGGATGCTTGTTGTAGAACACTGGGCAGGGCCCTCAGGGTGGGAGCTGGGCAGTCACACTGTGCAGGCTCACGTTCCAAGCCTGCCACTTACATTATGGGCAGTTGGCCCGGCAATGAGCCTCAGTTTCCTCCTCTATGAAATGGGAAGAATCACACTTGTCTCACTGGGTTGTGGTAAGGAGTCAATGAAATGGAGGATGCTGGCGCTTAGTAAAGTGCCTGACATGTAGTGAGTGTCAATAAATGTCAACTGCTGTCATCATCAGCGCCATCATATTATTTGTCCTTAGACACATCAAATGCCCTGGCCTGGCCCAACACATTGTGCCCGCCTCTGCCCCTCACCTTTCTGACTTCACCTCCGGCCCTGCCCTTCCACACAACCTTGCATTCCATCTTGCAGAATGACTCGTGCCTTCACCACCCACCAAGACCTGTCACCCCTAGGCCATTTCCCTCCCTGAATATGTCCTCCAGTGTGACAGCCAGTACAGCCCCCTGTCTCCGGGCTCCAAGTAGGCAGGTGGGCAGCTTAACCCACAGGACCTCAGATCCCCACAGCACAGAGCGAGCTGGAAAAGCTAACAGTGGGCCCTCGGGGGGGAACATTCCTCGCATGGCATCCCTGGAAGGGACCAGGATGACACAAAGGTAAACACTCCATTCACCTACTGAGGCCACCCAGAACTCAGACCAAAGTCCTTCAAGACCTCTCTCAATGTCCTTGGCATAGGAAATCCCCAATTTCCTCCCCAAATCCTTCCACCCCTTAGAATTCTAAGGCATTGGACACATTTTCCAACATAGTCCTTTTGCACAGTCACGAGTAGCAGAGACCTTCTCACCACCCAATACCAAAGACTACTTTGGGGTATCTGGGCGGAAATCTCAGACACAGGCCCAGTGAGGCCCAAAGGCAACCAAACTAATGGCCTTGGGGTCTCCTGAGACCTCCCAGCCTCTGGATTTGGGGAGGGGCTTCCTGCAAGTGCTTAGGGGTCTGGTCCTTCCAGCCTGAGCCACACCAGGCCTCCTCTGGAATGGCTGGGATCAAATGAGACTACATCTGCAAACACCCTGAAACTGTAAGGTATGCACATGCACACACGCGCGCGCGCGCACACACACACACACACACACACACACACACCCCACAGACTTTCCACCATTAACAATAGGGAGAAAGAGGATGCCAAAAAATTACCCATCTGTCCAGACAACCAACGCCAATGGAATCCATCTGAGGGCTGGCAGTGACACAAAATCGTAAATTCAGAAATACTTTTAAGCCCCCTGCTTCAAAATTATATGTGGCTTTCACTCATGTAGGTGCAGAGGAAAAAGAAAGGATTGAAATTTTAACTTGTGTTCATCTGGCTAGGACTTTGAGGGAAAGAAATTATTAGAGAAGGAAGTACCCTAATGAGGGGAGCCACCAGAGACCAGAAGGCACTCAGGAATAGGACCCAGAAGACCTGGATTCCAGGACCACTGGAGCCCAGGACCAGGCTGCCCAATGTGGGACCCTGTGTGGCAAGTCACATTCCTGCTTCCGCTTCCAGCCTCCCCATCTCTGCAACAGCCATACTCTTGTGAGCTCCCATGCCTTGGTGAGAAGGGAATGGATTGGCGAAGGCTGTGGGTTAGGGAAATGGCCAGGCAGCTGTGAGCAACCAGTGCTGCATTATCCTTAGAGTTTCAGAGAGACCGCATCAAGAATGACAGGACTTTAGGGGAAATACATGTATCGAAGGTACATTTGGCCCTTGCAGAAAAGTGGGGGACAAAACAGTGACGAAGAGCACAGACCCTGGAGACAAACAGCCCGTGGCTGTTCCAAGAGAATGCACATAAAGGCAGCCGAGTGGAGTGCTAGCCATAGCATACACTCAATAAATGGCTATTATTTTGGCGACTGCTACCATGGCATGGATGTGGGGTGAGGGAAGAATGGCTCAGATGGAGACACACAGCCATCCAGCCATGCCCACTAGGTATGCAGCCCCAGCCTGAGGGGCTGTCAGTCCCAGCCAGCACGCCACCAGGCCACTATGCCACCAGCCATGCTCCCAAAGGGCCCCACAGACCTTGCCTCTGGCCCTCAATGTCCCCAGTCCAACACCAACCTCTCATTTCTCAAGGAAAGTTTGATTCAGGTATTCCTCCGGATGTGGGGGTCCCTATGACCAGCTTCTAACTGCAGGGGACAGAGGACTCCAAAGCAGGGTTCCCTTGGCTTCCTATCCCAGCATCCGCTGCTCAGGGAGAGAGACAGAAACCACTGGCCTTTGCCAAACTCCTCACTTGCCAGATCCTCCCTGCAAGCTCATTCAACCGACTCCAATTTCCCCAATCTTCTGACCCTTCACATTGGTCCCTCCCCCAGTGTGGGGACAGGAGGAAGACAAATGTGTACCACTTCCACTTTGCTGCCTCTCGCAGCTGGGGGAAGAGGATCTCTTTCTAAACGAGAGATGGAGAGCTGTGCTGAGTTTTTATCATTTCCAAGCGAGACAAGGGAGAGACAACCGGTTAAAACATGGTAGACAGGTGCTTTAAAAGTTATCTTCAGGTTTCATTCATACAGACTGTTCTTAACCCCAAGAACACCAGCGACTGAAACACTGGCAATCTTCCCATCCAAGGATTGGAGGAAAAGGGAAACAAAAAGAAGAGGGGAAGTCAAAAAGTCTTCCACCAAGCCCCCTCCTCAGCTGTCCCCTTCGATAAATTTCAACACAACAGCAATGCACGAGAAAAAACGCCGACCTGAGAATTCACCCGGAGCAGTGATGAGGGAGTTGGTAGCCTCCGTTTCAGTGTAAGACAATGTGGAATCGGACAGATCTGTGGGAGAAAAGAAAAAGAGAACTTAGTTGGCCGTGGGGCAGCGCTCTCTTTTTTCTTCCTTCTCATGCATCTGTGTATGTGTGCACGTGTGTGGATGTGTGTGCTTGCAAAGGGCAGCATGTCTCTCCCAACGTTCTGATGTCACCCTGTAACCCCTTCTCAGGATCACCCCAGACCAGCCCAGCCCAGCCCAAGAACTCTTCTGGAAAGTGCTGACTGTGAAGCTGGTACCTGAAAACGTACTGCCCTGACCACAGAAATAACCCAAGTTCAGGGGACCGAGCAAGTAGCAACTTGGAGCCTCCCTGGGTAAGGTTAAATTAAGCCCCTAAACAATCCATAGTTGCCATACTTAATTACAACCATTAAAATTCTTGAAGTTGTTCCTTCTTGCTTCCTTCCTTCCTTTCTTCCTTCCTTCCTTCCTCCCTCCCGCTGGAGCTGGGGAAACTGTTTTAACAAGTCACCAGCCGTCCTCACTCTGTCCCGCTTACACCCCTCTAATTAAGGGCTCAAGCATTTGCTCCCAGATTAACTTTGTTTTTTCTCTCCCCTCCCCCACTCCCTAACATCCAAACCTGCTCACACAGCAACTTTTAATGCCTGGACTGTTTTTCTTAAGGCGTTCTTTTTTTATTTTTAAGTAGCTTTAAGTACATTATTGGTTTTCCTCTGTCTGCAGAACAGTTAGATGAGAAAGAGAAATTCTTTTGCACATTTTCTATAGAACACTGAGCTGCTATACTGAGCTGCTTGAACATTGACAAGCCGATGCCTTTTGGGACAGGCAGACTTGGAAAATTTTTCCTGGGCCTGTGCCTCTGCTACCAGCAATGGGTGTTGCCCCCGTTAAGGGACAGGCCTGTCCAGAGTTGGAACGCCTGCAGCACACTCACCTTCTCACCCAGCACAATCCAGGACTGGCTTGCGTGGCCCCACCTGGCCCCACCCGGTCCAGCACAGCTACTCCAGGCAAAGGATTCCTGGGATAAAACCGTTTGCCCAGGCCCTCACTAGCTAGAATTCCATTTGATCCTGCAGGAAGTTTTTTCCTTTTACCACATGGCTTGGGGAGCAGGAAGATAAAACATTAACCAATTTGGCCTGTTTTTTTGTTTTTTTTTTTTTTTTTCCTCTCCAGTTTCCCACTTGCCAGATGCTGACTGGGTGTTCTGGGTTTTATTTTGTTTTTTGGTCTCATGTGATCACAGAGGCTTAGAAGTGAACTGGCTTTTTGTTTATGAAAAAGCAACAATGCAAGGAAGAGAAAATAATACCAAAAAATAACCCGGGACTATTTATCAGGGAATGAAAAAGTTATCTGCTGGAAAAATATGTTAGGAGAAAAATAGCGACACACGGAAAAATCTTAAAAAAAAAAACAAAAAACGAAAACAAAAAAAAAAAACCCTCAATGCTCAACTGGGAACTTCTTAGAAGAGTTTTGCTTTTAATATCGAATGTTCCCAAAGTGCTTAGTGCTCAGAGCCCTGCTGCCACTTCTCATCTGAAGTAGCAACATCACAAGCCGAGTCCTATTTTTTAGTGAACTGCCTTACAGCCAACACAGACAGCATTGTGAGGTTTCCAGAAGAGTGGGAACGACAGGCGGTTTCCACCTTTCACAGCTAGTAAGTCCCTATCACGCCCTTGCCAAACCCTCACATCTAGTGTTTCTAGTGAGGCCCTGGACAGTGTCTCAATGGCTGCTGTGCAAAAGAACGCTCCCAACCTCCATCACTGCTCAAGCCTCAAGGAGGAAGAACTCCATCTGCAAGTTGGAGCTCCAGGTTCAGGTCCCGCCTCCACTATGAGTCAAGCAACATCAGGGCTCACCAGCTTTTTCTATAAAGGACCAGAGGTTAATATTTTCAGCTTTGTGAACTATACAGTCTCCGCTGCAACGACTCAACTCTGCCTCAGCCATGGACAAAATGGAAATGGACAAGCCTGGCTGTGTTCCAGTAAAACTCCACTTCTGGACACCAAAATCTGAATTTCACGTAATTTTCAGGTGTCACGAAATATTAGGCTTCTTTGGATTTCTTTTTTAACCACTTCAAAAATAAAAGCCATTCTTAGCTTGCAAGCCATATAAAAACAGGTGGTGGACTGAGCTATTTGACCACCAGTAAGTGTCACTTCCTCTTTCTGGGCCTCAGTCATCTCATTTGTAAAATCATGGGGACAACTGTTTGATTTCCACATGGTTACTCTGCAGGGCTGGGCAGTGCCCTGATTTTTGCTGCTTTATCACATGCTAACTGACAAACCCTCAGGGCGATGATCCTTGACATTCAAGCTGAGGTGCTAAGAACTTTCACTGAGAACTTTTGAAGGTTTTTTTCTCTAATGGAACTAAGGATCTTGCAAGCAACTAGTGCAATTATGCTGACTTAGGAAATGCTGAGACAGGCCTCCAAGGGAAGGACAGCCAGCCACCCACCTGAGTGGGGGCTGCTCTGAGTTTGTGCCTCAACCCTGCAGCTCATTAGCTGGGCAGCTCCTCCCCCTCACTCAGTTTGATTCTTCATCTCTTAAGTGACAAGCTCCCACCAGAAGATCTCTCCAGTTCCCCAGAAACTAAGGCTCCCCCATTCATGAGACAATTCTACTTCTGGAAGAACAATAGGGTGGCCACCATAGTTTGGTCGCTGACTCCCACACCCTCGTGGGACAGCCTCTGCCCACCTAGCCTGAGAAGGTCACACTTCTCAGTGTGGGACCTGGTGGGCACTTCTGACTTCACGGCAGGTGAGGGGTCTGGAAGGAAAACTGGGGTGGATATGCCTGAGTGTCTACGACACTAAGAAGGGACCTCTCCAACCAGGTGCAGTGGCTCACGCCTGTATTCCCAGCACTTTGGGAGGCCAAGGCGGGCAGATCACAAGGTCAGGAGATTGAGACCAGCCTGGCCAATATGGTAAAACTCCGTCTCTACAAAAATTAGCCGGGCGTGGTGGCGGGCACCTATAGTCCCAGCTACTCGGGGCTGGGAGGCTGAGGCAGAAGAATCGTTTGAACCCAGGAGGCGGAGGTTGCAGTGGGCCGAGTTCACGCCATTTCACTCCAGCCTAGGTGACAGAGCGAGACTTCATCTCAAACAAAGAAAAAAAGAAGTGACCTCCCAGATGATGCTAACACACGCTACTGGGAGGAGGCCTTTACAAAAAAACCAAACAAAACCCACTTTTTGCGGTCACTTGGTGGAATGTTTCAGCATCGTTGCCACGCCATCTGACTTTTAAAGCTTGAGTCCCACGGGAACTGCTTGGGTCACAAAGTTGCTTTCCTGGCACTGTCAGGGCCAAACTAACTTGCCCCAGTCAGGATCCTACAGATTCCATCACTTCTCTGCCTCAGAACCCATGCCCTGAAACCCCACTAGAGGAAACAGAGAGCCAAGCACTCTCCACTTTTATTTTATTTTACAGAGGGGGTCTTGTTCTGTCGCCCAGACTGGAGTATAGTGGCACAGTCATACCTCACTGCAGCCTCTAACTCCTGGGCTTAAGTGATCCTCCCACCTCAGCCTCCTAAAATGCTGGGATTACAGGCATGAGCCATCGTTCCCAGCCACAATCTCTACTCTTTTTTTTTTTTTTTTTGAGACAGAGTTTCACTCACTCTGTCACCCAGGCTGGAGTGCAGTGGCGTGACCTCAGCTCACTGCAACCTCCCAGGTTCAAGCAATTTTCCTGCCTCAGCCTCCCGAGTAGCTGGGATTACAGCTACTCGGGAGCATGTGCACCACCACACCCAGCTAATTTTTGTACTTTTAGTAGAGACGGGGTTTCACCATGTTGGCTAGGCTGATCTCAACCTCCTAACCTCAAGTGATCTGCCCCCCTTGGCCTCCCAAAGTGCTGGGATTACAGGCGTGAGCCAACAGTCTCTGCTTTTGAAACCACTTACATCTACCCCAGAATATGGGCTGATCATCTAGGCTCAAGGTTTTACAGAAAACATGTTCTGCCTCTGAATGGGAGTTGTCTAAAATTACCAACTCCACTAAGCTCACCTAGGGGACAGTCCATGCCAGGGGCTTTTTATACCAATATACATTCCTTTTTAATACTCCAATTGTTTCTGCTCAAGTGAACATCTTGGCTTAAAAGGGGGGAAAATACACAGCTCCTCTCAACAAAGACTTCATGCCCAACCTATTTGTCATACTACTAATTAATACACTCTAAAAGAGAATAACCCAAGGCTGGGGGGCCCAAGAGAGAGGAAAGAGACACAGAAATACCAACGCACCTCCAGTGAGATGCGTAAGTCAAAACCCATTCATCTTCGAAAGGCCCATGTTTAAAAGGTCACGGAGAGGTTAATGATGAGCCGTGGAATTTCGAGATGTAAATAGCCTGCTGCAGAAGCTGGGTCTGCTTTGGCCCAACTGTGGGAGTGTTTGCACAACTTCACCCCATTTCACAGCAACTGGTCTGGCTTTCACCCCTCCCCTCCAGCCCTCCAGCCCTGAGGCTGGACAGACACTGGGCTGAAGGGGACCCAGTGAGGGACACTCCTCTGCAAGGGTAGGAAGGAGGGTGCACTTACCCAGTGGCTTGTACTCGTCGCGAGGAGACAGCCGAGAGTAGGGAGGTGGCGGAGATTCTGGAAGACAGGAGACAGCATGTCACTGCCAGGGTCGGGGAGCTCACACCTCAGGTTCTACATGCTTTTAATTTCTGGTTTCCGCAAATAATAAACTCAGCCTCCAGAAAGCCCTCCCTTTGTCCCACCTCCTCTGCTGCCCAAATCCCCTAAACAGTTAAAGCCACAGACTTGGGGCACAGACAGATACGGGCTCAATCCCAGCTCTGCCATATTTGGCTGTGTGACCTCAAGCAACTTACTTCACCTCTCTGAGCCTGTTTCTTCAGCTCTAAAATGAGGATAATCATCATCTAGACCTCTCAGGTTTGCTGGGATAATGTATGTAAAATGCTTAGTGCCGCTCTTGGCACTATCGAAAAACACCTCCATAAACAGTAACTGTTACTACTTTAACAAGAGAAACGTGAGTGCAGGGAAAGTCAGAACCAGGGCTGCTGGATAAAATACCAGATGCTCAGTTACATTTGAGTTTTGGATAAACATAGCATCATTTTGTAGTGTAAGTGTGCCCCTTTCAATATTGGCGGTGTACTTATACTAAAACATGGTGTGTTGTTTATCTGATACTCTAATTTAACTGGGCATCCTGCATTTTACTTGCTAAATTTGGCAAGCCTAGTCAGAGTTGAGTGTAAGTGCAAAGGCCCAGACGCAGAAACTCGTGTCCAAACAAGCTGCATTAGAGCTAGCATTCCTAGGTGCAGGGGAGGACAGTAGAAAGGGTTAGGACCCAAAGGGCCAAACCCAGCTATCTCAATAGGAGGTCTTAAAGCCAGTCACTTCCACTCTTGGCCTCAGTCTCCCCTTTTGTAAAGGACAGGGGTGGAACGCAAGTTCTCTACAGCTCAGATGCTATTATTCCTTATTGTCTATGATATTTTTCTTTGGGTTTCCTTTCATTTGCCTAAAATACTCCTCCTTAAAAACATATACTTTGCCTTCAGAAGAATTCCTTAGCTTCTTGCTTTATGGGAAGTAACAATTTGCTAAACTAAGTAACAATTTGCATGAATGAAATGACCCTTCATTTTCGGTAAATGAAACTAAACACAATCAAATCGCAAACTAAAACAAACTCTCAGTGGTAATAAAGTGGTAATAACTATTATTAGGCGGGTATCAGTAATGACACAAGGGGTAATAAGTGTTTTTCGCAATTGTAATAAGGCACAATTAGTTATAGGAGCACTTGTTTTGCTCCATACACCCAATGAGGCCTCACCTCTTCCCCACCCTGGCTTTTCCAGCTCAAAGTTACTTCCAACAAAGTCAAAGCTCTGAGGTTTAGAAACAGAGACTTTCTGTGGACAGAAATTAGGGAGAAGGAAAAGTGAATCACAGAGTAGCCACTGAGAGAGACGTGAACATTTGCTCGGTGCCTACCTTGTGTCTCACTCCATGCCAATCACTTTCAATTTTATTATTTTAGACCTCAGGTACAGAGTAGTTAATGATGCTCATCAGGCACCTATTTTTATTTAATCCTTTCTCAAAATACAAAAAACAAATGAGATGACATTATTATCCCCATTTTACAGGTGAGAAAACTGACTTGCGCATGTCTCCTGAGCCAGTCATGGTGGAGCTGGGATTCCAGTCCAGGCCTAACTCTGCTCTGCCACCCAATGAGGTGGAATCAAGAGATGCCCTTTCTTATACCGCTTCATCCCCGCTGGGTCTGGGACATCACCTGCACAGAACATGCTCACTAAATATGGACATAGACAACTGGGATGAGGATAATGGTAAAGTTGAATGCACCTGTGGACAAAGACGTGCAGAAAGAGGATCTAGGGGGCTCTCAGGCCTAGAGGCCAGCCTTGAGGAGGACCGGCCTCTCAGGACAAGGGGCAGCGCAGAGGAAGGGCTGGAGTTCCACAGGAAAAGAGAATTGAGGCCAGTGCTTCCACTGTACGGAGGAGGAGGCTGTGGCCTGGTGAGTGGAAGTGACTTCCTCAGGAGCTAGGTATGGAGCCAGAACCAATGCCAGGTCCCTGACCTCCATGCCCTTTCCACTACCCGCAAGAGCTTATCAGAAAGCCTGCAATTTCTTAGGGTTACTTTTGCAAAAATCTGACTGGCTGAGGCCTAGGCCACACATGGCATGGAGCTCTGCACATCCGCCCCCAAGATTTGCCCCCAAAGGTGAATCTTGACAACTATGGGCAGTAGTGGCTGGAGTCAAGCCTCTGTAACCAATGCCAGCATCTCTTCCAGGGGCTGCTTACCTGGGAATCAAAAGGTGGAAGGCAGGAAAGGCTAATGAAGTCCCACCTGGAAGAGCTACCTGAGCCTTGAGTTGTGACACCCACTACCCACGGCCATAGCTGAGTTGGGAGTTCCAATGTTGTGAGATAGAAAGAAAATCTATGAACCTGAACCAGGAGACATGCCAGGTAGTGGAGCACTGCAAAGTGTTCAGGAGGGACCTCACCAGGCTCCCATTAGCTCTGGCAAAATGGTATGCACACAACTGTTTATTTATTTGAGACAGAGTTTCGCTCTTGTTGCCCAGGCTAGAGTGCAATGGCGTAATCTCGGCTCACCGCAACCTCCACCTCGCAGGTTCAAGCGATTCTCCTGCCTCAGCCTCCCTAGTAGCTGGGATTACAGGCATGCACCACCACGCCCAGCTAATTTTGTATTTTTAGTAGAGATGGGGTTTCTCCACATTGGTCAGGCTGGTCTTGAACTCCCGACCTCAGGTGATCCGCCCGCCTCGGCCTCCCCAAGTGCTGGGATTATAGGCATGAGCCACCGCACCCAGCCAACTGTTTAACAACTGCATGGACTGAAAGCTAATCACTAGATTCCATTGTAGGCAACTAAAAAAGTATGAAGGCTTTAGACTCCACCCCACAACACAAGGATTTAGAGTGTCAGAGACAGAAGAGGCCTTGGGGTTCACCCAACTCAATTCCTTCTTTTCACTGGTATGAAAACTAAGGTCCCACTTGCTGAAGGACCTGCCCAAGGCCACATATGAAAGTAGCTGCAGGTATTATGGGGAAGGCCAGCTGGAGACCAGTATCAGGTAACCCTTTCCAAAAATTGAGATATAATTCACATACCCTAAGATTCATCCTTTTTTAAAATATACCATTCAGTGGGTTTTTTTAGTATATTTACAATGTTGTGCAACCATCAACCACAATCTAAACACAGGACATTTTTTTTCATCGCAAAAAGAAACACCATCCCCACTGGCAGTCACTTCCTAGACCCCAACCCCAAAACCCTGGGCAACCACTAACCTACTTTTTGTCTCTATTCCCATGCCCATTCTGGACATTTCATTTCATACAACATATAGCCTTTTGTGGCTGGCTTCTTCTTTCATATGGCACAAAGTCGTCGAGGTTCATCCATGTTGTAACATGTTTCAGTACTCCGTTCTTTTTCATGAGTGAATGCTATTCCATTTTTTGGATGTACCATATTTCATTTATCCATTCATCAGCTAATGGACATTTGGGTTGCTTCCTCTCTTTAGCTATTATGAATAATGTGCTATGAACACTACTGGGTAACAATCAGCCACCATTCCCACGTGGCTGCACCCTATGGATCTGGACTGATGGAGCCCCAGGGCATTACCTCAGGTGGGCAAGGTGGGCACTCAGGTGGGACACTTGGTGGGTGAGACCAAAGATCAGAAAAGAAACTGTGAGCTGCCACCAGGCCGGCCCTCTGTCCACTCCCCTCTTAGAAGTTGTCTTAGTACTTTTAAAAGTTGTGTTGATTTTAAAATAATAACCCATATGCTCTAAACTTTAACAGGAGAACTTTTAGAGCACTGCAGGCCCCTCTGAAAGAAGTGGACCTGGTAGGGAGGAAAAGAAAAGAGAGGGAGACAGAAAGACATCAGCAACTCCAACCCCCTTGGACATCCAGCCTGAGGCATCAACTTCAGGAATCTCCTCCAACTTCCTGCAGAAGCAAGAGCAGTCAGCCAGGGGCCAGTGCACCAGAAGGTTCAGCTCAGCCCAGGCATGCCTCTGGTTAGCCCCCAGGGGGTACTTAGCCTTTTGGGATCTAGACCTAAATTCTAAAGCCAGAAGAGTTCACAGCCTCTCCCAGTGCCTGGAAAAGTTTCAGTTTGGGACATTACCTTCCACCCCCAATCTTTGCAGCTCAGCATCTTGCTTAGGAAAAGATTCACATGCCTCCCGGGTTGCCAAGTTTCCCCCCCTCCCAAAGAGGGGCTGTGGGTGGGGAGGGGGCCTCCTGAGTGCCCATCCTTCCTGCCCCCAGAAGCCTAAGACTCAACCCTAAGCCCCATGATGGGACACGCAGAAAAGGAGCTCCTGGCACTTTAAGGCTGGCTGAGCCTAATTGCCCAGATTCCCCTGGCAGCCAGATAAACAGCGCAGCCGGCTGGCGCCAGCAAGAGGCAAACTGCACATTATCACCCCTTCCTCACCTCCAGGAGGAGCTAGGAGGAGCAGACAAGCAGGGCTAGGGGCCGCTGAGCCGGGCAGGGCGGGGGCTTGGAAGCCCAACTTGAAATTGATCTCATTTCAAAGGGATAATGCCAGGCCAAATAAAAGGAAAACTTTCTAGCCCATTCTAATTCCTATAGTCCTGGCCTGGGAACCCTGTGTTTTCCTAGGCGGCCTCCTCCAGTCGTTTAGAAGTTCTCTCTCTCGCTCTGTCTCTCTTCCCCGGGCGCAATTTGGATAATAGTAATTTACTGAATATAATTACAGAAAAAAAAAAAGTGGGGAAGCAAAGAGCAGGAGATTTATTCCGAAGTTAATGGATACTTTCAGGAGAAAGGAGCTCTATAAACACAGGTTAGAGCTGTGATTAAAGTATTTCTCCACATTTCCGTCCACATAGGCACCCACCGAGCTCAGCGAACTGGCTTTTCCTGGGACAGAAAGACACCCAAGGGGGAGGCAGAGCTGGGCCTGACTCCCACGGGCTGGGAGGCCAGGAGGCCCCCAGCTCATGCCCAGCAGAGGTGGGTCCCCTCCTCAGGATCCCTGTTTCCGAGACAAGCCTGGGGCAGAGTGGGGGAGGGGACGGAGGCCTGTGTGGCCTGGAATCTGCATGTCAGCCCGCAGGGATTCCCTCCAATCCCTTACTTTAGATACGGGAAAAGAAGCCCAAAGGCGAAACTAGCCCCAAGCCACAACTCAAGTTGATGGAGAATGGGCTCCGAACAGCAGGGGTCCACACTGCCCAGGAAGGGGTCTCCTGTCACGGGGGCTCCCTGCGGTGGTCCATGAAGGTGCAGAGGTGACGGCTGCCAGGTGGGAGTCCCTCAGTGCTGGTGTTCCAGTGTACTTTGCTCGCTAGCTGTGTGCCTGCGCTGTGTGTGCGAGCGCGTCTGTCTGCCCGGTGCCCGGGCTCTCTCCCCAGAGCCCTGGAAGGCGCAGGCTCCTTATCAGGACGCGCACGGCTGAGCCCTAGCTATGCGCCCGCCCAGTTATGGGAGCCAGGCTGGCGGCCAGGCGGTAGAGGCGGGGTGGGCAGCCCAGGGCTCCCCCAGCTCTCAGGCCAGGGGCAAGAGGGTCAACCTGGCACATACTGGAAACTCTTCCCTGACCATCGGTCCTCCCAGCGGTCCCCAGGGTGGCTGAATGGGGGCCCCACCTGCTAGCAGCTAGCAAAGGAACAGGGGAGGAGACTTGGGGTGCTGCAGCCCTGGCAACAGCGCCTCCTTCTGGGAGAAGGAGGGGAATCAAGTCCCAAGGCTTAGTCCAGATTTAGATGGGGAGAATGTTCCTAGAGCCACCCCCACTGACCAGCACGGTGGCTGAGGAGAGGTAACTCATCCAAAGTCAAGCGGCAGGTTACGAGCTGGGCAGAGCCTAGGACTAGGTCCATGGTCAAGAACCGTTCCACTGCAGCTTGCCAGGTATCTCTTGACCTGTACCTCTCCAAAACCACTAAATGTAAACCAACACCCAAGCCAGCTCTTAGTCCCAGGAGTAGTAGCAGGAGCGGTCCTGTCCATTGTCTCCAGCTTTTTCACTCCTCCCCGCCCTGCCCACCCACCTGAGCATGGCTGGCTGGCTCCCTCTCCTCTGACCCATCCTCCAAGGTCCTGCTCCAGGCTGGAGCTGTGGAGCTCCTTCAGGCCATCCTATTACATACACCCCACAGCCTTCTGGTAGTTCAGACCCAGTGACCTGGCCCCGCATACTTCCCTTCTTCCTCCATTTCTCCTCCATAAATCCCTCGTGGGATTATGTTTCTTGAGGGCACAGATCCTACTCATATTTCCACTCTGCTAGCCACAGCACCCTGCACAGTGCCTGGCCCAGAATAGTTGCTCAACAAACATTTGCTGGCACACTGAAGTGGCGAGAGAGAATATACCTGCCAGGGGCTTCTACAAGAGTGGAATGGGCCCACTTAAAAAAAAAAATGACCAGGAACAAGACAACCATAAATAGGGGTCTCCTTCCCCAGAGGCAGGGAGGAGACAGAGTTCGCAGAGGGGAGAAAGTCACTTCCAGGGAAAGCTGTCAGCAAGAGGAAAAGAGTGCATAGAAAGCCTGGCATGGGCCACAGATCAGGGACTGCTCATACATCCTAAATTAGGACTGGAGTTACCATGAGGGGAGTAAGGTGCCTGACCAACAATGCCCCTCCCCACTCACCCCCATCAATGCCCTCTATGCAGGAATCATCACTGAGGGAAAACTTCCTTTCCTCTCCAGACACTACTCCACACACAGACAAGGCACCTAGGACAAATGCACCATCCTAGGCCCATCTTCCTCTTCCACACAGAGTCAGGAGACCTAAGATCTGACCCTCTCTGTGCTCCCAGCCTGGGTGCTGACTCTCCCCAGGGAAGCCAGAATGGAGGGATTCATAGCCCTCTCAGGCTCAAGAGCCTGTGACTCCCTGCCAGTCCCAACCCTGCAAAACCCCAGTGTCACCTGATGGATTCCCATACATCCCTCAGAGGCTAGCTACAGGCTAAAATGTGTGTTCCCCACAAGGCAGAGGTCAGAGCAAGGCAAGTGCAAGCTCCTGGCCTGCTGGAGCCTCCTGACCTGCTGGAGCCTCCGCCTGTCTGCACCTGAGCACCAGGGCCTAGCCGGGTAAGCAAGGCTAAGGGTGGGGTGTGTGCAGGAAATCCCAAGAGGAGAACAAAGAAGGGGGGCAGTTCTCAGAGGTAATCGAGTATCTGGCTTCTTCAACTACTCACAGATGCCACCAAGACCCTAAACTCTATACAAAAGCTGAAAACAAAAGTTGAGAAGGACTATGGAAGACCCTGGCACTTGACACCCAAGGGATGTGGGGAATGATAATACGGGGGGAATAAAGACGGTGCTCTTTACTCCAGAGAGGGATTACCCTGCAAAGCTTTGTCAAAAGTATACAAAGGCACAAATTGGGCATTTGACGAAGACTTTTGATTCTAGCTATGATTTGTGTACACCCAATTTCACAACTTAGAGCTGCTTGGACATAGAAAAGCACAGTATGGGTAAGGGCACGTGCATACAAATGCTAGAAGCCTGGGTACAGACTGGGGTAGATTCCGGAATTGAGGTAGGAGGAAATAGTACCTACTTCTTTGGTCTCTCCTTGGCCTGCCCTCCCCTTTCACTGCCTATGAAGTTGGAGCCTACATCATGTCCCTGAAACTGCACAGAGAAAACTACGACGTGCACCCTTTTAAGTTTACCGGAGACTTGAAATAAAGTTGCCACTTGAGGTGTGTGCTGGGATACCCACTCCCCTCGGCTGGGCTAAGGCGCCTCTCCTGGTGGCTACCACGCTCCAAGGGCACCCGCGGGAGCACCCGCAGCTGCGCCGACCCGCAGTGTCACAAAGAGAAGGGCAAGGAAGGGGACGGGGACCGGGAGCCGGGGCC
>NW_012100320.1:5159696-5160842 GCF_000951045.1 Mandrillus leucophaeus | reverse complement strand
CCCCCCTCCCCCCTCCACAAAAGTGCCTCCCGGTGGCCCCGGGGTCCCAGCGAGGTCTGGCGAGGCAGCGCCCAGCGGCTCTTTCTCTCGGCTCGGCTCCCTCGATCGCTCCCCTGCTCCGCTCGCTCTCTCTTTTTTGTTCTCCTCAAACGCACACTGAGGGCCCCCGGAGGAGCGCCGCGGAGTCATTGGCTGACTCCCATCATATGCCAGTCTAGACACTTTGGCGGCTCTGCGGCGCTGATTGTTGCGCAAACAAGGTTTCAAGTTTCTTAACTCTTAAAGGAGAACACGTCCCATTGCAGGGCCGGAGGCTCCAAGGGGCCGGCTCCCGGGGCGGGCCGAGCTCGGGCCCCCGCCCCACACCGCCCCGGCACCCCCGCCCAGGGCCTGACAGCTCCCGCGGCCCGCTTTCTGCCTCGCGTTGTGCCCAGGGCACGGATGCGAGCGAGCACACACGCGCCCGCGGACACATATACACACATACACACAGGGTTACATGAGCCACGGGCAGGCGCGCGAGGCTCGGCGGACCCACTGAGACTCGGACGCAAGCGGGGCGCTTTGCCTCTCCCTGGCTTGTGCACAAACTTATAAACACACTTTGCACTTTACAGTTGTTCCAAACCCCCATCCCAGGGCAGGCTAATAAAAATGGGTGTGCGTGTGTGCGTGTGTGCCTTCCTGGGTTGAGCCTGAGGAGCAGGGGGCGGCGGATATGTTGGGGTAGCGGATCTTCCGTGACTGCACGAGGGGCTCTACGCTCCTTGCACAAGGTCGGGGGTCGCTCTGCCGGGCCAAACAGGGAACTTAGGGCGCTTTGCGCACGGTGGCTCCAGGCTCGCCCCGAGTGGAGAGATGGAGAGGGTGGTGTAGAGGCGGGGAGTGTCTACTCGCTGGCTCCTCTCGGTCGCCACGGCCCTCCCTCGGAGCGAGGCGGGCCGCCGGCCGGCCGGGCCGCCTCCAGGCTGGGTGCTTCCTCTCCCCTCTCCAGTTTACTCTCCGCACCTCGGAGAGGGCTGTAGGTGAGGGATCGCGCTTTCCCTAGCGAGGTTTCCACGCGAAAATTAGGGTGAGTTGGGGGCGGGATCCGGGGCGCGGCGGCAGCAGCCTGACGCCCGGCGCGGGAAGGGTTAAGGCCGCTCC
>NW_012100320.1:5159074-5159646 GCF_000951045.1 Mandrillus leucophaeus | reverse complement strand
CAGCGGCTACATGGACCGCAGCGTCGGGGCTGCTCAACAACTCCAGTCCCCGCGCTTTAAGGGGGCTGCAGGCGGCGCACCGCCAGAAAGACCCCACATGGGCCGGCGAGCCTTCAAAAGTTGCGCGGCTGGTCCATGAGCACAAAGCGCTCGCGCGAACCCCCAAATGTGTTTGGAAAGCCCTCCCTTTCCCCTGCCTTATTTTAAACCAAAGCGCTTAACTACATGGGCTTTTTCTGCAGGATCCGAAAGGCAGGCTTGTTGATAACCCCAGCTCCCTTCTTACTCCCTGCAAAAAGAAAAAAAAAAAAAAAAAGGAAAGAAAGAAAAGGAAATCCCAAACAAAACCTAAATCCCTGGATTTGCATGCACGAAAGGCCAACGCCGTCTCAGGTCCCAGGCGCTAGATGCACTTGGAGCGAGTTTCTGCTGGACGCGGGTGTCAACACATGAGTGGAAGCTGTAAAAATCCCAAAGAGCTGCTGGGAATCCTTAATTAAAAATGCAGTCCACCGAGGCAGAGGTCGCAGCCCGCCCCACGCTGCCCTCGGACGCTTCGTGCGCCGACGCTG
>NW_012100320.1:5145946-5153734 GCF_000951045.1 Mandrillus leucophaeus | reverse complement strand
CTGGTCTGTGGCGTGCGCGGCGGTGCGAACCCCCGGCCGTGCCCAGAGGCTGTGTGCGCTGGGGGAAGGGTGGCATTTGCAAGGAGGATTCAGAACCATTTGCTGAGCTTTACCTGGAGCCAGGTACTGTTCACGCTGCGCTCTCTGGGAGTGGCGGTTGCTCCCCGAACGAAAGATGGGACTGAGACACTTCCTCACACCCATCTCCTACTTTGGCCAAATTAAAGTAGCGGTCCTAGCCTCATTTTCTTGTTTGAAACCGCGGATGAGGATGCTTGCCCTTCGTGCTTCACAGAACCACGAAGCTCCCTGGAGATTGTGCACGTTAAATGCACAAATCTCAAGCGAACAGCAGGATGAATTTTCACAAGTGAACAAACACACAAGATGTCACCAGCACCCAAAAAGCAATGCACCCCAGAAGCCCGTCTTGTGGCCCCTTTCAGTCACTTTTCGCCCCTGGGGAAATTAATACATCTTCAAATACAAAGAGAAACTCAATGTATTTTCTTTTATCCCCGTGTCTGCTCTTTGTGGATTATCTTTGACTATGGATTACAATAATAATAGTTCATGCGTATTGAGTCGTTACTATGGGCAAGGCAATGTTCCAGTACTTAGTTAATTCTCACACCACTTAACATAGGTACTATTATTATTAATATATAAGAACTTAGCATAGTTACTATTATTATCTCCACTTACAGATGAGGAAAACTGAGGCACAGGAACTTACTTGTGTAACATGCCACTAAAACGAGGATGGCATTGACAATGCTAACATGCTGAAACCAGAGAGGCGTGAACCAGCACGCCTGCTCATCCTCTGGCTGGAAGTGGTGTGTAGGTCTGTGTTGCCACACTGTACTCTTCAGGCAGGGATTTCCAAAATGTGATTCAAAGGCCCACTCGCTGAATCAAAAGTGTCAGGGGTTGAGGCCCCAGAACAACGCTTTGGGGATAGGTATGGTTGTTACCACTATTTTGTTTTTATTTTTTATTTAATGTATTTGTTTTTTTGAGACAGAGCCTTGCTCTGTCCCCAGACTGGAGTGCAGTGGTGTGATCTCAGCTCACTGCAGCCTCTGCTTCCCGGGCTCAAGTGATTCTCGTGCCTCAGCCTCCCAAGTAGTTGGAACTACAAGCATGCAGCACCATGCCCCGCTAATTTTTGTATTTTTAGTAGAGATGTGGTTTCACCATGTTGGCCAGGCTGGTCTCGAACTCCTGACCTGCCTGAAGTGATCCGCCTGCCTCGGCCTCCCAAAGTGTTGGGATTATAAGCGTGAGCCACCACGCCTGGCCTGTTACCACCATTTCTTATTTGGTTTTTGAGACGGAGTCTCACTCTGTCCCCAGCCTAGAGTGCAGTGGTGCAATCTTGGCTCACTGCAACCTCCACCTCCCCGGTTCAAGTGATTCTCCTGCCTCAGCACCCCCAAGTAACTGGAACTACAAGCATGTACCACCATGCCTGGCTAATTTTTGCATTTTTAGTAGAGACGGGGTTTTACCATGTTGGCCAGGCTGGTCTCAAACTCCTGACCTGCCTGAAGTGATCCGCCTGCCTTGGCCTCCCAAAGTGTTGGCATTATAGGCACAAGCCACCACGCCCGGCCTGTTACGGCCATTTTATAGATAAAGACACTGAGGCACAAAGGCTTGCCAAAAGTAACTTGCACAAGCTTGTAGTTAGTGGCCAATGCCGGATTAAAACCCAGCCAGTTTGGCTGAAGAAGGGGTATGCTTGTGTAATGGGAAGCAAAGGAAATGAGCCGGCAGGAAGGATTACCTGCAGGTAACCTGCAGGACCTCCGGAGGGCAGGGACGTGTGTGCTTCCACAGATGCTCAGCACGTACATACTCCTAGGGGCTCCCTTCTCCCCACTTCCACCCCCATGCCTCTCTGAGGTACCATGGCATCCCAATCTGCAGAGTTCCTGGGGGAAATGCCCTGAGAGATGCCCCAACAGCCTCAGACCAAGGAGAGATTGAAGCAGTGACCTTTCTGGGGAGACCTGCCTTCTTTGCTGGGCAGTAATGGGCAAAATCTGGCATCATCTCTTGCTCACTGGGAGATGTGGCATCGTTCCTGATGTGCTCAGGAGCGATGCCACCTGAAGCTCACGGAAACCAGAGTCTGGTGGGCCTAAATTCAGTACTGACCCTACTTACCTCCCTCAACTCTACGAGCCTTGGGATTCTCATCTGTGCAGTGGAAATAAGAATCATGCTGGAGGTGATTGACAAAATGAAGTGACAAGAGGACCTAGAAGCAGCCCTCCTTACAGGACCACTGCATCTGAGTGGAGATAATGTCAGGATGGGAAGAGCAGTGACAGTCCTCCTGTCCTTGAATTCCTAGGGCCCATTCAGCCTAGTGCCTGGCATGCGTTGTGGCCACTAGAGGGTGTGTATGGCGGGGCCCAGCAGGGCAGGGACATGCTACAGCCCAAGAACACCCTCCCTCGAGACTGCCAGACTGGAGAGCAAGCTCCAAATCCCTGGGGATGCAGGGAAAAGAGAGGAAAGGAAGAAGGTGGGGTCCCTGATGCTTATCCACAGGTCTCTGCACCCGAGTTACTCACAAATTAACTCACAAGTAACTCTGACGCCCTCAGATTCAAATGTGCCCCCACTCTCTTATTCCAGTATTTTCCCCAAAGAACTCTATGCTTCCCCTTTACTGGGCTTGTCCCAGTTCAAAACCGTACAATGTTTTATCTGTTCTCCTCTACCTTTGGGATGTAAGCTCCACAAGGGATGAGATGGTGAAAGTAGCAGGCCCAGGCCACCCACAGCAGCGTGGAGGCAGTGGAGTCACAGACAAGCCATTTGATGCCATTCTGCCTGTGCCATTGAAAAGCTAAATCACATAAGACAGCACTTGCCCCATTTCTTCTTCCTGGTCCCTAGTCCAATGCCTGTCACATAGTGGGCACTCAATAAATATTTGTAGAGTGGTTGAAATAAAATCCCCCACTTAACTCCATGCTTATCCCTGTGCCAAGCACATCAGTATCTCATCATATCCCCCCAACAACATAGTGAAGAAGGTTTTGTTCTTCCTAGACCCATATTTTTAGAGGAGGAAACACAGAGGTTAAATAATTTGTTACAGATCACCCACCAAGTAGGTAGCAGAGTTGAAACTTGAACCCAGAGCTGCCTGAGATGTGTGTGCATCTTCTTAACACCTAGTCCTAGAAAAGAAAACCAGTCCCTTGCCCTTGGGAAATGTCCCACACTACTGGGAAGGCACAAGGCATGAAACAGCAGAAATCATGCAAGGGAAAGGTTACTTCTGGGTGGTGGGAAAGGGGCAGTATTTAGGGGCTACCACTTATGAACAGAGACGTCGCAGAGGGGATCAGGGCCACCTCTTGCTATAGGCAGGTGGATTGGCAGGGAGACTGAGTCATCATGACCCACTTCATACGAAACTGATGGATAAACCAGGGTCCCACTTATTAACTCCTATGGCCCAAATTTTGTAGACTAACTATAGGCCCAAGTGGCTAAGTGGTATTGTCTCCCCCTTTGGAGGGTAAATCTGCTTGGTCAACATAGCCCCAAATGGGAGAGTTGGGCACCTGTGGGCAGTAGTAAACAACCCTTCTGAAGCTCTGATGAATGCTCTAGACCCTCTCTGCCTTGGAAAATGCATATGTGAATGAATGGAACTTTGTGTTCATTCATTTAACACAAATTACTGAGCTCCTACTGGGTGCCAGGCCCTCCTCTAGGTGCTAGCCATCCTGCAGTAAGCAAAACACAAACATTCCTAGCTCAAGGAGTCTAAGGGGAAGATCATAACAAAATAACCAGGTAGCCAGTGTATTGAAGGTAAAGGTGCTGAGGTCAAAAATAAAGCAGAGAAGAAGAGAAAGGAATGTTGGGAGATGGCAGTTTGTGGTTTAAAGAAAGTGGTCAGAGAAGGCCTCCCTGAGAAGGTGACATTTGAGCTAGGTATTGCTGGTGGGGGTAGAGTGGGGAGGAAATTAGCTATGATGCTATCTGGGGGAAGAATGTCACAGCCGCAGAGAACAGCAAGTACAAGGGCCCTGAAATAGGAGCAGACCTGGCCCATTCCAGGACCATCAAAAAAGTGATGAGATCGGAGTAATATTGGGGGCAGATTGTAAGTTCATATAGGCTAGTGTTGGATCTTTGGCTTGTCATCTGAGTGACTTGGGAGCCCCTGGAGGTTCTGGGCAGAGAAGGAATAGGATCTCCCTTCTGTTTCAAGAGCCTCCCTTGAACTGCCTTATGAACTGACTGCAAGGGCGGGGTGGGAGAAGGGCCTGGTAGGAGACTGTGGCAGCGGTCCAGGCCAGAGGCCATGGTGGCTTGGACCAGGGTGAGAGCAGTGGATGTGGGGGAGCAGCAGTTGGATCCCAGACATTTTATATATCCTAAAGATAGAGCCAGCATGATTTGCTGTCACATCTTTGAAAGTATAAAAGAACATCTGAACAGTATACTCATGTCATTGATGCTTAATCTTTTGCTGGTAATAGTAATAATAATATAAGGAGGTTGTTTTGAAGATCAAAATGCTTAGCGCAGTGCCTGGCATCTAGTAAGGGCTCAATCAAAAGTAGTTTTTATTAGTGAAATGAGCATGGAGTCAGTCATTACCAAGTTAAGCCTCTGAACTAATAGCAACCCTGCAAACTATTTAGCCTCTGTGATTCTCAGTTCCCTCACCTGTAAAGTGTACCAACTTGACCAAGGTGGGAGTTAAATGAATAAAGTTCTGGCACACTGTAGGACTCAGCAGCTCAATAAGCTGATTAATAAGGTTATTACCTCATATGGTCATTGTGAGAGTTGACCGAGATAATATGTACAAAGCATTTAGAGCTGCCACTGTTATTCTGCTCCTTGTGTACCCACAGGGGAGGGCAATGTCCTGGGCATTGTCAGCCTTCAAAAATATTGCATGGATGAATGAATGAATGGATGGATGAAGGCATGAATGAGCAAAGTGCAGTGAGTTTCATGGTTGTTAAAAGGGATGGAGGCAGTTGTACAGAGGCCAGGGTGAGCACTGTCAGCCTGCATTACCTAAATCCATCCTCCTCAAACTGGGCTAATGTGGGGCCTTTTGGAATCAAGGGATTTTTCTGGAGAGCTTACTTCATTCACAGATGTTGGGGACATTTATTTATTTTATTTTATTTTATTTTATTTTATTTTATTTTATTTTATTTTATTTTTGATACGGAGTTTCACTCTTGTCGCCCAGGTTGGAGTGGAATGGCATGATCTCAGCTCACTGCAGCATCCGCCTTCTGGGTTCAAGTGATTCTCCTGCCTCAGCCCCTCGAGTACCTGGGATTATAGGTGCCCCCACCATGCCCAGCTAATTTTTTGTATTTTTAGTAGAGACGGGGTTTGCCATGTTGGCCAGGCTGGTCTCGAACTCCTGACCTCAGGTGAACCACTGGTCTTGGCCTTCCAAAGTGCTGGGATTACAGGCATGAGCCACCGAGGCCGGCCCGGAAATTTATTTTTTATATTACATTTGTAGTATATTTGATCTTTAATATTCAAGCTAACCCAGATATATCAGGGACTAGAATGCACAGTTCTCATGAGTTCTGAACAGAGATGGGAGACTTCTGAAGCATGTCATGGTCACTGTGAGCAGCATCAGACCCTGACCCCAGACTGATCACAGACCTGACCTCGCCCTCCTGGAGGAGGTTCGCTTTTCTAACCTTCGGGGGATAGTAGAAGCCCTCAGTTGAGAAACGATAACCAGAGATGTGTCACATTTTGGTGCTCGGCTATAATTCAACAGAGCATTTCTACTGGGCACTTACTATGGGCCAAAGGCAGTTAGTGCAGGGAGCCCTGCCCTTCAGGTACTAGGAGTTTATTTGAAAAAATGTCTGCATTCAATCACTCTTTTATAACATGGCCAGAGAGAGCCTTCCAGCAGTCCTCTCTGACTATCAGACTTCCTGATTGAGAATGCTTTAGTGGATCCCCCTGGCTAACAAGCTAAAGAGTAACCTCCCAGCCCTGTTAGGAGCAGGACCCACTCCATCTCCCCGCCACTCCACTACATGAATCCTGAACAAGTGAGGGCTGCTCTCTGGAACACCCCAAAGTGCCCCACCTGCTCTCTAATATCCCAGACTTTGCACTTGCTGGTCCATCTGCCTGGAATGTCCTTCCTCCCTTTCCTCTGGGCAAATTTTTTTCCCCCTTTCTCCCCAGTGACTAGCCCAAGGCTATCTTCCTTGCACTGCCCTGGCATTTTACATTCCTACTTCCTAGGGCTGGAGATGATTTGTCCACCTTGGAGAGACCCTCAAGAGCAAAGCCTGAGTCCTCATCCCTGCACCCCTAACCCAGCACCCAGGAGGTGCTCTGTTTTAGGGAGAGGAGACAGATCTTAACTTTTGATAGATATCAAAAGTTAAACTGGGTACTCTAGAGAAATGGTACCAATGTCTCCCCCCCTGCAGCAATGCCCATATGTTGACCCTGCAATTCCAGTTTATACATATACGATAGAGATGTGCTTGCATATGAATGAAATGATACATGTACGTGGTCATGTATTGTGTAACTGAAAGCGGGGAGTTAGGCTCCATAAGGTTACTTTATAGCAAAAAGAAAGAGATTGGAAACAACCTTAACTTTATCAATACAAGATAAAGAAATTAGCAGTAGTTAAAGAAATTAAGGTATATCACCCAACTGTTGAAGAAGAAGGAGGGGGCCCCCCTGTATAAAAAGATCAACACAGGCTGGGTGCGGTGTCTCATGCCTGTAATCCCAGCACTGTGGGTGGTTGAGGCGGGCAGATCACCTGAGGTCAAGAGTTCGAGACTAGCCTGGCCAACATGGTGAAACCCTATCTCTACCAAAAATACAAAAATTAGCCGGGCGTGGTGGCGCATGCCTATAATCCCAGCTACTCAGGAGGCCGAGGCAGGAGAATCGCTTGAACCCAGGAGGCAGAGGTTACAGTGAGCCAAGATCACACCATTGCACTCCAGCCTGGGTGACAAGAGTGAAACTCCCTCTCGGGAAAAAAAAAAAAAAAAAAAGATCCAGACATTAACTAACAACGATGTATACAGTGTGCTACAATTTGCTTGAAATGTTTAAAAGCATAAAGGCTTGTATACACAGAAATGTTGGAAAGATACATGATAAGTTGGTATAAATGGTTGCTTCTGGGGAAGGAAACCAGAAGACTAGAAAGCTGGGTGAATAAACTCTTCAACCCATACCCATCTGGTTTTTTGTTTGCTTGCTTATTTTTATTCTAATAAATAGGTAATACTTGAACTTGGTACAAAATATAAGAGAGACCAAAGATTCAGTACAAAAGAGACCTTTCTCCTGCCCTCAGCCTTCTTGGTATATATCCTTCCGTACCTCCTGAATTTTTGCACCATGAGCTGAATTACCCATTCAAAAACAATTAAATCAGGGCCAGGTACAGTGGTAGTCCCCACTACTCGGGAGGCTGAGGCATGAGGATTGCTTAAAGCCAGGAGTTGGAGGCCAAAATGTGCTCTGACCGTGCCTATGAAGAACCACTGCACTCCAGCCTGGCAACATAGTGAGACCCTGTCTCCAACCTCAAACACACACACACACACACACACACACACACACACACACACATATTTTAAAGTAATAAATATATTATTAAAATAGTAAATATTTGTTGAAGAAAGGAAGAAATCAACAAAATAATTGTTGATTAAATCATTAAGTACATAAAACAATTCAGTAACCTGCAAAGCAGAACACTGA
>NW_012100320.1:5142580-5145896 GCF_000951045.1 Mandrillus leucophaeus | reverse complement strand
GTAGAAGCCCTCAGTTGAGAAACGATAACCAGAGATGTGTCACATTTTGGTGCTCGGCTATAATTCAACAGAGCATTTCTACTGGGCACTTACTATGGGCCAAAGGCAGTTAGTGCAGGGAGCCCTGCCCTTCAGGTACTAGGAGTTTATTTGAAAAAATGTCTGCATTCAATCTCTCTTTTATAACATGGCCAGAGAGAGCCTTCCAGCAGTCCTCTCTGACTATCAGACTTCCTGATTGAGAATGCTTTAGTGGATCCCCGTGGCTAACAAGCTAAAGAGTAACCTCCCAGCCCTGTTAGGAGCAGGACCCACTCCATCTCCCCGCCACTCCACTACATGAATCCTGAACAAGTGAGGGCTGCTCTCTGGAACACCCCAAAGTGCCCCACCTGCTCTCTAATATCCCAAACTTTGCACTTGCTGGTCCATCTGCCTGGAATGTCCTTCCTCCCTTTCCTCTGGGCAAATTTTTTTCCCCCTTTCTCCCCAGTGACTAGCCCAAGGCTATCTTCCTTGCACTGCCCTGGCATTTTACATTCCTACTTCCTAGGGCTGGAGATGATTTGTCCACCTTGGAGAGACCCTCAAGAGCAAAGCCTGAGTCCTCATCCCTGCACCCCTAACCCAGCACCCAGGAGGTGCTCTGTTTTAGGGAGAGGAGACAGATCTTAACTTTTGATAGATATCAAAAGTTAAACTGGGTACTCTAGAGAAATGGTACCAATGTCTCCCCCCCTGCAGCAATGCCCATATGTTGACCCTGCAATTCCAGTTTATACATATACGATAGAGATGTGCTTGCATATGAATGAAATGATACATGTACGTGGTCATGTATTGTGTAACTGAAAGCGGGGAGTTAGGCTCCATAAGGTTACTTTATAGCAAAAAGAAAGAGATTGGAAACAACCTTAACTTTATCAATACAAGATAAAGAAATTAGCAGTAGTTAAAGAAATTAAGGTATATCACCCAACTGTTGAAGAAGAAGGAGGGGGCCCCCCTGTATAAAAAGATCAACACAGGCTGGGTGCGGTGTCTCATGCCTGTAATCCCAGCACTGTGGGTGGTTGAGGCGGGCAGATCACCTGAGGTCAAGAGTTCGAGACTAGCCTGGCCAACATGGTGAAACCCTATCTCTACCAAAAATACAAAAATTAGCCGGGCGTGGTGGCGCATGCCTATAATCCCAGCTACTCAGGAGGCCGAGGCAGGAGAATCGCTTGAACCCAGGAGGCAGAGGTTACAGTGAGCCAAGATCACACCATTGCACTCCAGCCTGGGTGACAAGAGTGAAACTCCCTCTCGGGAAAAAAAAAAAAAAAAAAAGATCCAGACATTAACTAACAACGATGTATACAGTGTGCTACAATTTGCTTGAAATGTTTAAAAGCATAAAGGCTTGTATACACAGAAATGTTGGAAAGATACATGATAAGTTGGTATAAATGGTTGCTTCTGGGGAAGGAAACCAGAAGACTAGAAAGCTGGGTGAATAAACTCTTCAACCCATACCCATCTGGTTTTTTGTTTGCTTGCTTATTTTTATTCTAATAAATAGGTAATACTTGAACTTGGTACAAAATATAAGAGAGACCAAAGATTCAGTACAAAAGAGACCTTTCTCCTGCCCTCAGCCTTCTTGGTATATATCCTTCCGTACCTCCTGAATTTTTGCACCATGAGCTGAATTACCCATTCAAAAACAATTAAATCAGGGCCAGGTACAGTGGTAGTCCCCACTACTCGGGAGGCTGAGGCATGAGGATTGCTTAAAGCCAGGAGTTGGAGGCCAAAATGTGCTCTGACCGTGCCTATGAAGAACCACTGCACTCCAGCCTGGCAACATAGTGAGACCCTGTCTCCAACCTCAAACACACACACACACACACACACACACACACACACACACACACACACATATTTTAAAGTAATAAATATATTATTAAAATAGTAAATATTTGTTGAAGAAAGGAAGAAATCAACAAAATAATTGTTGATTAAATCATTAAGTACATAAAACAATTCAGTAACCTGCAAAGCAGAACACTGACTAACTGACAAATGAAACGACAAAAACAAGAAGAGATCTAAGTAAGAACTGCCGACAGTCAGAACGTGCATCCTGTCTTGTCTTGCTTTTAGTTTCCTGTGTGTACATCTCCTCTTCCTAGGCAGACCAGGACAGGCTTTATGCTCTTATTTACTTCCCAGAATGAGGCACACAGAAAGTGTGTAATAAACATTCCTTGCTTAATTCCCACTAGCCTGAGCCATGCTCTGGAAGGGGCTGAAGGACATAGTCACCAGTGCCCTCCAGGGTATTATGACTTCCATGGGCCTTAGACACTGTCTTCACAGGCCCCTTCTCCCATGCCACTTTTAAAAAATATATTTCACTAGTGTATTGGCATCAAGACAAATGAAATCCAGGCTGGATTAGTTGTTATATATTTATTACTACCATTATTATTGCTTTAAATACAATTAAAATTAAAACATTTTGTAGTCCCCCTAAGATATCATGGGCCCTAGGCCCTGGACCTGCTGTACCTAATGGACAAGCCAGCCCTGGGCCTGTACCTTGGGCAATTGTATTCAGTAAACAGGCACTGCTTCTAGGAGCGGCCTGGCTCAGGGAAATACACATTGGCTTCGGAGCCATGAAGACCTGGATTTGATCCCAGCTCCAGCACTTATCCTCTGGACCACTGTAAAGCAATCACTAAGGCTTCTTGAGCTCAGCATCCTCCCTGCTAAAACGCAGGGTTGCCCTGAGGATTAGAAATAATGTATGATGCTTAATAACGCCCATTACTACTGGTTGATTTGTCCCCAAAATGGAAGGGGTGCACTGGAGGTGGGCCAGGTACATGGTTGGTGTTGAGAACACTGACCACAGCCAGGAGTCCCAGCCCCTTCAGAGGGAGAGGTGGAAGGTAGTGGTGGGAGGTGCATTCACTTGGCATTCTCTTAGTATAAGTCTGGAGCAGATAAGGAAAGATTAGAATTCAGAATCAAGTCTCTGCTCAGTGGGTCTCAGTTTGGGCTGTGTATTAGAGTCACCTGAGAGTTTTAAAAAACTACTGAAGCCCAGTCCCCATCCCAAACCAATTTAATCAGAATATTTGGCGTGGGGCCCAAGTGTGTTGGTTATTTTTGCTTTTTTAGCTCCCTGAGGTCATTCTAGTATGGGGCAGGGCCCAAGATCTCCATGGCTATACCTGTGGATGGAAGGGGTGAGCTGGAGAGTGGATCTGTCTTGTCTGGCAAACAACTTCTCACCTCAACCACTTCTTTTTTTTTTTTTTTT
>NW_012100320.1:5140383-5142440 GCF_000951045.1 Mandrillus leucophaeus | reverse complement strand
TTTTTTTTTTTTAGTAGAGACGGGGTTTCACTGTGTTAGCCAGGATGGTCTCAATCTCCTGACCTTGTGATCCGCCCATCTCGGCCTCCCAAAGTGCTGGGATTACAGGCTTGAGCCACCGCGCCCGGCCATCCCTCAACCACTTCTAAGACCATGAATTATTGGTGGCTGCCTGAGTGGATTGAAAGTGGGCAAACATCAGTTGTAGGAAGCCCTTACAAGACCCTGTGCCCAACAAAGTATTGTTTTCTTAAAGACGGCTTCCCATACTGCAGTTTCAGGCTGCATCCAGCCTGGATCGACCCCTGCGGGTGCTGCTTTCAACCCAAAACCTTTCTGGGCCCCCAGATAAAAGGGACCAGAGCATGCCCCACCCCCCAACAGAGGAGTAACTAAGAAGACACAGGACTTATCCCAGGAAGCATTGGGTGGGTTTCTGCAAGGGTGGACCACAGGCGCCTCTACCTGAAGGCCTGGGTATAGCTAACCTGTTGACTCCTAGGCCATCCCAGGCCCACTCAACCAGCATCTCTGGGTTAGGCCAGAGGTTGCAGTTTTTACCTGCTCCTGAGGGGATTCTTACACACAGTAACATTTTTGAGTTAAGAAAGGATGCACATTTGGATCTGGAAAAAGGTTAAATTGTATATACATTTCTATCTGGAAAAAGGTTAAATAGTATATACATTTTGATCTGGAAAAAGGTTAAATTGTATATATGTATGTAAAAAATCATCAAGGTTTACATTTAAGATGTATACTTTACACACCGGACACAAAAGACAAAAGAGAATCTACCTACCAGGAGTCTGCAGCTTTGGGAAGGAGAATAAGGAGAGGCTGCCTGGAAGAGGGGCTCTTTGAGCTGGGCCTAGACCGGCAGAAAAACAGGGAGCAGAGCAGAGGGAGTTGGGAGGTTCAAGAAGAAGATACTTCTGTAGCAATAGCAGTGGAGAAGGGGGGTGGAAATGGAGGGAGGGTTGGTTCTGGGGCCTTGTCAGGCAACTGCCTCATCCCCACCCAGGAGCAGGGTGTCCTCAGAGGACCAGGGCCTGTGTGGTCAGCAAAGGTAGCCCATGTAAACTCCCAACTTGCCTGCAAGTGCATCCAGGTCATTCTCCCCAACAAGACAGCATTGTTTGGGGTTCCAATGCAGGGCAAGAAAAACAGAGAGCCCAATTGTCCCTGTCATCATGGGTATATAATTTATAATAATGTCAGCCATTAAAGGATTTTTAGTAATTAACTGACAGTGGTGTGCTATTTCACTGCATTTTTGCCTGCCATAATGATCTTGAACTTTGCAAGGCAGTTTTGAACTTGCTCAAAATAAGCCCTGAATACAAAGAAGGGTGAGATAATTCCAAATGAGGGCTAAGAGGGGTTGGACAAAACAGGGCTGTCCTCCTCCCAGGAAGAGGGATGCACTGTGCAGAGCCAGGGAGGCTGAGGCCCCCCGTCTTTCCAGGGAGCTACCCATCCAGTAAAGTGCCTGCCAGGCCAGAGTGGTCAGTAAAGCAAGTCAGCCGTTTCATGATAATGTGGTAAGTTGCATGTTTTCAACATAGCTTATTTGCATGATACACAGCTAGGAATATTTTTCCCTTCCCCAAAGAAATATGCTTCCTTTTTTGCTTTTCCTGAAATATATAACTCTCTTGGTATATCCTTTGCTCTTTTGATTTTTAACAGAGACATAAGAATAGGAAATATTTCTTTCTCCTCTTAGTTTCACTTAAAAAAAAAAAAAAAAAAAAAAGCCAACATAAGCCCAAAGATAAATCGTAACTGACACTGAGTACTAGAAAGGTATTAAGCCGACCAGGTGCGGTGGCTCACGCCTGTAATCCCAGCACTTTGGGAGGCCAAGGTGGGTGGATCACGAAGTCAGGGGATCAAGACCATCCTGGCTAAAACGGTGAAACCCCCGTCTCTACTAAAAATACAAAAAATTAGCTGGATGTTGTGGTGGGTGCCTGTAGTCCCAGCTACTCAGGAGGCTGAGGCAGGAGAATGGCGTGAACCTGGGAGGCAGAGCTTGCAGTGAGCGGAGATTG
>NW_012100320.1:5130971-5140333 GCF_000951045.1 Mandrillus leucophaeus | reverse complement strand
AAAAAAAAAAAAAAAGAAAGAAAGGTATAAAGCCATGGTGAGCTCAGGCCCAGCGTTAGTGAAGCATATGCTTCTCCACAATCAGGACTGCAGGCCCAAGGCAGAGACAACCTCAATTGACAACCTCAATTCTCCCTTTTCTCCTTAATAGCAGAATGATTATTCTTATTTAAATTATTTTTAACTGGGCAAATTTTGTCCTGGAAAAAAAGACTACCTTGGCCTGAGCACAGTCACATAACTACCCCTTCTCTCTCCCTTGCACTCAGTGTAGCCATGTGACTCTTTCTGGCCAATAAGATGTAAATAGAAGCATTGTGTGAGACTTCTGGAAAGACTGCATAAAGGCTGCTGATTCAGCCGAGAAGCACCTTTTTTTGCCTTCAACCTTTCCTTCTTTGGCCTAGGTTATAGATGTGACAGCTGGAGCCCTGGAAGTCATCAGGGACCATGAAGCGACCTTTGCAGAGAAAAGCCATACACTGGGCTGGGCACCGTGGCTCATATCTGTAATCCCAGCACCTTGGGAGGCCAAGGTGGGTGGATCACCTGAGGTCAGGAGTTTGAGACCATCCTGGGCAACATGATGAAACCCTGTCTCTACTAAAAATGCAAAAATTAGCTGCACGTGGTGGCACGCACCTGTAATCCCAGCTACTCAGGAGGCTGAGACAGGAGAATTGCTTGAACCCAGGAGGCAGAGGTTGCAGTGAGCCGAGATTATGCCTGGGTGACAGAGCGGGACTCCATCTCAACAACGACAAAAAAATAAGCCATACACTGAAGACGGAAGAACAGAAAGAGAGAGGAGTATAAGTCCCTGATGGCTTTTTGAGTCTCCCATGCCAGGCCTGGGCTGTCTATTAATCTTCTGACTTCTTTTATATGAGAAAGAAGCATCCATCTCATTTAAGCTACTGCTATTTTGAGTTTTTCTGTTATAATTGGCCCAACTTAATTCATGTCAGAGTAACCGGGCTCACTGCAATGGACTGAATGTTTGTGTCCCTGCAAAACTCACATGTTGAAACCTAATCACCAATGTGATGATATTAGGAGGTGGAGCATTGGGAGGTGATTAGGTCACGAGGGTAGAGCCCTCTTGAATGGGATTAGTGACCTTATAAAGAAGGCTCCAGAGACCTCCCTCCACCTTCTGTCAAGTAAGGACACAACAAAAAGACAACCATCTGTGAACCAGGAAGGACCTCACCAGACCGCAAATCTGCTGGTGCCTTAATCTTGGACTTCCCAGATCTGTGAGAAATTAATTTCTGCTGTTTATAAACCACCTCGTCTATGGCATTTTATTATAGCAGCCTGAATGGACTAAGATACTCTCTGTCACCTAATAGTCCAAATTTCAAATGTAGCCAGGTATACAGATTTGTATATGACATATTATGATGTCAAAAATGTTAGAAACCACATAAAAATATTTAAAACACTGAGCAGGCCAAACAAACCATGTCTGTGAGCTGCATTCAGCCCAAGTGGCCCTCTGGCCTATACCATGAATGGTGGTGATTAGGCCTGTTAAAAACAGCCAGTCCTGGCTGGGCGCGGTGGCTCACGCCTGTAATCCCAGCGCTTTGGGAGGCTGACGTGGGCCGATCACGAGGTCAAGAGATCGAGACTATCCTGGCCAACATGGTGAAACCCCGTCTCTACTAAAAATACAAAAATTAGCTGGGCATCGTGGTACATGACTGTACTCCCAGCTACTCAGGAGGCTGAGGCAGGAGAATTGCTTGAACCTGGGAGGCGGAGGTTGCAGTGAGCCAAGATCGCGCCACTATACTCCGGCCTGGCAACAGAGTGAGACTCTGTCTCAAAAAAAAAAATAATAATAATAAAGAAAACAGCCAGTCCTGTCATTTCTGTAAGGATGGTACTTCCCCATCCACTTGAACTTAAGTGTGACCATATAATTTGTTTTGACTGATGAAATATGAGCAGAAAGGATGAGCAGAAGGGATGTAAGACATTTCTGGGCAGACAACTTCAGAACCAGTGTGGGGTTTGTCACATCCTCTTTTCTCTGCAACCACCATTATAAAAGTATGTCAACGTGGAGCTTCCTTCAGCTGGATCTTCGAGTAACTTGGAAGAACAGAGCACCCTGGTAACCTGTCTTATAGTGCATAAACAAGAAATAAACATGTTTGTTGGAAAGCCGCTGGAACTAGAGGGGTGTTTGTTACCACAGCATTACCTAGCTTATCCTGACTGACCTGCCATCTTGCATCCTGGATATTATCACTGGAATTGCACAAAACCCTCCCTTGGGTTTTTTTCTGTGGGTGAAATTTCCCCCTCTTTCTAGCCCTCCTACTCATTCTTTTTTCCATGCATTATTTCACTCTTTCACACATTCATATGTCAGAGGCATGGGAGGAGGCTTCTAGGTGGCAAGTCAAGCCCCTGCTCTCAGGGAGCTCACATGCCTCCTCTGATTGAGTGGTCTTCCCTTATGGATCCTTGTGGACCCTTCCCAGCCTCCCTCAACCAACCTAGCCATGAGTGGGGAACAGAGCAGGTGGGGTGGAGTCCTTTGAGGACAGCCTCTTAAGACTATGATTTGTGTCAGGGTTGGGTTTTTGTTTTTATTTTTTAATTTAATTCAACTCTTACCACTTCTAGTTAGAAAATCAATGCTCAGAGAGGTTAACTAACTTGCCCAGTGTTACACAGTTAGGAAGCAGAGCCCTGGACTTGAAGCCAGTTCTGATGACTTGCCCGGCCTGTGCACCCTGACTACCCTATACTACCTGCCTCTACAGAAGCCTCTCGACCGGGGTCAGTACCATCCTCAAACACCATTGGTAGCTCTGAGGCCCCACAGCAGCTAAATGCACAGGCTCTGGAGACAGACTGCCTGGGGTCAAAGCCCAGCTCTGCCCTCTCATACCGGTATTACTGTAGGCAAATTAACCTCAGTTTCCTCATCTGTAAAATGGAGGTAATACTTGAGTCTATTTGAGCCAATATAAATAAGGTGCTTAGAATGGTACCTGGCACACAGTGTATGCCCACTGAATTTTAGCTATTAACACTATTATTATCTTTATGCCTCATGAACAGTTGATTTTGTCAGATTTCCTGCCCCACTGACCTCTAGTGGAGAGGATATTGAAAGAATGGGACGCTAGATGGTTATGCTTTGAAAATATTAGTCATTATCTCATATGAAACTCACAATAAATTTGTTCAGGTAATTAGTGTAAGAGCCTCCTTTACAGATAAGAAAAATGAATCTCAGAGGCTAGTTTCCTGCCCCACATCTAAGAAGGGATAGTAGAGAGACTCAGAGCCAGATCTGTCTGTCTTCAGCTCTGGAGGGGTTTCCATGACATGACTTAGATGGAGAAGAGTCCAGTGGTGTAGGAGCTCACTTCCCTAGGCCAGGGAAGCCCACAGAAGAGGGTGAAGCACCGAAGACTATGGGTGCAGTCATTTGACAATGGCCACCTTTTGGGACTCCACTGTGGGCAAGGCGGGCACGGTAAATCCATCATACTAGCTGCTGATGCCAAGTGACTTTCTCTGGTGAGCCAAGTGTGGCCCCTGTGACAGCAGCTTCCTCTCCTATTTCCATCTGCCTCTCTCTAAAGTTCCCAAGTGATGGCCAGCCTTCCCTGAACTCACTCTGACACCTGGATATAGGCAAGTCCTGCAAAACCTGGGTGGGGGAAGATACAACGGCACTGAGGTTGGGAAGTCCATGCTGAAAAATAGAGGCCTACTCACTGGCCCCACGTGGGGAGTCTGTGCTAATGATGCATGTCCAGACTGGGTGGGGCCCACTTTAGCCTTTAGCTGATGGACAGGGAAACAAAGGCTGAGAGCCTGGGTCTCTGTGAATGCACCACACGTCTCAGGGAGGTGGGTAATGGGAACGAGTCTCCTACCTCTGCTCTCTCTCCTGCCCATCCCAGAGACTCAGATTAATGCCCTCACTATCTCCACTGCCTTTAGCTGGATTTCTCCTCAGTTTCTCCTAAGTTAAGGGAAGAGCACTCCCATGACCTACTTCTGTCTGTTTATTTTGTCATAGATTGAAAAAGGATTTGAAATTCTCACTGAATCTGATGCAGTTAGTGCAAATCTGTGGTCAGCAGAAGAAACAGGAGGGCTTGACCTGTACTCTGTGGAAGCTAATAGAGCTTGCACAGGGGCTTGAGTGTGGTAGATGGCAGCTATGTCCATTAGAATGCTTTGGTGCTTTTGTTTGGGTAAAAAAAAAAAAAAAAAAAAAAAAAAAATTTAAAAAGAAGGCTTTGGGCTGCAAGTAACTGGAAATCCAACTCAAAGTGGTTCAAACAATAAGAATCTTTATTATTTCATTAAAAAAAAAAAAAAAACCTGGATGTAGGACAGGCTCTTAGAGAAGCTCCACGAAGTAATCAAGAACCTAGTTCTTTCTATTTGTATTTCCATCCACAGTGGGTCAGTTTTGCCTCCACTGGCTTCCCTTGCAGTTGCAAAATGGCTGCTGCAGTTCCAGGCATCACGTCAGACACCCTGAAGAACATCTCTCCTGCTGTCTTCTTTCTAAGAGTAAAAAACTTTTACCCAGAAACTGCCTACTACATTTCTCCTCAAATCTCATTTCCCAGAACAGGGTCATCAGCTAACACGGGCTAAAGGAATTTCCCCATGTGTTAGGTGGCTAGGTATCTTCTGTGAGGCCCTCCCCTTCTCCACCCTCTCTGTGTCCTGCAAGGCTGATGTGTATGGTCCACATCTACAGGCAACCTTGCTGTCTGACTTCAGGGTGAACTTAGCTAATGGGGAATGCCAAAGAAGTCCTCACAGAATGGGAAGAGGGAGAGGTCAAAGTGTTTGTTCTCCTGGTGCCCTCCTTGCTGGGTTGCCATAAGTCTGCTGTATCTTCAACCAAAGGCCACAGCTTCCATCAGGCAGCACTCTCCGTACTCTGCCTCCTCTAGTTCCAGTTCCTGCTCCCTCCCTTGCCTTCTCAGGCCTAGAAGAAGAAGCAAGCTCCCCATCATTTCCAGCCCCAGGATACTTCAACATCCCTTAATGCAATTCTCAAACCCTTCCCATACTTTTGCAATAATCCTTTGCCCAGCTCCCTCAGTTACCCAGCCAGAAGGTGCTATTCTCTATCCTTCCTCAAACCTGATCAATACACTGGACTGGGACAGAGCTCCCTTTGCAGTCTTGAATCACTGTCTCTTGGGCCTCTTCCCAGAAGGTCTCTTTGGCACTTAACCCTCAGTCCACCAAATAGCATGCATCTCCCTATCCCCCATCTTGACTTCCCCATCTCTGTCAATAGTACCACCAACCACTCAGTATCCCAGAGTCAAAACCTGGGTATCAACTTCTCCTCTCCCACTGCCCTGTCCCCCATTCCACACAGAATAGGATCTACTGGTTCCACTTCTAACTCTCTCCACACCTCAACCCTTTACTCAATTTCAGGCCTCCATCACTGCTCATCTGCCTCATGATAGCAGCCTTCTAAGTGATTACCCTGCCTGTGATTCATGCCACTCCCTGCTGCTGCAAGAAACTTCCTTAACCACAGCTCTGATCACGATGTTATTCTCCTGCTCAAAAACCTGCCCCCATTCCAAATGCCTTATTCCATCATCAAAGCCCTCCATGCTTAGCCCCCTACCCAGTTTCCTGGTTTCAGTTCCTGCTACATGCATAACCCTTGGGCTATAGAGGTCAGCTATTGCTGGGAAAAATAATCACCCCCAAAACTCAGTGGCTTAAAACAACAACTTCTGTTATTGCCCAGTTCTGCTGATCTGGGCCAGGCTTGGCTCACTCACATGTCTGCAAGCAGCTGACAGCAGGCTGGTCTAGGATGTCTCACTCACTTGCCTGGTGGTTGTCTGGGTGTTGGCTGGGTGAAAGGAAGTGACTAGGCCATATGTCACTCATCATCCAGCAGACTAGCCTAGAAGTATATTCGTTATCTGTTGCTGTGTAACAAATTAGACAGCTAAAAATAATACACATTTATTTTCTCACAGTTTCTGTGGGTCAGGAACTCAAGTGCTGCTGAGCTGCATACTCTGGCTCAGCCTCTCTCACAAGGCTACAGTCAAGGTATCAGATGGGGAGGGTCTGTTTCCAAGTTCACTTATGTGCCTTTTGGTAGCTCTCAGGTCCTCACTGGCTGCTGGGGAGAGACGTCATTTCCTTGCCATTTGGGCTTCTCCATAGGGCAGCTCACAACATGGCAGTGGACCCCCTCGGCCAGGGAACAGTGACCCCTTCAGCAAGGGAACAAAAAACAGACCACAAGATGGATGTCACACAGCCTTTTAAAACCCAATATCATAGGAGCCAACCTATCGCTTTACCAGTGTTCTATTGGTGAGAAGCGAGTCTCTAGGTCCAGCCCATACTCAATGGGAGAGGATCACACAGGGCATTCACGCCAGGAGCCATTTTCAAGGCTGCTGGTTACACTGGGCTTGATTTTAGGCAGTGGCAGTGTTCCACCTAAGAACAGCAAGAGTGAATGCAAAAGTGTGCAAAGTCTCCTGAGGCCCAAGCTTGGAATCTGCATACGGTTAGCCAAGGCAAGTCATAGGGCCAAACCCAGATTCAAGATGTGGAGAAATAGACTCTATCTCTTGATGGGAAGAGTTACCAAGTTACATTGCAAATGAGCATAGGTACTGGCAGGCATGGAGAATAATGGAAAATTATGTCCATTTTTGCAAAGAACCACATGAGCTTTCCCAAGCGTTCCCCACTTGGAAAAGTCAAGTGTGCTTTCAAGCCCACAGGCCTTTTTTTTTTTTTTTTTTTTTTTGAGACTGAGTCTCACACTGTCACCCAGGCTGGAGTGCAGTGGCGCGATCTCGGCTCACTGAAACCTCCTCCTCCCGGGTTCATGCCATTCTCCTGCCTCAGCCTTCTTAGTAGCTGGGACTATAGTCAGGCCACCATGCCTAACTAATTTTTGTATTTTTAGTAGCAACGGGGTTTCACCATGTTGCCCAGGTTGGTCTCAAACTCCTGACCTCAGGTGATCCACCTGCTTTGGCCTCCAAAATTGCTGGGATTATAGGCATGATGCAGTGCTCCCGGCCACCCACAGGCCTTTGAAGGCTCAGTTTCCTCCTCCTGTGCTGTTCTGTCCCACCTTGGCCTGTGACCATCCTGCCAGTCTTCAAGGACCAACTCGCACTCTATATCACTTTCCTTTTTCTCCTATAACAAATTACTATGAACTTAGTGGTTTCAAACAACACGTATTTATTATCTTTCTTACAGTTCTGGGAGTCTGAAGTCCAAAATGGGTGTCACTGGGTTAAAATCAGAGCACTGGCAGGGCTTCCTGCCTTTCAGGAGGCTCTAGGAGAGAATCCATTTTCTTGCCTTGTCCAGCTTCCAGAGGCAGCCTGCATTCCTTGGCTTGTGCCCCCTTCCTCCAATTCAAAGACATGAATGGCTGGTAGAGCCTTTCTCACTCATATCACTCTGACACTGCCTCTTCTGCCTCTCTGCCACTTATAAGGACTCTTGCAATTAGGCAGGGCCCCATCAGATAACCCAAGACAATTTCCCCCATCTCAAAGTCAGCTCATTAGCAACCTTAATTCCACCTGCAACCTTAATTCCCCTTTGCCATGTAACCTAACACATTCACAGGTTCCAGGGATTAGGACACGACATCTTTAGGGGGCTGTTATTCTGCCCACCACCCTACCTCACTGCCACCTCCTTAACCCCCTGTAAACAACAATGGCAGAAGCATTTATTGAGTACTTACTAGGTGCCTGCCATTGTGCCCAGAGCTTCTTCCCAGAAGGTCTCTTTGACCTTTGAATGGTCTCATCCATTCCTCACAACCCTATGGACAGGTTTTTTTTTTTAGTGTTCTCATTTTACATACTCAAAGAAGTAACTCCCCAAGGTCACACAGTGAGTAAGGACTGGATATTGGAATTTGAACTCAAGTCTGCCCAACTCTGAAGCCAGAGTCCCAACCACTTGCTCATGCTGCCTACTTTGAGGACACCCTGATCCCTCCTATTAGAAGTCACCCCTCCTCTGTGCTCCCATAACTGAGTAATTGGGCTTCTCTTTCAAGAGATACCCTTCTGAAGTTTCCATTTTGGACAGGCCACCTCCCCAGTGCCTCTGTCAAAGTAGTCATAGTACTTCTTTAATGAAAATCTCCTATGTACCAGATCTTTCACATACAACATCTCACACTCTCTGTTAAGGCAGGTGCTATTTTCACTTTCCAGGTGAGAAAATAGACTCACAGAGTTCTGATTCCGCCACAGCATTCATTAGTGTCACTGCTGGGAGTAGAATGCAGCTCTAATTCCAAAGCCAGCTAGGCTACCTCCTGCAGCTGCAAATGCCCACGGCCTTTGCACACAGACTAGAAATACATCACAAGCTTGCTTCAAGATGGTTGTGTAGGACATTGGGTACAGTGGGGATTCTGGAGCCATGCTGCTGGGGTTCAACTCCCAGCACTCCCATTTTCTGTTTGTGTGACTTTAGGCAAGCTACTTAACCTATGTCTGATTCAATGTCCTCGTCTGGAAAATGGATATAATGATAGCACCTACCTCATAAGGGCTGTTGCAAAGATTAAATGAGTTAATATGCCTTAAGTGCCTCTGCAGTCATGCCACATGGTAAGTACTCAAAAGTGTTAGCTATGAATATGAGTTAGCCTGGTCAGCTGTGGGTCACTCAGTTCCCCTGCCCCAGTCTTGCTGGGCATTTCCCTTCTATGAAACATTACCCCAGACTGTGTGAATGGAAGGCTATCTGGAAGACCCACAAAGGTAAATGTTGAGAAAATACTTTGTAAACTGTAGAGTACTGTACCCGTGTTGGCTATTAATGATCGAAAGTACTTGGCAATCAGGCTGGGAAACCTGAATCCCCCTGGAGGACCCAGTTCAGGCCTCCTCAGCATTGGCCCCAGGGAAACAGAGGGCCGCAGCTGTCATATTGCATCCTCCCCACCCATCTCCGCCACTCCCTCCCCCAGTCCATCCTGGGGTGGCCGAAGCTGCAGGAATGTGATGGTATCTCCGCAAACAGACAGTCTGTTCCCAGAGGAGACAGGGCCGCCCCTGGGAGGCCCGACTCTCCCCAGACTCGGCCCCAGTAAACACAAGCCTCTGTCCTCTTTATCAGCTTTGCTCTGCAGCAGCGGAGACAGTCTGCCCGCTGGGGAGTCGCTGCAGAGCGATAAGCCACTAGGCCCCTTGTTGGCCGCCCTCCTGGGGCCACAGCCCAGCTGCCTGGGAATAGGAACCTGCAGGCTGGCCTGGCTTGGGGCCTGAACAACCTCCACGGTCTAGGGGGCTGAGAGTGAGGGGCTGGCTGCCTATACC
>NW_012100320.1:5129463-5130531 GCF_000951045.1 Mandrillus leucophaeus | reverse complement strand
CGCCTGGCTAGTTTTTTGTATTTTTAGTAGAGACGGGGTTTCACCTTGTTAGCCAGGATGGTCTCCATCTCCTAACCTCGTGATCCGCCCATCTCGGCCTCCCAAAGTGCTGGGATTACAGGCTTGAGCCACCGCGCCCGGCCAGTTTCTTATAAATAATACTAGCTAATGTTTATGTGGGTCATACCCATTATGGCTTCAGTTTCTCAACTCCCTGGAGATGGGGAGTACTGGAGTGAACAGTGTCCCTATTTGACAGAGCCGGAAACTGAAGGGCCCAGAGAGGTGAAGTGCTTTGCCCAAGGCTGTACAGCCAGGACATGGGACCAGCTGGGATCAGCCCCAAGTCCTCAAACTCAAAGTCTGAGGCTTTCTTTTTTTTTTTTTTCTATTCTGGGCACTGCCTACTGTTGACCAACGAGTGAGGAGCCTGCAGTGAGTCACTGGTCCCTGTCCTGAGCCCTCTCTGGAGTCAGGGAGGGGACAGAGCAAGATCCCTCATGTTAGAAATCTGCTGACAGCTTCTCCACAGCATCTTGGAAAGCAAACCAGTGACTTCTGTGAACCCACAGGATGAGCACTTGGCCAGGAGTCCAACAGCTCTGGGTTCTAGTCCCAACCCTGCTGCTGTCAGCCTGGTGACCTGGGGCCGAACAGTTACCCTGTCTGGGCTTGGTCCCAAGATCCTATTTCCTCATCTTGTAAAATAAGTCACTTCCTCTGCCTAAAAAAGACTTGTGAATCTCTCAATTACTTTGCTTTGCAAGATACCTTTATCATCATCATTATCTTTACATATTGATGATGCTTTTACTGCTAATGTTTTCAAGTCCTCGCTTTACTGGATGAATTAATGTATGTAAAGCACTTCCCACTGGGCCTGGCGAGGGCTCAGTTTAAGTTAGCTTGCAGTAGTAGCAGCGTCCTAGTGTCCTTGTCATCATTCTGGTGGTATGGCCAACCCCCAGTTTCTTTTCTTTTTTTTTTTTTTTGAGACGGAGTCTCGCCCTGTCGCCCAGGCTGGAGTGCAGTGGCCGGATCTCAGCTCACTGCAAGCTCCGCCTCCTG
>NW_012100320.1:5113379-5129413 GCF_000951045.1 Mandrillus leucophaeus | reverse complement strand
CCCAGCTCAGATGCTTCCCCTTCCAGGGAGCCCTCTCCGGTCTTTCAGCTGGGCACAACCACAGCCTCCTCAGAGCTGGCATGCCTCTTCTGGGGCACTCTCTGCCTCGCATAGGGTCAAAATTCAGGGCTAATTTCTGGTGACATTCCACGATTCCAGAATAGAGTCCAGTACACATTACGTGCTTAATAAAGCGAATGAGTGACAGAGTGAATGAGTGAACTGCCAAAGGGAAACAGCCTCTCTATCCCCCTTCTCTGTCTATAAGAAGCCTTACAGAGCATGTCTCTTCCTCCTCTTTGGGCAGCTGGCATCGGGAAAGACCCCTGAGTGGCAGTTCTTCGTGAATACAACTTCCTTTCATTGCCACCTCCTATGCTTGGCTCCAGATCGTCAGGGACTCCCGGGGTCCCCCGGGATTCTATCCTGACTCCCTGGTCTGGTCTTTGAAGCCCTTCCCAGCCAGGCCTCTTCTCTGGCCCCTGGTCTGGTGAGCACTCTCCGGTCCTGGGCCTTGCTTGTATTCTCCAATGCTCAGAGAAACATGTCTGTTCTCACCAAGCCTACAATCCAGCCACCACTGCAGGCTTTCCTTTGCCTCCTCCCTTCCAAATGCCCTCTACCTCCTCCCTTCCAAATGCCTCTACCCAGCCAGGTACTTTCCCCTAGCCAAGACACCCTCAAGTGGCCTTCGGTTCTCATAAATGGGTCCACCAGCACCTTCCCCGACCTCCAAATGTGTCCCCTGACTATTCCTTCCCTGATATCAATAGGCTCTGGATCCTCAGGGTGGCAGAGGGAGGAAATGGGCACTGAGTTAGAATTTGGGGCATCCAGAATGGCCTCCGAAATGTCTCAGGTTTTCTCAGGCCACATCTTCTTCCCTGTGCCTGTTGGACTGCTTCTGCCTCCATCACCCCATCTGCATCAGATTCCACATCAGATACACACCACAGGTGCCCCTTCAGTCCACTGCTGCCACCTCAGACCTCCAGCCACCCCTCCAGAATAGAGAGGCATGCCCGTGGCCTTGCTACCATCTACCCCAAACACCCACCCGATTACCACCATAGCCACAAATACCTCCTGCGTGCCTACTATGTGCCAGGTACTGTTCTAGGCACTAGAGACACAGGCTGTGAACAAAGCAGACATGGTAGCTTCCCTCATGGAGCTTTCATTCTAATGTAGGAAATGAGGAAAACAGATAATAAAACAAAATAAGTGAGTAAAACATACAGCATTTTAAGTTAGTTGCATATAGCTAACTTCGCTGTCTTTGAAAATAAATGCAGTGGGGCATAGTGGCTCACACGTGTAATCCTAACACTTTGGGATGCTGAGGCAGGAAGATTGCTTGAGTTCAGGAGTTTGAGACCAGCCTGGGCAACATGGCGAGACCTCTTCCCTACAAAAAAATCAAAAATTTAGCTGGTGACGGTGGCATATGCCTGTGGTCCCAGTTACTAGGAAGGTTGAGGTGGGAGGACCGCTGGAGCCCAGGAGATCAAGACTGTCGTAAGCTATGATTATGCCACTGCAGTCCAGCTTGAGCAACAGAGCAAGACACTGTCAAAAAAAAAAAAAAAAGAAGGAAAAGAAACGCATGGGCTATAAACATATAAATAAAGCAGGGGTGGGTTTAGGGAGTGTGGGATGAAGTTGCCATTTATTTATTTGTTTGTTTATTTATTTATTTATTTAGAGACAGGGTCTCACTCTGTTGCCCATGCTGGAGTAGAGTGGCACAATCACTGTTCACTGCAGCCTTGACCTCCTTGGGCTCCAGTCATCCTCCCACCTCAGCCTCCCAAGTAGCTGGGCCACAGGCACATACCACCATGCCCAGCTAATTTTCATATTTCTTGTAGAGATGCGGTTTCAGCGTGTTGCCCAGGCTGGTCTCAAACTCCTGGGCTCAAGCGATCCTACTGCCTCAGCCTCCCAAAGTGCTGGGATTACAGCATGAGCCACAGCACCCAGCCTGAAAGTTGCTATTTAAATGGGGTGACCAAGTAGGCCTTGTGAGAAGGTGCCATTTACTCAAAGAGTTAGAGGAGGCAAGAGTGGGCCTTGAAGAGCACTTCAAGCAGAGGGAAGAGCCAGTGCAAAGGCCCCTGTTTGAGTTGGTGGGTTCCCTTCTCTGTGCGCTCACATTTGTCAGCCCTTTATTTGGTGCTTGTCGGAGTTCAAGAGTGTTGGAGGAAGTTTTTCACTTGGCCTCCTATCCTGCTTCACCAGGAGCTCCTTGGGGCAGAGACCCTGTAATGGTCAACTTCATAGTCAACACACACCCCACCCAAACATGTCTAGACACACACAGAGACACACACACATCCTAGACTCACACACTCATGTCCAGACATACACACCCAGACTCACACAAAGAGACCCTCACACTGTGGCCAATAGTGAAGGCCTCAGCTATTGTCTCCTGAGAGGGACTGAAGGAAGAGTAAATAATAATTAAGTGTGCCCAGCCCCGTCTAGTTTACAGAGGTCCCTCTTGTGTCTACTCTTGGAGCCTAAGAACTGGGTGGTTATTAAAGTGAGCCTCTGAGAGACCAAGGTGAACAGGCTGGTCCCTGGTATGTGCAATACTGGAACCCGGCTTTTCTGATTATGCTCCAATTTGTGTTCATTTTTTAAAAATAGGATGTGAACATAGAACAAATTTCAAAATGTCCTTAGAGGCAAGTGTCCCGCCCTACTCCACCCCAGCACCCGGCTCCCACCACAGGGTCTGAGTGCACTCACCAGTTTATTTCTCCTTTACCTAAATGAAGACCTAGGCTCTCTTCTCTCTTCAAAGAGATTCTGCTTTGCAAATACATTTGACAGAATGAAAACAGGCCAGGAGCCTCTGGTCTGGAAGCACATCCTCTTTGCTCCTAGTACCCAGGCTGTCTGGGGCCAGGCTTGGCATCCATTCGATTTCTCCAAAACCACAAGCCTTTTGAATCCAGGACATGGCCGCTGCATGTCCCACGTAGAAGTCCCGGGGGAAGATCCACTGATCATGAGGAACCCGCTGTCCTCAGAGGGAGGAGATAGGGACTAAGGAAGAAGGGGGAAGAAGCAGGAAGGGGTTTCAGAGGCGGAAACAGGACACTTTAGGGGAAATCACACTTTCTGAAGTTTCTTTAAAATGAAGACTCCATTGAATTACTTCATTTTCTTTTTTCTTTTCCTTTTTTTTTTTTTTTTAAACACAGAGTCCGTTCTGTCGCCCAGGTTGGAGTACAGTGGTATGATCTCGGCTCACTGCAACCCCCGCCTCCCGGGTTCAAGCAGTTCTCCTGCCTCAGCCTGCCGAGTAGCTGGGATTACAGGCACCCACCACCACGCCCGGCTAATTTTTGTATTTTTAGTACAGACGGGGTTTCACCATGTTGGCCAGTCTTGTCTTGAACTCCTGACCTCAGGTAATCCACCTGCCTTGGCCTCCCAAAGTGCTGGGATTACAGGTGTGAGCCACCACACCCAGCCTTCTTTTATTTTCTTCCTCCGCAGTTTTACAGCTGACAGACTGCAAGTTCCCCATGAAAAGAATGGGGCTTGAATCAGCAGATGACCACCCCTCTACATCCCAGTACAGTACCCCAAACACACTCAACTACAACTGTGTAGTGTAATGAGTGCCTTCCCTGCCCCAGGAGCAGATCAAGAGTCACCATGGGCCTGCTGCCAGGTGCTTACAGTCTAGGGGAGGGGACACACAAACACAATTAATTCCCAGTGGGCAGGCTAGGGAGCCTTGGGGGACCAAAGAATGGGTGCTCCCCATCAAGTGAGTAAAAGAGAGAGAAGAAAGGATATACAAGACCCCAGGCAGAGGGGTCAGCATATGCAAAGAGCTGGGGATGCTTAAGAAATGTTAAGGGGGACTTTAGTCTTGGGTGGCAGAGACCAAACAGAAGGTTCAGCGCAGGTCAGATGTGAAGGGCCTGGATGTCAAGGGATGTGTCTGATTTTATCTTATAGGTGGGGATTTTCAAGCAGGGTTGTGGCAGGATTCGACTTGTATTTTCTCTGGATCTCTCACAACTGGTGAGCAGTGCAGGGGATGGGTTGGAGGCAGAAGACTCTGACTAAAGTTGAGTAGAGAGAAAGCATTTATTTATTTATTTATTTATTTATTTATTTATTTATTTTGGAGACAGAGTTTCATTCTGTTGCCCAAGCTGGAGGGCAGTGGTACGATCTCGGCTCACTACATCCTCTGCCTCTTGGGTTCAAGCGATTCTCCTACCTCAGCCACCCGAGTAGCTGGGATTACAGGTGCCCACCATCATGCCAGGCTATTGTTTGTATTTTTAGTAGAGGGGGGGTTTCACTATGTTGGCCAGGCTGGTCTTGAACTCCTGACCTCAAGTGATTCACCCGCCTAGGCCTTCCAAATTGCTGGGATTATAGACATGAGCCACTGCGCCAGGTCGAGAAAACATTTATAATGCTTTCATTCTTAAACTGGGTGATGGAGATACAGTTTTTATATTTTTATGCTCTTTTTTAATGTCTGAAATAGATAATTAAAAATTTAATAAAATAAATAAAAAAATTAATAATAAAATCAATAGCACTGTTACTAAGTGAATCAAAGCTCCAACAGGGCAAAGATAACAATAATTACCACTAATGACGAAGCTTACGCTAGTAACAGGGCTTAATAGGCAGTATTCCTAGGACTTCACAAATATAAACTCTTAATCCTCATGACAACCCTATGAGACAGGTGTTTCCCAAATTACTGATGAGGAGAATGAAGTACAGAGAAGTTGAGTATCTGGCCCAAGGTCACCCAGTCAGTAGGAAGGAGAGCTGAGATTCAGGAACTGCGCTCTTAACCGGGAGAGCGGGGCTGGCGCAGGGGGCCTGGCTATATTGGGCTGAGTCGGAGATGGGCGTAGTTTGGGCGGGGTTGGGAGGGTTGGGGTGGGGCCTCTGTAGGTGAAGAGAGTTAAATCCGGGGCCCGACCGGAAAGCGCCGCCCTCCTCCCCTGTCTGCTGGGCTTCGTTGCTTCCCACGTTCTGGGAGTCTTAGCGGCTTGCTACCCGTTTTCCAAGCAAAACGCAGTGCCCGTGCAAGCGCCTGGGCCGAATGGACCCCAGAGGGAGTGCCTGAGGAGCCTTTCTGCTCCAGGCTCCTGGTGCCATGGCAACCTAGGCCCAAGAATCTAGGCTCAAGGCCTGGAAACGACCCCAACTATGGCCGTCGCCTTCCGGGCTTCAGTTCCCTGTCTAAAATTTGGGAGTTAGGGGCCTTTCCACTGCTAGTGCCTCAGAGGCCTCAGAGAGGAACCGTACCTCTCACCTCCCACCCCTGCTCTTGCCTTCCAGCAAAACCTCCGGTGATTTTCACATTACACACAGCAGCAGCAACAGCAGCCCCTGAGAACTTGTCAGAAATGAAAACTCTCAGCCCTACCTCAGACCCACTGGGTCAGGAACTCTGGAAATAAGGTCCTGCCGTCTGGTTTAGCCAGCCATCCCCGGGATTCCCATGCATGCTCAAGCTGGAGAACCACTGCTCTAACCTGTCATTTCCCTAATTCTGGCCTAAAGCAAAACTCTTATCTTTCTGTGCTCAGATACCATCAATGGCTCCCTGGTGCCATGGAATCAAGCCCAAGTCGTCCTGACATCCAAGGCCTTTCACAACTTAACTCCCCTTCTACTCCACCCCCAGAAGAATTGGCCCCAGTGACTCCTCTAGACAACTGCATCCTTGTGTTCCCCAAAGCACACCCTGCATGTGTTTCTAGATGCTTGTTAATGCTGTTCCCTTGGCCTGGAATGCCTTCTAATCCCCTTTTGACCAAAGCTTCAAGTTTCTCTCTTCCAGGAAGTATTCCCAGAATGTTTCTACCCTTGAGGGTGCCTCCCTGCTAGGAGTCCTGAGTCTTTGCATTCCTGCCCAGGGATAAGCATTGATAGATTGGTGTTTGATTTCATTATGGGCTGAATTATACCCTCCCAAAATTCATATGCTGAAGCCCCAATCCCCAGTACCTGAGAGTGTGACTGTATTTGGAGATAGAGCCTTTAGGGGTTAAAATGAGTTAAAGTGAGGCCATTAGCCAATCTGGCTGGTGTCCCTCATAAGAAGGGGAAATTTGAATTCACAGAAAACACCAGGGCTGTGCACCCACAGAGGGGTGACCCTGTGAAGAGGCCGCAAGAGGGTGGCCATCTGTGAGCCAAGGAGAAAGGCCTTGGAGGAAACCACCCCTGCTGGTGCCTTGATCTTGGACTTCCAGCCTCTAGCACTTTGAGGAAATTACCTCTGGTTAAGCCCCCAGTCTGTGGTTTTGTTATGGCAGCCCTGGCAAATGAATACAGATTTTTTTGTGTGTGTGACGGAGTCTTGCCCTGTTGCCCAGGCTGGAGTACAATGGCGCAATCCTGGCTCACTGCAATGTCCGCCTCCTGGATTCAAGCAATTCTCCCACCTCAGCCTCCCAAATAGCTGGAATTATGGCACCCACCATCATGCCCGGCTAAATTTTTTTGTATTTTTATAGAGACGGGGTCCCACCATATTGGCTAGGCTGGTCTTGAACTCCTGACCTCAGGTGATTCACCTGCCTTGGCCTCCCAAAGTGCTGGGATTACAGGCGTGAGCCACCGTGCTTGGCCAGATACAGATTTCCTAGAAGTTCATCATGTTTTTCCTGAGGTCTCTGCCTCCCCTTTCTCAGTCTCACTCCTCCTGGGGCCGCAGAGGCAGGCTCTGCCATCACTCCCTTGTGTGACCCTGGGGCCCTGCATGACATGCCTTTAGCGGATGGGATCCCCGGCTCTCCCAGGGTAGTTATGGAGGGACACAGCAAAGGCGAACAGACAGCACCTACTCACTCTGTGTCCCAGCCTCACACATGGTCTCTCTTTGAGGAACAGTGTGCTTAGCATTAAAAAGGCTCAGACACCAATGTGCTCATGGAAGTAATTTCTAGTTGGTGGACTGTGCTTTCCTCGTTCCCTGCCTCTTCCTGCCTTCCTCAACTCAAGTCAAATTGGGAAAAAACAAAAACAGCAGAAGTGTCTGACCCGGGAAACTAGAAGCCATAGCGCACAGAGTCCTGAAAATCCGGGCTCCAGTCTTGGCCTCTGAACCGCTGTGTGGCCCTGGTTTAGTCACACCCCTCTCTGGGCTCCAGGCTCCCTTGTGAAAAGGAAGGGTCTAGATGAGCAGACACCAGGCAATTCTGGGGAAAGACGGGAGGCTCCGGCTGATCACAGCAGGCGGTGCGGTGGGAGGCGGGCACATCGGACTGAAGAACAGAGGAGGAGCAGCTGCACGGTGGACATCCTGGAAAACCAAGCCAGGAGGCGGGAGTGGCTGGGGCTGGCACCGGGAAGCCATGAGGGGGGCGGAGCAGAGGAGGGGGGCGGAGCAGAGGAAGGTCGGGATGAGGAGGGGCAGGGCAGAAGAGGGGCAGACACACCTGAGTCAGGAAGAAGACTCAGGGGAGGGGCAGCCACAACCTGCCCAGGCCCTGTCTTCCTAACTTCAGCCCTTGCCACATTCCCCTTGTGTCGTCCTGACCTTCTTCCCATTCCTGAAATGTGCCAAGTCCTTTCCCACCTCAGGGCCTTTGCCCTTGCTATTCCCTCTACTAAAAATGTAGACCTAGAAGGAGCAAACACGTCCAGCACTTACTAATGTGCCAGGCACTGTCTTAGCGCTTCACATACATTCACTCATTTCATCCTCTCCACAACCCTGCAGGTAGAAATAGTCACCATCCCTACCGTGCAAATGAGCAAACGGAGGCACAGAGAGAAGCAATTTGCACAAGACCTCACGGCAGTGGCAGAGCTGGGATTTGAAACTCTGGGATTCCACTTTTCCCTCATTCGAGTGGCAGTGTAAAATGAGATCACACATGTAAAATGCTTAGAACAGTACCTGAGACTTAATGAATGCCTAAAAAGTGTAAGTTGTGGCTGGTATTGTCTGTATTAAGATGACCATGTCATGTACGATGTATGCAATGCTCTCCCGCCTGCCTCCCACCACCCCTTACCCTCTGCGGTTTGTGGCCCTCTGACATTTTACACGTCTTCGTTGGTCACTGTTATCAGGATTGTTCTTCAGATTGTGAGCAGGATTGTCTTGTTCATAACTGTATCCCTTAGGTTCCACCACAGCGCCTGGCACATAGTAGGGAAAGTTTGTTGAAAGTGTGTTGAGTGACTGGCTAAAGAAATAGGAATGTGGGCGTAAGATGGGGAGGCAGGCTTCATAGCCAGACGTGGTGGGGAGGGAGTGGGGCTGGAAGCTGGGAGGAAGATCAAATCGTTTCAGCCTAGAGAGGTTTTGACAGAACCAAATATGGCCTCCATCGCTAGGGCAAGAGAAATGCCAGGCAATCAGCCGGCCACTGGCTACCAGGAGCCACTCAGAGCCCTCTCTGCCCCTCCTCTCCGCAACCAGGGAGCCACCAAGGCCCACTGAGACTCCTTCCTAAGTAGCCTTGAGTCTGTCCCATTCCCCATCCCCAATCCCCAGACCCAGGGCCCATCCTCCAATCCCAGGACACAGCCTTGGCCTTCTCACAGACACGCTTGCCTCCAGCCTGCACATTGTCTCCAACCCACCGCCCACTCCATATTCAGAGGGGACTTTCAGAGGGTTCCACTACTGCCATGATAAAGTCCACACTCCTCAGCGGGCCTACTAGCCGCATGATGAGCCGGCTCCAGCCCTTCTTCTCATTCTTCTCCCACAAGCCTCTGCTTCTCCCCTACACACCCCAACTTCCAGCAATACCATGCTGCCAGCAGACCAGGCGATTTCTCACCTGCCCTGAGCTTAGCCCAAGATGCATTTTCTGCCAGGAGTGCTCCTATACCACCCCACAACCTGTCCAGCAGAGATGTGCTCACCTCCCAAGGCTGAGCTTAAGCCTCACTGGATCTATAGCCTTTCCTGATCCCCAACTTCAAGAAGAATGATCCTTGTTTTCCATGGTATGCTGCCTGTCCCGCCTCTGCACTTATTACTCCATGTAAGTATGACTCCTGGCCAGATGGTTCGCCACCTAAAGACAGCAACTGTGACGTGGTCATCTTAATACAGATAATACCAGTCACAATGTACACATTTTAGGCATTCACTAAGTCTCGCCAGCCTGACCAACCTGGTGAAACCCCTCTCTACCAAAAATACAAAAAAACATTAGCCAGACATGGTGGCGCATGCCTGTAGTCCCAGCTACTCGGGAGGCTGAGGCAGGAGAATCCTGAACCCAGGAGGCAGAGGTTGTAGTGAGCCAAGATCACTCCATTGCACTCCAGCCTGAGCAACAGACCAAGACTCCGTTTCAAAAAAAAAAAAAAAAGTCTCAGGCCCTGTTCTAAACATTTTACGTGTATGAACTCATTTAGTCTTTCTAAAAACTTTGTGAGGTGTGTACCATTATCCCCATTTTGCAGCCAAGGACACTGAGGCACAGAGAGGTTACGTAACTTGCCCTTGGTCACACACCTGGTAGAGGGCAAATCCAAAATTTAGATTCAGGCCCTTGAGACTCGAAAGCCAGTGTTCTTTCCTCCATGCCGCCACTGGCAGGACTGCTCCCAAATGGGCCCCTGGGTGGAATTGAGACCTGGGACAAGCTCTGGCCTTTTCATGGGCTGGCCAGCAACTCTTTCTGATCACACACAGTCCTGCAGGGCCTCACAGCCAGCATGCCCAGATGGCGCATCAGGGGACCTGAAGCCCGACAACTGGATGAAAGCCTATGGAACCAAAGCCCATGAAATCCCTGAATCTGCTGGGGCTTCCAGCACAGGGAGAGAGCTGGCAGGGCAGTAGCTTCTGGAATATGTTAGTTTGCTATTGCTGCCCTACCAAATTGCCCCAAACTTAGTGGCTTAAAATAATGCAAGTATCATCTTACAGTTCTATAGGTCAGAAGTCTGGCTGGGCTCTGTGGCTTAAGCCTGTAATCCCAACACTTTAGGAGGCCGAGGTAGGTGGATCATCTGAGGTCAGGAGTTCGAGACTGGCCTGGTCAACATGGTGAAACCCCATCTCTACTAAAAATACAAAAACTAGCCAGGCGTGGTAGTACGCACCTATAATCCCAGCTACTTGGGAGACTGAGGCAGGAGAATTGCTTGTACCTGGGAGGCGGAAGTTGCAGTGAGCTGAGATCATACCACTGTACTGCAGACTGGGCATCAGAGTGAGACTGTCTCAGAAAAAAAAAGAAGAAGTCGTCATCGGACATGAGTCTCTAACAAGGTGTCAGTAGGCTTCTATATCTTCTGGGCACTGTAGGGGAGAATCCATTTCCTTGTCTTTTCCAGCTGCTGGAGACTGACTGCTTTCCTTGGCTTGTGGGCCCTTCCTCCATCTTCAAAGTCTGTGACAGGGAACCAAGCCCTCTCATATGGCATCACCCAGCCTCTGCTTCCCTTATCCTATCCCTTTCTCTGACTCTTCTTCTGCCTCCCTCTTCCATTTTTCAGGATCTGTGTGATTACATTGGATCCACACAGATAATTCAGAATAATCTTCCCAACCTAAGGTCCACTGATTAGCAACCTTAATTCCATCCACAACCTTAATTATCTATTTCCACGTAACTGAACGGTTCCATAGGTTCCAGGGATTAGGATGTAGACCAGCTGCAAGGGCATTATTCTGACCACCCCACAGGTGTTTCTTAGATTGTTACTCAAACCTCCCCATCCCGAAATATCTGTGAAATCATTGGAACAGTCTCAAACTTGCACAGTGGGACAGCCTGCGTCTCAGTTGCCTCAAAGTCTCCAGCGTTGGGGCAGGTAGTAGGAACATGCCTCCGTCAGAGAAGTTCCTCTCAGCCCTCCAGAGGACAGCACATGGGGGCCTGCCAAGGACTTGCAGTTGACCATTTGGCAAGAAGAAAGTGATCCCTCAGAGCATTGTCACCCATTACCAACATCCCACTCATCCTGAGCGCAAGGTCATAGAGAGGTTCTCCCCCGCATTTTAAAATGCAGGGAAGTGAGTTTTGGAGGGGTGGGGTTGCCTGCCCAATGTCTCACATGTAGCCTACATGCACATGCTCTGAATTATGCACTCATTCTCCTGCCACCCTGCTTCTCACAGTGAGGTATTTGTATCACCCAGCTGGCCAGGGTCCTGGATGTCAGATAAATGACCCATCTTCCTCACTGTAACTTTTCCTCAAGCATAGGTTACCTAGAATAGTCCTTCTTCATTAAAATAGCACAAATATTATAAAGTAAAATGCTAAAGCCATTTGAATTTTTAAGCAAAAACCTAAGACCTAAAACAGACTGTGGGGGTTGCATGGGTCATGCCTGCCATATCTCAGGACATGTTTCTGCTTCCCAATCTTGAGGGGCATTTCAGAGAAGGCACCACATGCACCAACACAACACTGCATGCATGCATGTGTGTGTGTGTGTGTGTGTGCACTCACATGTTACCATCTTCCCCAGAGACCCAGAAAAGTCTGTGGTTCAGCCACAGCCAAACGAATTCTTCCATTCCAACATGGATGTTTTAAAATTTGTTTTTCTCATCTGACTTCCGCAGCTAGAACCTCTGATAGATACAATGTTGATAGAAGCGGTGAAAGTAGGCAGCCTTGTTCTGTTCCTGACCTTAGGAGGAAAACATTCAGTCTCTCACCACTAAGATATTAGCTTTGGATTTTTCATAAATGCCTTGATCAGGTTGAGAAGTTCCTTTCTACTCCTAATTTATTGGGAGTTTTTATCAGGAATGAAAGTCATATTTGTCAAATGATTTTTCTGTACTTATTAACATGATTATATGATTTTTCATTTTTAGTATGTTACTACAGGCTAAATTACAATTTGATTACATTGTAAATTACATTGATTGATTTTGTTTATTATACCAACCTTGCATTCCTGGGATTAAACCCCACTTGCTATAAAGCATTATCCTCTTTATGTACTACTGGATTCAATTTGCTAAAATGTTGTTATGAATTTTTGCATCTATATTCATGAGAGATGTTGGTCTGTTGTTTTCTTTCCTTGTGATATATGTGTCTGGTTTTGGTATGAGAGTAATGCTGGCCTAATAGAAAGGGTTAGGAATTATTCCCTCCCTTTCAATTTTCTAGAAGATTTTGCATATAATTGATATGCTTTCTTCCTTAAATGTCTGGTAGAATTCTCTTTTTTTGTTTTTTGTTTTTTGTTTTGAGATGGAGTTTCACTCTTTTTGCCCAGGCTGGAATGCAATGATGTAATGTCGGCTCACTGTAACCTCCGCTTCCTGGGTTCAAGTGATTCTCCTGCCTCAGCCTCCCGAGTAGCTGGGATTACAGGCATGTGCCTCCACGCCCGCCTAATTTTGTATTTTCAGTAGAGTCAGGGTTTCTCCATGTTGGTCAGGCTGGTCAGGTTTGAGACTCCCGACCTCAGGTGATCCGCCCACCTTGGCCTCTCAAAGTGTTGGATTACAGGCTTGAGCCACCGCGCCTGACCGATGTCTGATAGAATTCTTCAGTGAAGCTGTCTGAGCCTAGAATCTGCTTTGTGGAAAAGTATTTCACTACAAATTCAATGTCTTTAATAGACATTGGGCTATTCAGACTGTCTATTTCTTCTTGAGTGAGTTTTGGAAGTTTGGGTCTTTCAAGGAATTTGTCCATTTCATCTAACTTGTCAAATGTATTGGCATATTTTGTACACAACAGTCCCTTATTATGCTTTTAATGCAGGTAGAATTTGTAGTGATATCTCTCATTCCCAGTATTATTTCTCCATTTTTTATTGTATTGAGTTTTGCTCTGATCTTTATTATTTTTCTTCTTCTACTTATTTTGTGTTTCATTTGCTCTTCTCTTCTAGTTCCTCAGGGTAGACACTGAGGTAACAGAGAGAAAGCCTTTATCTTTTTAATGTAGGCATTTTGGTGCTGTCATTTTTTCTCTAAATACTACTCTAGCGAGATCCTACACATTTGGATATATTTTGTTTTCTTTTACATTCATTTCAAAATACTTTCTAATTTGCCTTTGATTTCTTCTTTAACCCATAGTTTACTTAGAAGTATGTTACTTAGTTTCCACATGTTTGGGGATTTTCCAGATATCTTTGTTGTTGATTTCTAATTACTTCCATTGTGATCAGAGAATATACTTGGCACGACTTGAATTACTTTAAATTCAGTGAGACTCGTTTAATGTCCTGAAGTGTGGTCTTTCTTGATAAATGTTCTGTATGCACTTGAAAAGAATGTACACTCTGCAGTTAATGGATGTAATGTTCTAGAAATGTCAATTAGGTTAAGTTGGTTGGTAGTGCTGTTGAAATCTTCTATATCATTCCTGATTTTCTATCTGCTTGTTCTATGAATTATTGAGAGAGGAACGTTGTATCTAGAGTTGTGGATTTGTATATTTCTTTGTGCAGTACTATTACTTTTTGCTTCATGTATTTTGAAGGGTGGTCAGTAAGTGCATAAACATTTAGGATTTTTAAATCACCTTGATAAGTTGACTTCCTTATCGTTATGAAATGACCTTGCTTATTCTTGGTAATATGTTTTGTCTGATATCTACCTTTTCTAATATTAACACAGCTACTTCAGCTTTCTTTTGATTAGTATTAGTATAGTGTATATTTGTCTATTTTTTACTTGTAACCTATTTTTTCTTGATATTTAAATTAAATTTCTTGCAGGTACCAAAAATCTGTGATTTTTAATCAGGGTGTTCACATTTAATAACAATTAATGTGATTATTGATATGGTTGGGTTTAAATCTATTATTTTGCTATTTGTTTTCTATCCGTCCCATCTGCTATTCATTCCATTTTCCTCTTTGTCTGCCTTTTTGTTATTAACTGAATAGTTTTTTATGATTCTATTTTATTTTCTTTGCTGGTTTATTAGTTATAATTCCTTTTTGCATTGTTTTAGTTTGTTGTTTCTTTATTATGCCTGTTTAATTTATCGCAGTCTACCTTCAACTGATACTATACCACTTCACGTAGTATACAAGAATCTTATAATAGTATTCTTACATTTGTCTCCTCCCAGCCTTTATGCTATTGCCATCAAGCATTTCACATTTAAAATTGTTATAAACTCAATAACACATTGTTATTATTTTCCTTTTAATAGTAAATTATATTAAGCAATAAGAAAAATAGTCTTAATGTTTACCCAGGTAGTTACCACTACCAGTATATATACATAAAAAATACATACATATATATGTATATATGTATTTTATATATATTTATAAATGTGTGTATGTGTGTGTATATATATGTGTGTGTATACATATATACATATATACACACACATACACACACACATATGCATACACACATACACACATTTATAAATATATATAAAATACATATATACATATATATGTATGTATTTATTTTTTATGTATATATACTGTGTATATATATACACACACATACACACACATACAGCCTGGGCAAAAGAGCAAGACTCTATCTCTAATACATATATAATATGTATATGTAACATACATATTATGTAACATACATATTATATAATATCATATGTATAATAGAGATAGATCTAATACATATATATCATATTATATATGTATTAGAGATAGAGTCTTGCTCTTTTGCCCAGGTTGGAGCAGTGGCTTAATCACAGCTCACTGCAGCCTCAAACTTCTGAGCTCGAGCAATCTTCCCTCTTCAGTCTCCTGAGTAACTGTGAGTACAGATGCACGATGCCATGCCCATCTAATTCTTTAAAAAAAAAAAATTTGTAGAGGTGGGGCCTCACTATGTTTTCCAAGATGGTCTCAAATGCCTCATTACCAGTTTTTGTTTGTTTTTCAGAGACAGGGTATTGCTCTGTTGCCCAAGCTAGAGTACAGTGATGTGATCCTAGCTTACTACAGCCTTGAACTCCTGGGTTCAAGGAGTCCTCCTGCCTCAGCCTTCTGAGTAGCTAGGAGTACAGATGCGTCACCGTGGCTGGCTAATTTTTTTAAATTAATTAATTTTTTTATTTTTTTATTTTAGAAATGGGTCTTGTTTTTTGTTGCTTAGACTGGTCTTGAATTCCTGGGCTCAAGCTATTCTCCTGCCTTGGCCTCCCAAAGTGTAGGGATTACAGGCACGAGCCACTGCACCTGCACCAGTAGTTTTTATCCTTTGAGTAGACCTACATTTTCACCAGGCATTATATTTCTTTTGCTTGAAAAACTTCCTTTAATAATTTTTGTAGGCCAGGTATTCTGGTGATTAATTCCATCCATTTTTGTATGTCAGAAAAAGTCTGATTTTTCTTTATTTTCCCTTTATTTTTAAAAGATGTTTTCACTGGATAGAGAATTCTAGTCTTGTTCCTTTTTTTTGAGATGGAGTCTTGCTTTGTTGCCCAGGCTGGAGTGCAGTGGCATGTTCTTGGCTCACTGAAACCTCCACGTCCCAGGTTCAAGCAATCCTCCTGCCTTAGCCCCCCTAGTAGCTGGGATTACAGGCACCCGCCACCATGCCCAGCTAATTTTTACATTTTTAGTAGAGACAGGGTTTCACCAGGTTGGCCAGGCTGGTCTCAAACTCCTGACCTCAGGTGATCCACCCGCCTCAGCCTCCCAAAGTGCTGGGATTACACGCATGAGCCACTGCACCCGGCCTAGTCTTATTCTTTTGATACTTTAAGTAAGTTGTTCCACTATCTTTTATTTTGCATTGGTTATGATGAGAAATCTGCTATCATCTTTAGCTTTGTTTCTCTGTATGGAATGTGTGTCCCACCTCCTGGCTGCTTCTAAATTTTTTGGTTAATCCTTGGTTTCAAGCAATTTATTATGATGTGATGTGATATAGTTTTCAATTTCTTTCCTTTTTCTTTTCTTTTTTTGAGATGGGGTCGCACTCTGTCATCCAGGATGGAGTGCAGTGGCGAGTACAGTGGCGCAATCTTGGCTCACCGCATTCTCCGCCTCCGAGGCCCGAGTGATCCTCCCACCTCAGCCTCCCAAATAGCTGGGACCACAGGCATGCATCACCACACCCAGCTAATTTT
>NW_012100320.1:5111622-5112594 GCF_000951045.1 Mandrillus leucophaeus | reverse complement strand
TTTTTTGAGATGGAGTCTTGCTTGTCATCCAGGCTGGAGTATAGTGGCATGATCTCAGCTCACTGCAACCTCTGCCTCCTGTATTCAAGCCAGTCTCTTGCCTCAGCCTCCCAAGTAGCCGGGATTACAGGTGCACACCACCACGCCCAGCTAATTTTTGTATTTTTAGCAGAGATGGGATTTCACCATGCTGGCCAGACTGCTCTCGAACTCTTGACCTCACGATCTGCCTGCCTCAGCTTCCCAAAGCGCTGGGATTACAGACATGAGCCACCACCACACAGGGCCTAAAATTGTTTTTAAGATTAATTCTGAGATGCGGTTAAGTCACTTGGAAAGAGTTTGATCCTTGAAGGTCTTGATTTTAAGCTTTATTTGGCAGGACAAGAGTAGCATTTAGTCTAGGATTGTGTCCCTACTACTGAGATGAGACCTTTTGTGGGACTCTAACTGATGTCCCATGAGTTATGCTATTTTACATTCTGGCTGTTGGGAACAGGCACTATTCTGAGTCCTATGAGAGCTCTAAGCACTGCTCCCTCTAATCTTTCAGAGTTCTTTCCTGGCCTCAAGTAGTTTTCTCACACGTGTTTGCTGGTCATTACTCAGCTGAATACTAGAAGAGACTCTGACTTTCTCTTCCTATATAGTTCTCTCTATCTCTTCTCTCCAGTACCGTTCCCTGTGAATCCTAGCTACCTTGACTTCCTTGGACTTTCAGCTCCATCTTCTCAACTGAGGGCAACTGCTGGGCTCTGCCTGGGTTCACTATCCCTTTGCTGTGGCCTGCAAATGCTCTCCTGGCAGTAAGCTGGGGTAATGATAGCTCATCTCATCTTTTTTTTCTATCATCCAGGTATCACTATCCTCCATTGCCTGACATACAGTGTTTTTAGAGTCCTTATTTCTTTTACTTTGTCAGGTTTTTTTTGTTTTGTTTTGTTTTTTGTTGGTTTTTTTGTTTTTTTTTTT
>NW_012100320.1:5104775-5105447 GCF_000951045.1 Mandrillus leucophaeus | reverse complement strand
GTGTGTGTGTGTGTGTGTGTGTGTGTGTGTGTGTTTTGTTTTGGTAGAGATGGGGTTTTACCATGTTGCCCAGGGTGGAGTTTTCTATTTCTTTTGCTGGAATTTGTTGAACTTCTTGGATCTGTGGGTTTCTAGTTCTCATCAAATTTGAACATTTTTCAGTCATTATTTCTTTAAATATTTTGTTGGTTCCACCCTTTTTCTCATTTTCTGCAATGATTCCAATTACACATACATTTGGCCTGATAAAGTTGTCCCACAGTTCACTGATGCTTTATTTTTCTTAATTCTTTTTATCTTGCTGTGTTTCTTTTTGGATAGTTTATTTTACTGTTTTCAAGTTCACTATTCTTCTCTTCTGTATGTTGAATCTGTCATTTATTCAGTATATTTTAAATCTCAGATATTATAGTTTTCATCTCTAGAAGTTTCCTTTTAATTTGTTAATGTTTTCTGTATCTCCACTTTAACAAGTTCAGTCTTTCCTTTAGCTTCCTGAATTTATGGGATCCAGTTATAAAAGCTGTTTTAATGCCTTTTCTTTATTGTGTATTAATGACCCTCTTTTCATTGTGTGCCTTATTTTCCTTCTCCTTTGAATGCTTGATAATTTTGATTAGATTCCAGGCATTATGGATATTACCTTATTAAGTGAAATTCTTTTGTTTTCTA
>NW_012100320.1:5092948-5103800 GCF_000951045.1 Mandrillus leucophaeus | reverse complement strand
CAATCTCAGCTCACTGCAACCTCCGCCTCCCAGGTTCAAGCAATTCTCCTGCCTCAGCCTCCTGAGTAGCTGGGATTACAGACACATGCCACCATGCCTGGCTAATTTTTGTATTTTTAGTAGAGATGGGGTTTCACCATGTTGGTCAGGCTAGTCTCAAACTCCTGACTTCGTGATCTGCCTGCCTCGGCCTCCCAAAATTCTGGGATTACAGGTGTGAGCCACCGCACCCAGCCCTTGTCTGTTTCTTCAGTTGTTTCAGGTGACAGGGTAAATCCAGTTCCTGTTACCCGAAACTGTCAATAATCAGAAATCTAAATGTATAACAAAAACAGTAGTATTTACAATAGCATTTAAAATGTTAAAAGCAGATAAATCTGACAAGAGATGTGCAAGGCCTATACAGTGAAATGTAAAAAAAAAACCCTGTGAATAGAAAATTAAAGCATATGTAAAGAAATCATAAATAAATAAATGGAGAGATATACTGTCTTCATGTACCAGAAGACTCAATATTACTAAAATGTCAATTCTTTTCAAATTGACACATAGATTCAATGCAATCCCAATCAAAATCTCAGCAGGCATTTTTTTTTTCTTGAAATTGACCAGCTAATTATATAATCCATATGGAAATGCAAAATCTAAAATAGCCAAAACAAGTTTGACTTATTATAAAGCTATAATAATCAAAACAGTGTGGCATTGCCCTCAAGATAGACAAGTAGACCAGTGAAGCAGAATAGAGAGTCCAGAAATTGATCTACACATAAATGGCCAATTGATTTTTGACAAAGTTTCCAAGATAATTCAATGGGGAAAAGGATAGTCTTTTCAATAAATAGTGCTGACCAGGCATGGTGGTTCACACCTGTAATTCCAGGACTTTGGGAGGCCAAGGCAAGAGGATCACTTGAGCCCAAGTTTGAGACCAGCCTAGGCAACATAGTCAGACTCCCTCTTAATGAAGAAGAAGGAGAAGGAGGAGAAAATTATCCAGGTATGGTGCACCTGTAGTCCCAGCTATTAGGAAGACAGAGGTGGGAGGATCACTTGAGCCCAGGAGTTAGAAGCTGCAGTGAGCTATGATAGCACCACTGCACTCCAGCCTGGGCAGCAGAGCAAAACCCTGTTCCGCAAAAAACGGAGGTGGCGGGGTGGTGCTGAATAATTGGATATCCATATGCAAAAAAAAAAAAAAAAAAAAAAACCTGATGTAATCTTGCACCATATATAAAATTTAACTCAAAATAGATAATACACCTAAATGTAAAACCTAATACCATAAAATTTGGAAGAAAAAATCATTGTAACTTCAGATTAGGCAAAGATTTCTCAGATACACCACAAAAGCACAGTCAATACAAGAAAACAAATGATAAGTTGGATTTTATCAATGTAGAACTTCTGCTCTTTGAACACATAGTTAAGAAAATAAAAAGACAAGCCACAGACTGGGAGAAAATGCTGGCAAATCAGATATTTGATAACTTATACCCAGAACATATAAAGAACTCTTAAAACACAATAATAAAAAAATAAGTAAGGCTGGGCACAGTGACTCATACCTGTAATCTCAGCACTTTGGGAGGCTGAGATGGGAGGATTGCTTGAGCCCAGGAGTTGGAGTTCAGCCTGGGCAACATAGGGAGACCCCATCTCTACAAAAAATAAAAATAAGATAAAAATTAAAAATAAAAATAAACAAAATTTTTTTGAGACAGAGTCTCGCTCTGTCACCCAGGCTAGAGTGCAGTGGCACAATATCAGCTCACTGTAACCTCCGCCTCCGTTCAAGCAATTCTCCTGCCTTAGCCTCCCAAGTAGCTGGGATTACAGCCACCTGCTACCACACCCGGCTAATTTTTGTATTTTTAGTAGCAACAGAGTTTCACCAAGTTGGCCAGGCTGGCCTTGAACTCCTGACCTCAGGTGATCCACCCACCTTGGCCTCCTAAAGTGCTGGGATTACAGGCGTGAGCCACCATGCCCAGCCCCGGTTATTTTTAAAGGCAAAAAATTTGAACAGACACTTCACCAAAGAAGATATGCATGTACAAGGTAAGCAAATACAAAGATGCTCAATATCATTAATCATTAAGGAAATGTAAATTAAAACCACAATGAGATATCACTACATACCTGTTAGAATACCTAAACCAAAAGGACTGATCATACCAAGTGCTGGCGAGGCTACAGAGCAACTGGGATTCTATTACACTGCTGGTTGGAATGAAAATGGTACAACCACATTGTCAAACAGCTTAGCAGTTTCTTTGGAAAGTTAAAGCATATCTACTCTGTGATCCAGCCTTCAATTCCTAGGTATTTACCCCGGAGAAACGAAAGCTTATGTTCATGTAAAGACTTGTACGCAGGTCAGGTGCAATGGCTCATGCCTGTAATCCCAACATTTTGAGAGGCTGAGGCAGGTGGATCACTTGATCCCAGGAGTTTGGGACCAGGCTGGGCAACATGGTGAAACACTGTCTACACACACACACACACACACACACACACACACACACACACGCACACACAAAATCACCAGCAGCTTCAGCTACTTGGGAGGCTGATGTGGGGGTATGGCTTGAGCCTGGGAGGTGAAGGGTGCAGTGAGCTGTGATTGTTCCACTGCACTCCAGTCTGGACACAGAAGACCCTGTCTCAAAAAAATAATTTTAAATAAACCAACGAATGTATAGTAATGTAACGCAGATCAGTGGTCACCTGGGGACTGAGTTGGAGTGGAGGTGAGTTTGCAGAAAGGGAGGCAAGGATTATAAGTGGCACGAGGAGACGTTTGGCAGTGGTGGGCATGATCATTTTGATTATGATGATGGTTTCATGAGTGTAAACAGATGTCAGAACTTATCACATTGTGCACTTTAAGTATGTGGAGTTTACCGTATGCCAACCACACCTCAACAGAGCTATTTTTTGTTTTTGTTTTTGTTTAATGAAAAAAAGAAATACAGAGATAGGCCTGACCTGGACTCTGCTGCCAGCACTCTGGTGGGGTCAGAGGGTGGGGGTTGGGGGTGAGGGGGTAGTGGGAAGGCCATGCACTCAATCAGAGCCCGAGGCTGGAAAAGTGAAGCTGGAAGGGCAGAGTGTAGGCAGAGAATGGCAGTGGGGACAGAGCTGAAGGCCTGGGGCCTCCTGAGTTTCAGAAGTCACCCTCCCTTGTGAGAGGCGGGCTCTGCTTTCTTTCTAATGGCCTTCTCTCTCCAACATTCTTTCATCCTAAGAAGCTTCCAGCCAAAAAGGACTTCCTGAAATTGGGCAGGGCCGCCTGAGGAGGCAAGAACAATAGCTGAGCTCTGACTATGGGGCCTGGCTCCCTGCACACATTATTGTATTTAACCCTCCCATTAACCCAGTATTAGCTAGCTATGGTCCCATTTGACTAATAAAGAAACTGAGGCTCTGAGAAGTGAGTTGATTGGATAATAGCTGGCAGAGCCTCCCAGTCCTAGCACACCACTGCTGATGCTAACACTCAGGCTGCAGGGCAAGGCCTGGCCAGGGCTGTTTGGAGTCTCTCCTCCACCCTGGCACTCTTAGTTTTGAGATCCCCACTCCGTATCAGGCATCTGAAACCCACAGATCCCATTGTGAATGTGATTTACACTGTGATGATTAATTTAACTTGCAGTTTTCTTGTTATATTTGGGAGCTAAGAGGTGTTCTTTTCCCCAGTTTCAAACATTTTCGTAAACTCTAAATTCTAATGGCAAAATGGCCCTGTATATTGGGGGTCTTTTGGTGGGGTATGATGGGGGCTCTGGCTTTGCAAGCAAGGATGTGAAGACCCAGTAAGAGGCTTTGGGCTCAAATACAGGAGTGTCTGGTTTTGGGGGACCACAAGGGTCAGGGTTGAGTGCCAGGAAGTCTAGCTGGGCACACATGCCCTGGAGTCAGACTGGCCTGGTGTGTATCCAGGTACCATTGCACATTCCTGTGTGACCTTGGAATGGTGGATGTTATCTCTGTTCTCTGACCTTCAGTCCCTTTTTCAGTGAGGTCAGGATCATCATCCCTACCTGAGAGAGCCAGGGATTATAACGTGATTGGTTGGATATTGTTTAAGGTCCTTTGCTGCAGGGAGGCCTGTGGGGACTCAAGAACTCATGTCTGCACAGGCGCCAGAAATCCCGTCCTGTCCGCCATTTCGGCGCCCCCACTGGACTCCGGCTGTTTTCCTTCGGAGTCATCGTACCTTATCAAGTCACAAGTCCCTGAGTCACCCCCAGCCCCACGCCAGCTCTCCGGCTGTCCCTAACACACTTCCTGTGGCCCTCCTCCGCCCGCCCCATATTGTTCCCTGCCCCACCGCATTCAGGGACGTTTTGTCTCCCTGGTCCTGGCGACTGTGAGCCGCTGGGAACAGGAACTGCATAGAGGCCTCTGGTCATTCGCAGGAAGTCCGCGTGGAATGGAAGGGGACGTGTCAAACGGCAGGCCTGCCTGCCCAGCCTGGACTCCGGCTCCTAGCCGCTGTCCCCACCCCATGTGAGAAGGCGGTCACAAGATCACAGCAAGGGACACCAGCCCGGCCTCAGGCTCCTGGCCTATGCTTTCATCCACCATCATAGCAGGGTCCTGGATGCCCCTGTTGTGCCTTTATGATTTCTGGATGTGGGGAGGGCTGGGGCCTGGGAAAGGAGCCAGGCAGCCAGGGCACTGGAGAAGGAGGGGAGCACTGGATCAGATATCCTCACAGGTAGGTGAGTGCATCTATCTACACAGGAGGGGCTGCCCTTGCTTTTACATAAATAAATGGCATATAGGTTCAAATCCCTGCCTCCCCTTTCATAGCTGGGTGCTCTTTGGTATGCTTGTATAACCCCTCGTGCCTCAGTGTCCTCCTCTGACAAATGGGGATAACAACACGCCTAACGCATCTGTTGGAATGTTTGGGTAAAGTGTCTTCCCCTCCCTTTCCACGAACCCTTAGAGTGAGCCACCACCTGCCACAGGCCCAGACTGAGAGGTAGCTTTGGCTTTCTAGTTGGAGGGCAACGGTCTCCCGAGAGGGACCTTAACCACCTCTCCTGAAGCATGCCCTGCTTGCTCTGCTCAGTGCAAGGCCTAGTCCCCTTGAGAACTCCCAGGCCTTCAATTGTGCCATTAGTGGCTGTGCCACACGTGAGAAGGTCACTGTCACGTAATTGGAACAGCTACATTTACAGCATGCTTTGGAAGACACACAGATGATCTCAATTAGTCTCCACAGCCACCCCATGACATTGACAACGGAACCCTCCATTTTACAGGTGGGAAGGAGGCTCCCAGAGTCCACTGCACGAGCTCTGTGTAAACGACTAAGGGGTGCTTAGGGAACTGCCCATACGTGCATTTTGATGTGAAAGAAAGCCCAAAGTAAATGGAATGGCCAGGCGTCGTGGCTCACGCCTGTAATCCCAACACTTTGGGAGGCCAAGGCAGGTGGATTACTTGGGCCCAGGACTTCAAGAACAGCCTGGCAAACATGGTGAAACCCCATCTCTACAAAAAATATAAAAATTGGCTGGGCACGGTGGCTCACGCCTGTAATCCCAGTACTTTGGGAGGCCGAGGCAGGTGGATCGAGACCATCCTGGCTAACACAGTGAAATCTCGTCTCTACTAAAACATACAAAAAATCAGCCAGGCGTGGTGGTGGGCACCTGTAGTCCCAGCTACTCGGGAGGCTGAGGCAGGAGAATGGCATGAACCCGGGAGCTGGAGCTTGTAGTGAGCCGAGATCGCACCACTGCTCTGCAGCCTGGGTGACAGAGCAAGACTCCATCTCAAAAACACACAAACAAAATATATATATATGTATAAATTAGCCAGGCATGATGGTGCACACCTGTAGTCCCAGCTTCTCGAGGGGCTGAGGTGGGAGGATTGCCTGAGCCAGGGAGTTTGAAGCTGCAGTGAGCTATGATCTTGCTACTGCACTTCAGCCTGGGCAACAGAGTGAGACCCTGTCTCAAAAAACAAAGCGAGAGAGCAGGGTGGGGGAGAAAGGGAAGGGAAGGGGAGGAAAGGGGAGGGGAGAAAAGAAGGAAGGAAGGAAGAAAGAGAGAGAGAGAAAAGAAAGAAAATGGAATGACTCACTAATGGTCAGATTTCATAGCAGCTGGAGGTGAAGAAGAAGAAATTGAGGGATGGACAGAGGGCTTTCCCCAGGCTTTTGAAACCTGGTCCCCCAGATGATCATTGCCCCTCTACCTAGAGTTAGACCTGAAAAAGCAAATGTTGCCCCCTTGCTAACCTGCCCTGGGAAGGGGCAGGGGGACAGGACTCGGTTCAGGGTCTGTACTAGACTGGTTTTCCACCTCTTTTGCTTTTGTAAGTTCAGGCAAGAGAAGAGGCGGGGAGAAAAATCTGCTACTAATAAGGAAATCAATTACTTGGTGTGCGTGTCATGAAATGTTTCAATAAAGATTTGTCTTTGAGGTTGTTTTTTTTTTTTTTCCTCCTCCTTTAATTTTTTTCCCCCAAAGAGACCTGGCTGGGTCCTGAACACATTTCCAGAATCTTCCAGGCTCCCTGTCAGGGAGAGGCCATGCTGCCACATCTGGAACTAATTACCAGTGGGAACATGCCCCGTTGGCCTGCTGGTGTCCTGGGTGCCCACAGGGTCCCCTCCTCTGCCCAAGCCCAGACATACCCATCAGTGGGTCAAGGAAGAGGGTTCAGTCCCCATCCAGGTTCTGAATCAGGTCCAGGCTGAGATGAGGCTTCATTGCCCTCCAGCACACACAACACACACACAGTCATTCCAAATCACCCACACAGAGTCACACACACACACTCACACATGCACACAAGTAATTATACACAGTAACATACTCCTAGACAGCACAAATTGCACACAGATCCACATACCACAATCACCCACACATGTACATACACTCATGCTCACTCCCAATACACACATATAGATGTTCACCATCACCCTTCCCACACACATATATAGTCACACAATCACACCTACATTCCCAACCGTCCACACTTACATAGCCTGTCATCCACACATAATACACACACACACACACACCCCCACACACATACATTCCCCACATACAACCACACACCTCTAATTACAGTCGCTCAGTAATCACACATATACACTCCTAATTCTCTACTATTTCACATGCAATCACACACATTCACACAATCACACACATACACGTGATCTAAAAATTCAGGAATGTCTGAGCTAGGATGGATCTTCAAAGTCTTCTATTCCAACCTTCTTTATATTACCAGTGGGGAAACTGAGGCCCAGAGAGAAGTCGTGATTTGCAAAAATGGCAGCTCTCAGTCAGATGTGATGGCTCACGCCTGTAATCCCAGCACTTTGGGAGACACAGGCAGGCGGATCACTTGGGGTCATGAGTTCAAGACCAGCCTGGGCAACATAGTGAAACCCTGCCTGTACTAAAAATACAAAAATTAGCTGGATGTGGTGGTGGGTGCCTATAATCCCAGCTACTCAGGAGGCTGAAGCAGGAGAATCGCTTGAACCCAGGAGGCAGAGGTTGCAGTGAGCCGAGATCACGCCATTGCACTCCAGCCTAGGCGACAAGAGCCAAATTCCGTCTCAAAAAAAAAAAAAGGCAGCCCTCTAACCTTACCCATCTGGTTAAAGATGTCTTGGGATGGGAAATACTGGTCAGGGAATCTGGGGCTGAGAGATGGGGAGAGGCCGCAGGAGAGAGGAACTCATCGGGAGCCCGGCCCTCAAAGAACTTCAGCCAAAATCTCCTAATGAGGAAATGTAAAAATAATAGGCAGGAAGGAATCCGCAGATCCCTGTAATTCCCCCAACCCCTGCCCAGCCTTGGGAACAGCAGGGGCCAGTGGAAAGACTGTGGCCTTGGTGGGGAGACAAATCCAACTTTCTAAAACTTGGCTCTGCCATTCACTCGTTGGGTGGCCCAGGGCAAGGCACTTCACCCCTCTGAGCCTTGGTTTTCTCAGCGATAAAATGAGAATAAAAATGGACCTAACGGGGTTATTATGGGGAGGGATAATAAGTTATGTTTCCAGAACATTCAGCACGGTGCCTGGCAGGTAGTAGGTGCTCAACCGATCTTCCCTTCTGTTCCCTGGAGTCCCTTGGTCACGCCACAGTTTTGCTGTGTGACCTGCGTGAGTCCCTTCCCTCTGTGGGCTCTAGTGTCACCATCCAAACAAATCTCTAAGGCCAAATAGCACCAGGCCTTTCTGCTGAGAGAGAGTGAGCGGAGTGGGCCTCGGGGATAACTAAGGCAATGGCCTGGAACTTGTTCCTGAGATCCCAGGACTCTGGTTGAAGGGGAACAGGGCTATTGTCCTGCAGAGAGAAGAGTTTGCAGGGACTCAGCCTTTGTCAGTCCCAGCTGACAGTGAGGCTGGCAAGGCTGGTATTTGAAATATTCCTCTGAACAGGGGGAGAGACGCTGGGAGGTCTCAGGGCAAGCTAGGAGGAGGGATGTGGTTGCCTAGGAAACCATGTGTTTTCACTTTTCTGAGAGAGGGGGAGCCTGAAGAGGAAGGGCCTGGGGTGCACACAAGTGGAGGGGAATGGGGGGAATGTGCGTCCTTGGGGAGTAAGCTGAGGGGTAAGGGAGGAAGCCAGTGGAGAAGGGGCTCAGTGAGAGGCTGGAGGGAAACGTTTATGGGACCCAAATGCCTGAGGGCAAGCAGCAGACCCAGAACTACCAAGAAGCTTGCCAAAAATACAGATTCCCAGGCCCCACCCAGGACCTACTAAATGGGAGGGCAGGAGGCTGCACACAGGGGAGGGAAATCTGTGTTATTAACCAGTTCCTGGCCTGGGAATCCTGGGAGGATGTCAGGTGGTGTCACATTAGGAAGAAGGACAGTGGGACCAAGCCTGGCTCCTCTCAGGCCCTCTGTGTCCTCATCCATAAAAACAGAGTGGAGGAGGTTGGAGTAAATGAACCCAAAGGCCTCTCCCCAGGTCACTCCCCAGAGGCGGTGGCAGGGAGGCAGCAGCCTGGGCCCTTGTGACAGGATGATCCGGGCTCAAATTCCAATTCTCCTAATTCTCCTAGTTACTGAGGTAGTCTTGGCCAAGTCATTTCCCTGGGCCATAGTTTGCTTGACTATAAAATGGGCATAACACCTATAATTTACCATTTCATGAATGTGGGAGTCAGTTGAGTGATGTGAAACAGGTTCCTCTGTCATTGCCTTGGGGTATAAGAGTCTCCCCAGCCGGTCGCGGTGGCTCACACCTGTAATCCTGGCACTTGGGGAGGCAGAGGTGGGTGGACCATGAAGTCAGGAGTTCAAGACCAGCCCGGCCAAGATGGTGAAACCCCATCTCTACTAAAACCCACAAAGATTATCTGGGCGCAGTGGCGCGCACCTGTAATCCCAGCTACGCAGGAGGCTCAGGCAGGAGAATCACTTGAGCCCAGGCAGCAGAGGTTGCGGTGAGCTGAGATCGCACCCCTGCACTCCAGTCTGGGTGACAGAGTAAGACTCCATCTCAACAACAACAACAACAACAACAACAACAACAACAATAACAATGAAGAGTCTCCCCAGTGAGCCCCAGCTTACCCGGACACCTCCACCTACATCAGCCACCCCTCCATCTTTCTACAGCCCTGTCCCCAAATTCCTCTCATGGCCCCAAGACCTCTTTGCCTGTGCCAGAATCTACCTTCCTGTTCCTACCTTCTTCTTTCTAACCACTCCAGACCAGCTCAACGTTTCCCTCCTGGATGGTCCCTGACTTCTCTCCTCCCCCAGGACTCCACAATGCCTGCTCCAATCCTACCCTCTCTGCTCAGCATCCCCGCCCTCTGACACACAGCCAGTGGGTACCACTGTGGGGACTGCTGAGCGGCTGCAGGAAATCTGTGCTCAGATTCACCTTTGGGTATGGGCCCTGCAGGGCTGACTTCCCTTAGATCCCGGATGTCAGGTTACATCACCTCCTCCCATCTCAGGTGTCTTCACCTGAAACCTCCTGGGCTGCTTCAGAGTGCCCGCTGCAGAAGGAGGCAGACAGGTGTCTTCTACCATCACCAGCTCCCCACTTCACGAAGCAGACCCCAGGCTTCAGAACCCTCACTCGATTGTCCTGAGGTAGTATTTGCTCTTTTTCATATGTGAGGTTCCAGTCCTCCATCTCCTAGGGGCTGAATGAAGGTAGGCTTGGGGGGTGCACTGGAGAGAGAGGATTCCTGTAAGCCGAGATGAAGAGAGCATTCTAGGCGGAGGGAACAGCCAGAGCAAAAGGAGGCCAGTGTGGCTGGGAACGGAGAGAGGAACCCAATCCTTTTTCACTGTGTTGGCGCCTGGTCCCCCACAGGCCTCACTGGAGGTTGGTGTTCGGGGGCTCAGCAGACCTTGCCTCTTTGCCACGGGCAACGGGCCCTGGGAGAGGAAAGCCTTTCCAGGTCAGGGCTAAGGAGGATCTGGATGGCGCCTGGGGGTGGCTTTAGCCGGTTGGTGTCCTTTTATGAGCTCTGGGTATTCTTCCATAAAATGGGGATGGGGGCCAGGCGCGGTGGTTCACACCTGTAATCCCAACACTTTGGAAGGCAGAGCAGGAGGATCGCTTGAGCTCAGGAGTTTCAGACTAGCCTGGGCAACATAGTAAGACCAGTCTCTCAAAAAAAAAAAAAAAAAAAAAAGCCCTCCAGTTCCTCCCACATTCACTGCCAAGGGGGTGGGTAGGGCCTCCTGCCCTCGGGGCGCCTTCATGACACCAGCCCTACCCTCCCACCCACTCCCCAGGCCCCAGGCGCTGCGGGCGGGCTCGCTCTGCAGGACCCCACCACCCCCAGTTTTGCCCTCCAGGAGCCCAGAGGGACCAGCCCGCCAGCGCGGA
>NW_012100320.1:5082722-5092453 GCF_000951045.1 Mandrillus leucophaeus | reverse complement strand
GGGGAGGGCAGGGGTCCCTGGGAACTTGGGAATGGAGTGGCCTGACGCCAAGGTTCTACGACCCCGCAGCACCCCCGGCTTTCCTGGGCTGTGGGAGAGCCCAGCCCTGAGCTGGCCCTGCTGGGGTTCGGGGAGATTCACTGTCCAGACAGGATGGTGGATGAGACCGCACCCTCAGCCCAGCCTGAACTGCACTGTAAGACTTCAGAAGTAGGTGCCAGGCTGGTTACCAGCATCTATTGACCACACACTGTGTGCCCGACAATATTATTGTTACCTTTTTAATATACACAGGAAGACTGACAGAGGCTGGCACCAGGTGGTTAAGCCCCCTGCCCCCTCCAAGAGTCACACTGTCCTTTTCCAGCTTCTCACGAAAGTGTCTCAGTGACAACATTTGTCCTATATACTCTCCTTTCGTATCCTTGTTCTCATTCATTAGCACTAATGCATTCCCATGTACTGGGCACCCACTCCGTGCCAAGTGCCATACCTGATTGCAGTTTATGGAGGACACAGCAGAACTGGCTCCGGCCCCTCTCAATACTTCACATTCTAACGAGAAAGGCAGATAAGGCACACGATTAAAAACTTAGGTAGGGCTGTGAGGAGTGTTTTGTATGTGGCACAGCACATATAAAACTAGAGAACCTGAATTATGTGGGCGCAGGGAGCGGGTGTTCAGGGAGGCTTCCCTTGGAAGACACTGATGGCTCAGATCTGAGGGCGGGGTCGACCCAGGTGAAGGGCGAGAGTGTGGGCCATGGGGGTCTTCTGGGTGGAGGTGCTGAAGCCAGAGGAGACCCCCCCAGATCTGAGAACAAAAACAGGCCCCTTGCTCAGAGCAGGGGCCGAAGACATGAAAGGAGAGGGCAGAGGCCAGAAGGCATGGCCCTCAGTGGTCCACATCAGGCGTGGAGGCGGGGAGGTAGAGAGAGGGTTGGAGGCGGGGAGTGCCATGACCCAGGTGTGTTTTTCAGAGTCCTCGGGCCACCGTGTGGTGACTGGACTGGAGGGTGAGGACAGAAGCAGGGACAGCAGCTGGGAGGCTGTGGCAGGGTCCCCCGAGAGAGATGCCAGGGCCTCGGGCTTGGTGGGTCCATCTGGCGTCTGCTTCACCCTCGACAAGCCCGTCAGTGGCCTCCCTGTGGCCAAATCCACATGATCCTGTGTGCAGCTGGGCCCTGTGGGATGCTCCCTCTCTGAACCGCCTTTGTCTGTGTGTCCTGGGGCTCGTGATCGCCAGGTCCCCCTCCTCCTCTGATCACCCTGCCTCTAACACTGGGACACCCCAGCTTCAGGCTCCCTCTTCCCACTGTCTCAAGACAGCTTCACCCTTGCTCACAGATTCAACCACCACCTGGACACGACTGACTCACAAACATCAAATGCCTTTGTCTAGCGGCACACTGGACACCCCGCCTGGCTCTGCCTGGCCTCCTTGAATGCAACCTGCCCTAAAAGGACATGTTGAGATTCCCCTGTCTCTTCCCCCGGGCAGAAACTTAGGAGCATCCCTGACCCCTCCCACTGCCTCTCTCACCCACACCTGACCCCACCAGTCTGCCTTCATATCTCAAGCATGTGAGTTCCTCCGCCTCCCCACAGACACTGCTTTTCTAAAACACAAATCTGTCTTCCGTCCTCCTCTCTGGCCTGGTTCTCTGGTTCCCCATCATCCTCAGAACCAAGTCCTGGTCTCCTGTTTCTTCTGTCTGGTTATCTGCAGATTCTGCTCAGAGACCACCTCCTCCAGGAAGCCTCCCCAGACTCCTGGCTCCAGTTGCTCCTTGTCTTTCTCCAACTTGGTGTTGGTAGTGGATGCGGGAGCCAGCATTGTGCCCTTTCTATATGGTCAGGGCCACTGTGGAGGAAAAGGTCTGGCCTCACAGACCTGTTTCTAGGGAGTCACAGCCATAGAAACAGGACATTAGGGACAAATGGAGAGCAGCACAGCCCCGGGTTGGAACAGCAGGATAATCACAGGGGGAGCTTGCTTGCAGGTGAGGACATCCCCATTGGCCCAGATTCTTCATGCCAACCAGCCTGGCCCACATGGAAGTGCTTTGGGAGGCCTCAGGAAGACACCACCCTTTGCCCATCCTTTTTCCTGGAAGTGCCCCCTCAGACCTCCACTCCTTTCTCATAAGCATCATCCTCCCCAGTTCCCTGATAAACTACAGATCCTCCAAGAAGAGATGCACACGCTGAACAGTGACTTCTTGCCTGCTTCCTTAAAGATCAACCCCCAAGATAGAGCATCCAAACCCAATCACCTGGTGGGCAGCCAGGGCTATAGCGTGGGAGGGTGTCTGTGTTTCCACACTATTTACACAAAGCAAGACCTCGATGAACTCTGTTCACAAACACACATTGGCAGGATTGCCTAGAGGGCTGTCCCCAGAGTGGCTGGCCTGCCAGTTACTTGGTGGGGGGAAAGTTATTGGAAATTCCTACTGCCGTAGAGATGTGAGATAACCTGAGGTGCCTTTATTTTACCTTGAGGTTTACAGAACACTCTGCAAACAGGACCACGAGGTCAGGAAGGGTCCTCAGAGCTCTCCTGGTCTAACTCATTGACAGATGGGGAAACTGAGGCCCAGAGAGGGGCAGTGACTTTCTCAGCGTTCTAGAGCAGGCAACAGGCCAGACCACAGATCACAGGTTCCCAGGTCAATGTTTTCCCCGCTGCCTCAGCACCTGGGCGCAGAAACATTCTGACCATGTTGGGTCTGTGTTTGCAAAAGATACCAGTGACTCTGCAGTCAGTTAAGTTGCGGGGAAGGCTGAGGGGTCTCTCTTTAATAATTTTTGAAGGGAGTTGATTTTGAAGACAGCTGGTTTGGGAAAGGGTATAAAGAGATGCCCAGAGATACTTAGAGCTGCATAAATGTATCACTACTAGTTTAAAATCGCTAAAATACATGCATACAAACTCATACACAACTGCTGTTTTCATTTAGCTGATTTTTTTCTCTTTTCTGTTTCTTTTTTTTTTTTTTTTTTTGAGACCGGCTGTCACCCTGGAGTGCAGCGGCATGATCATGGCTCACTGCAACCTCGACTTCCCAGGCTCAAGCAATCCTCCTACCTCAGCCTTCCAAATAGCTGGGACCAAAAGCAAGTAACACCATGTCCAGCTAATTTTTGTATTTTTTGTAGAAATGGGGTCTTGCCACATTGCCAAGACTGTAGCTGATTTTATTTTACAAGCATTCCATAGTCATTGAAGAAAAATTAGAAAATTCAGAAATTTTGATAAAAAATCAAAGAATATAATTTATGCACAGGTCCACATCTGGCAACAAAGAGGCAGTATTGCCAAGCAGTCAGAAGTATAAGCACAAACGTCAGTCTAGCACTGAATTCAGTCCTAGTTGTACCACTTAGCAGCTGTGTGATCTTTAACACCTTGCTTAACTTCTCTGAGCCAGTTTCCTCATTTATAAAATGAACCCTAATCTAGAGTGGAGTACTTAGCCTCCTGTCTGACATGCAACAACCACAAGACAAAAGGCAGTCATGGTGACATTCACTTGGTGTATGGCCCCCATTTTTCAAGATAAATGTAGAGGCCAGGCGCAGTGGCTCACGCCTGTAATCCCAGCACTTTGGGAGGCCAAGGTGGGCAGATCACTTGAGGGCTGGAGTTTGAGACCAGCCTGGCCAATATGGCGAAACCCTGTCACTACTAAAAATACAAAAATTAGCCAGGCGTGGTGGTAGGCACCTGTAATCCTAGCACTCGGGAGGCTGAGGTGGGAGGATTGCTTGAACCCAGCAGAGGTTGCAGTGAGCTGAGATTGCGCCACTGCACTCCAACCTGGGTGACAGAGCAAGACTTCATCTAAAAAAAAAGGGGGGGCCCAGTGCAGTGGCTCACGCCTGTAATCCCAGCACTTTCAGAGGCCGACGTGGGCGGATCACGAGGTCAGGAGTTGGAGACCAGCCTGGCCAACACAGTGAAACCCCATTTCTACTAAAAATACAAAAATTAGCCGGGCATGGTGGTTCGCACCTATAGTCCCAGCTACTCGGGAGGCTGAGGTGGGAGAATCACTTGAACCCGAGAGGCGGAGGTTGTGGTGAGCCGAGATCACACCACTGTTCTCCAATCTGAGGGACAGAGTGAGACTCCATCTCAAAAAAAAAAAAAAAAAAAGATAAATATAGAATTAGACCAGAGTAAGCTTTGAATTCCCACCCCACTCAGCTTTTATGATTCCACACATTGATGATAAGTCCTGGGGTAGGGGCTTTCTTTCTCCAGGCCTCAGTTTTCCTGTCTATTCTAGGTCCAGGGCTGGAGCAGTAGCTCTCAGGAGTCATTTCTATCTGCTGGCCAGGCCTGGTGACCTCCAGCACTGGCTGGGCCATCTCTGTGCCCTGGCCGCCGGAGATGAGTCAGAGGGCCAGGAGGCTGGCCCAGATGGCTGGTGACCCAGGCAGCCAGAATCTTCAGACCATTGTGGGCCCTCCCTGTCCCACTTCCCCATTGCTCCCATGAGCTTCCCCAGACTAAGGCTGTATTGTGCAAGGCAACAGACCAGCCAAACCAAATAAATGGGTACATGCACTTCACCCAGCCCTCCCAGCTGAGCCACATCAGATACCAACTACCGGCCAATTTCACCAAGCTGCTGAGACATGGTTAGTGGGGGAGGCCTCCCAAGCCACTGACCTTTAGGGTCATCCAGCCATTGACTCCCTCATTAGTTAATTCTTTCATTCCACAAGTTCATAGAGCATCCTCTAAATGTCAGGCATTGTGCTAGTGCTGGGATTCAGTGTTGAGCAAAACAGCTCCCGATTTCAGGTTGCTCCTGGGTGGGCCAGGACATACTTCTCAGTGCACTGCCAAGATACGAGCCCTATGGGGTAAGATTCCAGAATAAGGCATGAGTTCTTCTAGTTTACAAGATCGGGGAAGATTTCCCAGAAGCAGTGGCCTTTGAAACAGGTCTTGAAAGGTGAGGAGGAGTGGGCCAGACAGAAACAATAGGCAGAGTATCCCTGGCAGAGGGCACTGCAGGAGCCAAAGCAAGGAGTATGACAGTGTGATCATTGAAACCACAGGGTGAGTACTGGAAAAGGCTAAAGAGATCAACTTGTCCAGTCCCCTCATGTAACAGATGGGGAGACTGAGGCCTGGGCAGAGCCCAGGTGTGGCTGGCATTGCTCTTGCAGAGGGAGAAGTCTGAAAGCTTTGTCACAGATACTGTAAGTCATCAGGTTTACTCTGTCCAAAGCCTCCAGATTCAGGGGCAACTGAAGACAGGCGTCCCAGGCAAAGCCTAGCTCTGCCCAAGGGGCCTGCAAGGAATTGTTGGTGTGTTTGTTTTATTTGATTGGTTAGTTATCTAATAAACATGCAGAAACCCAGAGTTCTTTGCTACCCACTGCTTGTAGGTAGCACAGAATGCAAGAAATAATATGCTTCTCCTTTGACAAGAGAGTTTTTGGGTAGATGTGACAAAGAACCTCCTGAAAGTGAACCAGGTCAGGCACGGGAGCTAAGGCCAGAGAAGAAGCCCCTTCAGGACCCAGCTTCTTTCCAGTTCGGAGCTCCCTCACCTGCCCCACAGTCAGGGCAGAGCTGTCTCCTGTGAGCAGAGTTGTGAGCAGCCCAGAAAGCAAGGGCCGGCTCATCAGAGACAGGAGGAGGAGACACAAAGCACAGAAACCTCTGCAAAAACTCCCTCCAACCTGGAAGACTGGGGCTTCTGTTTGTTTCTCAAGGCTTCCCAATCTTCCAACAAAGAATACACATGACTTGCATATCAAAGGACATTTGATCGGGGTGGTGGCTCATGCCTGTAATTCCAGCACTTTAGGAGGCTGAGGCGGGTGGATCACTTGAGGTCAGGAGTTCGAGACCAGCCTGGCCAACATGGTGAAACCCCGTCTCTACTAAAAATACAAAAATTAGCCAGGCGTGGTAGTGCGCATCTGTAGTCCTAGCTACTTGGGAGGCTAAGGCAGAAGAATTGCTTGCACCTGGGAGGTGGAGGCTGGAGACTGCAGTGAGCTGAGATTGTGCCACTGGACTCCATCTAAAAAAAAAAGACATTACAGGGGAGAAATTGGACCAAAGAGAAATGATGAACAAGGCTACTCAGTGAGGTCACCCCCTGGGTGTGATGGTCTCCTGCTTACCTACTCCTTGCCAGAGCTCCAATCCCACATCAGTCCTCAGGCATACTTGTGTATCTTTGCTCAGATTGTGTCCCCTAACCTGGCACTTCCTTCTGCCCTATTCTTTCTGAGAACTCCTACCCATACATCAAAGCCCCCCTCATATGTCCCTTTTTCTCTGCTGAGCCTGCCACCCCACCTAGCCTGCCCACCCAGCTTTGGTCCCGCCTCTAGTACAGGTGTATCACATTTCCCAGCCGTTTGTCCTGGCTGTTCATTGAGAGCTGGGATGAGGGCCGTCACTGCCCAACTTGCGCACTGTTCTGAAAGGTAGCTTTGTGACCTTGGGCAAAGTCAAATGAATGAATGGACAAATGAGTGAGCTTTTCTGATGTCAGAACTTGGGTGATCCCACCACCCCCTCTCAGGAGTTTTTGAGAAGACGGGCATAACCTGATTCCTGACCTTACTGCACAGCCTGTGCTGGGTGGGGGCAGCCAGAGAAGAGAGGAAAGGGGTATGTAGAGGGATGAAGTAACGGAGCTCTAACTGTAGAGTGATGTTTCTCACCTTTTTGTTCACAAGGACTCCTATCCCCCAAAGAATCTTTGTAACAGTTTTTTCTAATTGTTCCCCACTACAAAATTCTAGTCGCACAGAGATACTGAAAATCTGCTATGCACTCTATGTATATTCATAATTTAAGACTTGTTTTAACCCCCTTCCTGAACCAAGTTTTGCTCCCTTGAGCAAACGGCAATATCACTGCCTTTGAGAATGCCCATCCTGGGGTGGGCAGTCAGCTACATTGGCTCCTCTAGCCTTCAGAACAGCCAGTGAAACAGGCATCATTATCTTCATTGTATAGATTTGTAAACTGAAGAACAGATGTTTGTTAACTTGCCCAGCTAGTGAGTGATGGGGTCACGATACACAGCTGCAATTTTCGGACCACAGACCCTTGGACTTGCCTGCTGTGTTGCAGAAGAGGAGAGGAAGCTGCGGCTGGTTGAGAAGGAGCCCTGAGCCGGGGTCCGGCTCCTCCAGGCACTGCCTGTCTGTAGACCTCGGTTTCCTCCCTCCTAAAGTGAGGAGGGGGGTGGATCTCAATGTATCCAAAGGGCTCCTCAGGCTTCCACCCTATGAAGGAGAAGCTCTCAGGTCCCAGGACACTGGGGAACCCCACCACCTCCATGCTAGGATTGGGCCTGGGTCCCTGGGCCCTGGCCGCCAGGCTGGAGCTGCTGGGATCAGGTGGAGGGAGGGGACTGCTGAGCCGCTGGCCTGGAGACTGAGACGGGGATGTCTGCTCCCGGCTGGCGGCCTCCCAAGGGTGCTCGGCTGGGAGCCTGGCTGGCCCAGGCTTTCCCCAGGGCCTGATAAACCAGAAAAAAGAAAGCACGCTGTGAAGGGAAGGAAGCACCAGCAGACAAAGAAGGGAAGGGCACGCTGATTCCATCGGCTCCAGGCCCTCAGCCACCCTGGCGGGCCGGGCAGGGCTGGGCAGGGCTTGCAGACGGGCAGCCTGGGGAGCTGGCGGCAGGATGCTGGGAGCCAGCTACATGGGGATCACTGTGCCCTCCTTGTGCTGAGGCTGGCTGGGGTGGGGACTGAGAACAGGCCAGCAGGGACAAGCCCCAGCATACCAGCCCTACCCCCTCACTGGAGCCTCCTCACAATGTACCCATGTACAGGTGGCGTCTTCGGCACTGTGCAGGGGCCCAAAGTTCCACAGCCAGTTAGCAGCAAAGCCAGGCTGGGACCTGGTTCTCTGGCTCCAAACTCTAGGTGCTCTTCCATCCCATACCTCACCCAAGTCTGCCAGAACCTGATTCTGCTGCCTGAGGAGGTAGGGAGCCACTCAGGACAATCAATAAAATAGAGCCAGCTCACCAGGGGTCATCTTCTGTATTATCTGAACCAATCTTCACAAGGGTATCTTTGTGAAGCTGACCTATAAGGTCAGCTATGTTATTGGGCCCACTTTACAGATGTGGAAACTAAGGCTCCTAACAGCTGGACCTTTGCAAGGCGCTCTGGGGCAGCCAGCTTTCCCCTTCCCTGGGGGAGGCTACAGGGCCCTCGGGTGGGTGCAGGAAGCCCCTCAGACCTCTGCCTCTGAGCTACAGGGCCTTCCCTGAGGGTTCAAAGGGGAAGAGTTGAGAGATGGGAAAAAACAGCTAGACTTTTTCTAAAATTAGTAAACAGAAAAGATATTCCAAAACCCGGAAATGAAAGGAGAAAGGAGTGGAGCAGAACTCGGCTCCGGCCCTTCCTCAGGGAGCCAGGAGGATGAATGAGGCCTGGGTGGACTAGGAATCTGCAGGGGGACTTCCATGCCCAGCTCTGCTACTTTCATCCTGCGGCTCCGCCCACAAGATGGGACAGTGAGCCCCTACCTCTGCGTCGCTGAGCAGAGCAGAGAGAATCTGGGCAAAGGCACTGCTCAGGGCTGTGCCTCATCACCAGGCTCCTGCCCCACCCAGCTGGGTTCAGCCTGAGGTTTCCAGGCATGCCGGCTGCAGCCCACGCACTGACCACCATCCCAGGGGACCTTCCTCAAAGTCTCGGGACTCTCCCAGATGCCCCCCAGAGTCAGAAATGAGGGCCTGGGATGAGTGAAACAGGCAAGGAATGAAAGCCAGCCTGAGGGGCATTAAGAAGCTAGCACTGCTGTGGGGTCCTGGGGTCCCATAATTCCGGGGACCCTCTGAGGAATGGGTAGGATGCGGCTCAGAATTGGTCCCCTGCAATTTGGAAGGAAAACATCACCCGCTGGTTCTTGTCACCTGGGGCAGGAAGCAAGCAGTAAGCTGGGCTGCAAGGCCAGGAGGCCAAGTGCTATCAGTTGGCACCTGCACAGAAATCGTTGCCCTAGCAAGAGCTGGCGTAGAAAGGTGAGCAGTGGAAGTGAGGGAAGGTCAAGGGATGCCTGACACCACATCCCACTGATGCAGCCCCCTTTTCAGTCAGTGGTCCCTGGGCCAGGGGTTCCCAAGGATAGGTGTGACCAGATGCCTGCTGTCTAGAAGCTCACAGCCAGGGAGAAGCCCTCACATACACTCTCCTACTGGGAGATAATGATCATCCGGCCCACTATTCTGTGCTAGGCCCCACACCATCTCCAGTATTCCCAACAGTCCTGCAAGATAGGTATTATTATTTCCATTTGACGAAGAAACACACTGAGGCTCAGAGAGGTTAAAAATCAAGGCCAGGTGCGGTGGCTCACGCCTGTAATCCCAGCACTTTGGCAGGCCAAGGCAGGCGGAACACTTGAGGTTCACGAGTTTGAGACCACCCTGATCAACATAGCAAAATCCTATCTCTACTAAAAATATAAAAAATTAGCCAAGCATGGTGGCAGGTGCCTGTAGTTCCAGCTACTCGGGAGGCTGAGGCAGGAGAATTGCTTGAACCCAGGAGGCGGAGGTTGTGGTGAGCTGAGATTGTACCACTGCACTCCAACCTGGACAACAGAGTAAGACTCTGTCTTAAAAAAAAAAAAAAAAAATCTTCCCAACATTTCATTCCAAGCCGAAGGCCTTCCCAGTGTTCCTGGTGAGGGCGGAATCCTGGCCCAGACGACAGCCCAG
>NW_012100320.1:5080816-5081617 GCF_000951045.1 Mandrillus leucophaeus | reverse complement strand
CACCGCCACGCAGTGACAGGGGCACAGGGCAGTGTGGGAGGCCTTTTTGGAGGGGCACAGGGTATGCAGGAAAGAGCATGTGTCTGGGGTCAGGCAGACATCGGCTGGAATCCTTGGGCAGGTGACTCTCTGAGCCGCTGTTTCCCCCTCTGAAAAATGTCGTTAAGAATATCTACCCTGAAGTGCTGGGAGGACTAAGGGAGACAAAGAACTCACAGGGCTGGCACACAGTAGGGCTAGAATGATCCACCATTCTCTACATGCTCAGCCCTGGTTTCTGTTATCCCAGAGACCCCAGGGGCCACAGACCCAACGCTGAAGGACTCTTGGAAGCACCAGGAACACATATCCTTGCCCTCAACAGGTCCTGGCAACCTGGTGAATCCAAAACCATCCTTACGGAGCCAGATGAACAACCTTTACCCCACTGTATCCATCTGTGTGGGCTGCCATAACAAGGCACACAGACTGAGTGGCTTAAACAACAGCCAGTTATTTTTTTCATAGTTCTGGAGGTTAGAAGTCTGAGATCAAGGTGTCAGCAGGGATGGCTGGGCATACCGGCTCACGCCTGTAATCCCAGCACTGTGGGAGGCCAAGGTGGACAGCTCATCTGAGGTCAGGAGTTCAAGACCAGCCTGACCAACATGGTGAAACCCCGTCTCTACTAAAAATACAAAAATTATCTGGGAGTGGCCGGGCGCCGTGGCTCACGCCTGTAATCCTAGCACTTTGGGAGGCCGAGGTGGGCGGATCACGAGGTCAGGAGATCGAAACCATCCTGGCTAACACGGGGAAACC
>NW_012100320.1:5073812-5074861 GCF_000951045.1 Mandrillus leucophaeus | reverse complement strand
AAAAAAAAAAAAAAAAATCTTCCCAACATTTCATTCCAAGCCGAAGGCCTTCCCAGTGTTCCTGGTGAGGGCGGAATCCTGGCCCAGACGACAGCCCAGGCGGCCAGAGAAGGCTGTCTGGAGGAGGTGGGGCTGGGTCTGCACTGTAAAGCTGAGCACACTTCACCCCCTGCTTGTGCTCTATCCTCTCGGTCTCTGCACAGTCACCCCACTGGGAGTCCTCAGGAGCATCTCATGATGACCTGAACTCACAGCTTACCAGGTTGGGAGGCCCTCAGGCGCAGCGGGCCCAACTCCCAGCCACCCTTCTGTGGCAAAACTGAGGTCCAGAGAGGGACATGACCCGTCCAAGCTCACACAGCACAGAGTGCACAGCCAAGATGGGAACCCAGGTCTCCTTGCTCCCATTTCCATGTCCTCTCTCCTTAGGCAGCAGTGCCAGGTATTTTAGGGTCTTGTCTCCACTATCAAAAACGGAGCCCATCGGGCTGAGCTCTTTTCTTCTTCTATGGCTGAATCTCCTTCCTGGGGTATGCTGGGTTCAAAACAGAGTGCTGCAGGGAACCTGGAGCCCCTCAGTGTGGAATGGGACCGGAGGGGGAGCCGTGGGGTGAACAGGGGGCAGCGGAACAGGGCTGGTGGAGCCTGGATATGACAGCCAGAGAAAGAGCGGCAGAATCCTCCTTCTTCCCCTGCCAGGGAATTGGGCAGAGAGGACCCGCTACTCACTCAGGCACTGGGGTATTCAGAACGGGGTTAGTGCTAAGGCTGGGTGACCTAAAGTGCCAGAGACAGGGGCTGGAGGAGAATCCAAAACACAAAACAAACATATAACCGCCCCCAAAGGAAAAGTCCAGAGTCTGAATTTTAAACAGGAAGAACAAGGCGTCAGGCTCAGAGGAAGATAACAGGGCCCGGCTGACCAAAGAAACAACAGAAAAAGGGCTGAGGAAAGCTGAGGGTGGGGGGTCGGGGGGGTACATTCCTGCTTTGGAGCCTGGGCCCTTCCTGGCTCTCCCTTACCTTTGGGGTACAGGGTGCCAGGGTCT
>NW_012100320.1:5045795-5072847 GCF_000951045.1 Mandrillus leucophaeus | reverse complement strand
AAAAAAAAAAAATTAGCTGGGAGTGGTGGCACAGGCCTGTAATCCCAACTACTCGGGAGGCTGAGGCAGGAGAATTGCTTGAACCCGGGAAGCATAGGTTGCAGTGAGCCGAGGTCGCACCACTGCACTCCAGCCTGGGCAACAGAGTGAGACACCGTCTCAAAAAAAAAAAGAAAAAATTGTGCTGGCAGGGTTGATTTCTTCTGAGACCCCTCTCCTTAGCTTACTGATGGCCATCTTCTTCCTGTGTCTCTGTAAGGTCTCCCTCTGTACAGGCCTCCCTCGGTATCCATGGAGAACTGGTTCCACGACCCAGCCTCGGATACTGAAATCTACAGATGCTCAAGTCCCTTATATGAAATAGCACAGTATTTGCATATAAACTATGCACATCTTTCCCTATACTTTAAATCATCTCCAGATTATTTATAATACCTAATACAATGCAAATGCTATGTAAATCGTTGTTATACTGTATTGTTTCAGGAATCATGATGAGAAAAAAAGTCCATACATATTCAGTACAGATACAAACATCCTTTTTTTTCCTCAAATATTTTCAATCCAGAGTTGGTTGAATCCATGGATGAGGAGCCCACAGATAGAGAGGGCCAATTCTACATGTCTTTGTGCAGATTTCCTTTTCTGTTAAGGACACTAGGCAGATTTAGATTAGGGCCCACCCTGATGGCTTCATTTTACCTTAGTCATCGCTTTACTTTAAAAGCCCTGTCACCAAATACCATAACATCCTGAGGCACTGGGGGTTAGGACTTCAACATGTGAATTCTGGGGGGACACAGTTCAGTCCATAACACCTGCTAAGTCCCCAACTGTCAAGTCCCCCCGATCCAGGCTGCATCCCAAACCTGCTTTGGCACCGGCAGGAGCTATAACCGTCCTGAAGTCCAACCCTTGTTTCCAAGAGAGGGGAAGTAACTTATCCCACGTGACACAGCAAATAAAAATATCCGGAAAGTCCAGGCTCCTGTTAGCACATCCAGGGAAAACACAGTCCCAAGAGGACAAACCTGAGTCCCTCAGCTGAGCGTACCTGAAAGGTGATGTCCTCATGTTCTGTGTGTTCTGCCAGCTCAGCCAGTTTTGGGATTGCAGATTTGGTGAGAGAAGGGCCGGGGCACAAGTCGGCCTTCACATTTTCTGGACGGCTGGAGAGAAAACTCCAACCGCTAACATTTAGGAGTGCCTACTGTGTGCTAGGCAGAGTTCAAAGCACCTTACATGATTTTACCTGTTTAAGCCCCACAGCAACCCTATGAAATACAGCTGTGACAATTCTTAGAACCATTTTGGAGAGGGGGAAACTGAGGCACCAAGAAATGAAGCAACTTGGCCATTGTCATACATCTGACAATGAGTGTATGTAGTAGCACCAGGATTCTGGCTGTAGGGACAGTGTCCTCAGTGGCAATGCTTTCCCATCCAGTGAGGTGTCACGGAAGGAGCCCTAGGCAGGTCACCAGGCCTGACACTTCTACCGCTTGCTGTGGGACCTTGGACAAAAGTCCTCCCATCTCTGGGCTTCAGTGTTCCCACCTGTCATATGACAGGTAAGATCAGATGACCCTTGAGCCCAAGATAAACCACCCCCTTCCCTCTTCCTTGCCCCTCAAGGCCTTCCTTAAGTCTAGAAGAGCAGCCTTTGGCCTCAGTGTCATGGAACAAAGTCCCCTCCCCAGGGCTCAGGGCCTGGAGGGCTGAGCAGGGAACAAGGCGAGCTCCAGGCCACACTGTCTCTGGACATCCTCCACCATTGGTTTGCCCACACCAGGGTGGCCCTGGCCAGAGGTCAGCAGAGGAGAAAAGCCATCCCAAGCCCTGCAGGAGGCCCTGAGAACAGGTGGAGGAGGGCTTGGGTGCAGACAGATCTGTGCCCACCCATGGGGAGTTGGTCTTTCTCCCTCTTCCCAGCCACCCCTCTTGAGTCCCGCCCCAGCCTAAGTTGTCAGACAGTGGGCCTCATGTCCCAAAAGTCTCCTAAGCCCCCAGTCCACTCCCAGCCTCATCCCCTGGGGCAGAGACTGAAGATAGAAACCTCATGGTGTTATCAGTTTCCATGTCACTTAAACAGCTTGGATCTGTAGTGGCTGGTGCACCGAACCACTGTAGGCCCACCCACAGAACACTCCCCACCGTGAATAAAGAATACCATCAAAGAACATGTGTTGACAGAGTGAAATGTTGTTGAGATATTGCCAATGGAAAAAAGAAAACTTCATAAAACAATCAATAAAATATTCTATGGTCTTCAATACACATCTACATACTGCTATTTTGATACATATGCATGGAAAAAGGCCTGGAAGGAATTCCACCAAAATGTTCACAGTGGTTCCCCTGGCGGGGTCCGAGATGGGGTCCTGGGAGTTGGGACTATGGATTTTCTTTCTTTCCTTCTTTCTCTCTCTGCTTCTCTGTATTTCCTTACCCTTGTTTTAAAGTTAATTTCAGGGACAATAGAAAGACTAGTTAATTATATAAGACAACATGAAAAATGGAGTAATATTGAAAACACAATGTCCCCACAGAGTATGGATACCTCCCATAGTAGCCTCTTCCCCCAACAGCTATGCCTGCCATCTAAGTTCTCTTCACCTCACACACTTGCCCTTCACTTTATATTTTCTTTCTTTCCTTTTTTTGAGACAGCGCTGTGCTCTGTCACGCAGGCTGGAATGCACGGCTCATTGCAGCCTCAACCTCCTGGGCTCAGGTGATCCTCCTACCTCAGCCTCCCGAGTAGCTGGGCCCACAAGCATGCACCACCATGCCCAGCTAATTTTTTTTTTTTTTTTTTTTTTGAGACAGGGTTTCACCATGTTGCCCAGGCTGGTCTCCTGGGCTCAAGCAATCTGCCCGCCTGGGCCTCCCAAAATGCTAGGATAATAGGTGTGAGCCACCATGCCCAGTCCATTTTATAATTTTCAAAGAAAAGTCACATCCATTTGTGATTATATCTGTCCTCAGGGGATGAGTGAGGGCAGGAATTACCATCAACATATTATACATATTAGGAAACCAAGGCCAGAGAAGAACTACGACTTGTTCCAAAGTCATCCAGCAAGTGAGAGGCTGAGTGGGCTTTACCCTCTGCCTCTAGATCCCTTCAGTCTGAGGGTACCCTCAAGGGCTGGGGGTATCTGGGCCAGAGCTTTGGAAGTTGGAGAGCTGAAAGCAGAAGACGCTGACATGGCCTCTTTTGGCCGTAAATGAATCACTATGTTGTTCTGAAGCTTTCTGCCTTAGTTTCCCCAACTGCAGGATAGAATAAGCCTGGTCTCCTCCCTCTCCAATCTTCATGAAAGGATGGCTTTAAGATGGATAAAGAAACCCCCTCCTGGAAATATGGTCTTGAGCAAAGCCACATGCCATTCTGTCCTACACCTCAGGCCTGGCCCCAAGAGCCAGGCTTCTACCCTCTCCCGCCATCTTCTTGGTGCCAACAGCACTCCCCACTGTGGCTCTGTTCCTCTGTTCCTCCTTCGTGGAGGGCTCAGCAAGTGCACTAAATGGAAAGGAGTGGGCACAGCACTGGCCCAGACACCAAGAACCTTGGGCTCAAGCCCCCTGCCCTGGTCACCATGTGACCCAGAGCAGCCAGTCCTCCTCTTTGAGCCTCAGTTTCTTCCTCTGTATAAGAGGGCTAAAGATGTACTTCTATGATTCTTCCAGAACAGCATTACTTGAGCATGGAGTTATGCTGAAAGATTCAAGCAAAGCATCAGCAGCATCACAGCTCTCAGAGCCTGCAGCATGGACACGGAGCCGGGTCACTGCCCAGTATCTGGAAAGGAGCTCCTAGTTTGCACTTGGAAGCCCAGCAGAGCCACTTCATGGTAGGTGACAATACTTCACTTCCCTGGGCCTTGGATTCCCTCTACATAAAATGGGAGATCAATTTAGAAGGTCCTGAAAGGCCAGTTTTTTAAAAACCACCACCACAAGAACAACTGTTTCTCCGGCTCTTCTGATCTAGGGGATGGAAGATCAGAAGTAGCCAAGAATAACAGGGGGCTTACATATGCCAGAGCCTTACAAATTACACCGTATGTTCCCAAATATCCAATGTGACTGTTGCCTCCCCAAACCTTGATAAAAGGTGGGTGCGATTGGTGAGCAAGATCCAGAGTTTCAGGGAGGGAGAGGCAGGACCATCTGGGAACCCAGAGCTCCCGAGCCCAGACCCGTTTGGCCCCCGATCCCCTGGAGCTGTCCGGCTGGTTCCATAGTGTGAGCAATGTGGTCATAGAATAACAATAATAACATTAATAACAACGAACACGTATGAATCACTCACTTTGTGCCAGGAATGGTAAGTGCTTTATTTGAATTCATTTATTTAAACTTCAGGGAACTCTATGACAGAAGTTCTATTATTGGCCCTCACTTTTCAAACGAGGAAATTGAGGCATGAGGAAATCAAGAAACATGCCCCAGGTCAGGCAGCTAGCAAGTGGCAGAGCTTGGCTTTGAATCCAGGCAGCCCAGCACCCCATGTTCGCTGTCTTAAACCACAGTGTCATACTGGCTTCCTGGAAAATGGTGCAGGATAGATGAGAGACCCTTGGAGGGCCCTGTCCTAGTTGGCACTGGCATGCCTTTTTTTTTTTTTTTTGAGACAGAGTCTCCTTCTGTCACTCAGGCTGGGGTGCAGTGGCCTGATCTTGGCTCACTGCAACCTTCGCCTCCCGGATTCAAGTGATTCTTCTGCCTCAGCCTCCTGAGTAGCTGGGACTACAGGTGTGCACCACCACGCCCGACTAACTATTTTTAGCAAAGACAGGGTTTCAACATGTTGGCCAAGCTGTTCTCAAACTCTTGACCTCAAGCGATCCGCCCATCTCAGCCTCCCAAAGTGCTGAGATCACAGGTGTGGTCACCGCACCTGGCCTGGCATGCTTTCTTATAGCTCCTTCTCTCCCTGCATGCACAGGTCTCTTCACCAGCCCTGACTGGAACACACATTATGAATACAGGACACATATAAACATGAACTCTATCTCATAAAGGGCCAGCATCCCATTGTCACCCCCACCATGTCCCGGCCTTGACACTCCACCTTGCTCACCTCTGTGAAGCTTCGAGAGCTGAATTAGGCAAGTGCCAAGACACAGTGTGCACAGCCCTCTCTGCACAGAGACACAACTAGAAGGATGCTTCACAACCTCCGGTGGTAGGGTTTGTGGTTTCCTCTTTACACTTTCTTAAAACAATCGCATGCATCATTTCTACCAAAATAACATGACAAAGCATCTGAAGGTCCAAGTCAGCTTGCAACCCAGGCCTGTGTGGCTCCAAAACTTGAATTATTTGCCCTTTTCTGTAGCATTTCATGGAAAAAGCTGCTGGTCTGGGAGATGGCTGGGCAGGACCTTCTTTCACAGGGAGGCTGGTGTTCTCCAGGAGTGGAACCAGCTTCCAATGTCACCAAATCAAAGGCCTGCCACCCCCATGCTGCCCTCACCTTCACTTGGCAGCTTAAACATTGGCAAAATGAGGGTCAGTAGAAGCAGAATAATTTCAGGGACTCTGAGAATATTCAGACCATCAGACCTTTCTGACGACTCACATCCCACCAGTAACACTTAATAAACAATGGCCAAATGCGGTGGCTCATGCCTATAATCCCAGCACTTTGGGAGGCCAAGGTGGGAGATCACTTGAGCCCCAGGGGGTTCAAGATCAGACTGGGCAATATGGCGAAACCCTATCTCATAAAGTATAAAAATTAGCCAGGCGTGGTGCTGCGCGCCTGTAATCTCAGCTACTCAGGAGGCTGAGGCAGGAGGATCGCTTGAACCTGGGAGGTGGAGACTGCAGTGAGCCAAGATCACACCACAGCACTCCAGCCTGGGCGACAGATGAAACTCTGTCTCAGATAAATAAATTACAATCATAAATAATAATTGGCAAAGGGACTATCCGTGGCTTTTTAAAATCTCTGTATACTAATATTTTGTCAATGACCACGTATTGCTTTATAGTAAGAAAAACAATTTTTTGAAATTATAAAATTCATGGAAATCAAAGATTTGATTCTTACCCTGGGGAAATAAAGTTTTTCTTTCTTTACACTTGCATGTAAAGGCTCTATGCTCAGCACTTTATACACATTATCTACAGTCTTCATAATATCCTGGAAAAAAAGCAACTATTATGTCCGTTTTAGAGAAACAGAAGCTGAGACTCCGAGGCTGAGAGGCTGAGCAACTTGCCCAGGGTTGCCCAGCCAGGAAGTCACCAGCCTGGATTCCATCTCAGGCGGGCCTGACTGCCACATCAGGGCACTCTCTCTCTTCCGAGGCTGCTCCCTCCCACCTCTCCTCTCTCCTCCACCCATCACCCGTCACATCTGACTCTTCTGGAGAAGGCCTTGCCCCACTCCCTGCCCTTCCCTCGAATCTGGCCTCAGCATCTGTGAGTCCATCCCCCAGCCCCTGTTGGGGGAATTGGTTAATGTTCCTTCCACTCGGATACTATAAAACACTCAGATCAGCCGGGTGTGGTGGCTCACACCTGTAATCCCAGCACTTCGGGAGGCCGAGGTGGGCAGATCACCTGAGGTCAGGAGTTTGAGACCAGCCTGGCCAACGTGGCGAAATCCTGTCTCTACTGAAATACAAAAATTAGCCGGGCGTAGTGGCAGGCCCCTGTAATCCCAGCTACTCAGGAGGCTAAGGCAGGAGAATCACTTGACCCTGGGAGACAGAGATTGCAGTGAGCTGAGATGGTGCCACTGAACTCTAGCCTGGATGACAGAGTGATTTCAAACAAACAAACAAACAAATAAATAAATAAAATACAATACAACGCTTGAGTCCAGCTGGCTACATCCACGCTGTAATTAAAAGTGCATTTCCCTGGCTTGGTGGTGCCCATGTCAGACTGAAGGCTAGCATACCACTTCTATGTGCCTGCCAGGAATACCCACCATGTCATTTCTGCCCTGTTGGCAAAAGACATTCTTTGTCCTTCCCAAACCACACAGAAACCCCCTTTGCAGGGCAGACCCCAAGCCCCTGAGTTCCGGGCCAACATCTAAGACCTACATATGGGAGGAACGGGCCCATGGGAAGGAGCAGACCCCAGCAGCCTCAGGCTGCACTCAGAACCTAGGCCAGAGGGGATGGAGCCAGTCAGGGCCAGACAGTCCTCCCCTGGAAGCCAGGAGGGAACAGAGGCCCATGCACTCTTCAGGGAGCCAGGCGGTCTGCCCAGCTCTTCCCCAGCCCAGTCCTCAAACAAGTGCCTCAGCAAACGGAGCCCCTGCCCCTGTATTATTTTCTGTGCAAACTTACTGTTGAATACTGTCAGGAGTTTGGGGTATCTTACATTTGGGGAACACACTCTGCCGTGAGTCCAACCAGCACTCTTCCTCAGTAGTTCTCAAATAGGCCTCTGAAGTGGGCAGGGCAGACAGTGTGATCCCATTTTACAGAGGAGGAAATAGAGGCCAAAAGAGGTGCTGAGGCTCCCCCAAGCTTCCACAGCTGGGCAGCGGCAGCACAGCTGGCTCTTGCAGCCAGGTGATTGAACTCCAAGTCCATTGCTCTTTCTGCTGTACCCTAGCTGCCTGGAAGGACCTCAAGGTCAGGACTTAACCGCTCAGGAGAAGGTAGGGTCAAGAAGGGCAGGGGCTCTGAAGGGCTTGGTCTGCCACTGTCAACTCCGGATTATCTTCGGCAATTTACTTTGTGTCTCAAAGCCTCAGGTTCATTATCTATAAAATGGGGATAATAGGGTTATTCTGTGGTTTTTAGAACTGTGCCTAAGTGTTCAGTATGTTATTTATCATGACCAGTGAGCTGTGGGAGGGAGAGGCTTCTCATATGGCAGTCGGGAAGGCTCCCTGGAGGAGGCAGGAGGTTTGATGGATGGAGAGGAATCAGACAGACAGAGGGCAAGCAGTTATAGGTTACGGGGAAGAGCAGCAGACTGGGAGTCAGAAGATTTCAGCCTTTGTCCCGGCAGTGCCACCACATCGCTGTGTGTCCCCGCTTTCCCACCAAGTAAAACAAAGGGGTCAGCTCAGATGAGCTCTTGGCCTGGTCCATTGCTTATCTTGATTCGTATCCTGAGCAAAGGTTTGGGGGCTGGATGGAGCCAGGCAATTCAGGGGTAGGCAGAGGCTAGGTCAGAAGGGCTGAGCAGACCCAGGAAGGGAGAAATGGGATGGGCAGGGAGAGGACAGGACCAGGGAGACATTTCTAGAATTAAACTTTTTCATCGCAGAGTTTCAAACCCACAGAGACTGGGGTTTCCTTACAGCCCGAGGGCTGAACCTAGAATTCTTTTCCAAAGCCTTACCCAAAAACAATTCTAGGTTCAGCCCTTGGAGTGTAAGAAAACCCCAAAATAATGTTCGTGATGGCTTTGTCCCAGCAAGGGGAATGCCAGTGGCTTTTTTTCCCTTGGCTTATCTCTATGTGTTAACATTTTGACAATGGTCTGACTATACATTGCTATACAGTAAAATAACAATAATAGTAAGTTTCCAAAATTATAAAACGAACAGAAGTACTAGCTTCAATTCTTGTCCCAGGGCCTAACAGCTTTCTTCCTTTACATAAACAGCCTCCCTGTGACATGGTGAGACCCCTCTCTGGCCAGCACAGCAACGCCTTCTCAGTGAGGCCCTACCCGATGACCCTGGGGGGATGAGCACCCATAGAGGAGAAAGGAGGCCATACTACCAGCATCTGCATACCAGCAGCGGCAGAAGAGTCTGTGCCAGTGTGCACCCTACACGGTGGGGAATTCAAGCAGCTCTCCTCCTCCTCCTGCTCCCCAGCTCTTCCGGGGCGGCCACACTCACCCCGATTCCTGTCCTCAGCCTTTCATATCTTGGTGATAGTGACTAGCACCACCTGTGCTTCTGTGTTCTGGGCAACCTGCTAACTTAACCACTGCATAGGGGCCAAACTGTTTAATCCGCACAATGCCCCTGCAAGGTGTCCAGCCTCCCCTAACATTGGCAGGACCCAGCGCCCACCTACTGTACGTCTCAATATTTAAAAGCTATAAACCAAACCATCTTCCTGCCTTGACAAACGTAGCTAATGTGCTTTCAGAATGACTGGGAAGGACAGGCTCAAAGTTAAATTTCTTGAAGACCTCAGAGTTCCTCACCAGGATGGGTGGCATGGGCAAAACTGGCCCCTCTCAGCCTCCCTGCTTCCCTTTCTACCTCCAGCTCTGCCCACACCTCCTACAAACAGGTAGCCCTGGGCTATTCAGGGCCATGGGGAAGGAATTGTGGGGTGCCTGGGGCTGGAGTGTGGTTGGGAGTCAGCGGGGTGCAGGCTGTGGGTGGCGTGTCCCCTTGGCCTAGCAGGCTACCTGCTCCATGAGGGGGCTTGTCCAGAGGAAGCATTTGTCAGATCCAAGGCACTACTAGAGGGGGATTCGATCATTATCTCCATTTTACAGGAGGGAAAACCGAGGCTCAGAGAGGCTAAGTCAGTTGTTCAAGGCCTTATAGTCAGGAGTGGGGAGGCTGGCTTCAAAGACCTGAGCCTGAGCCTCCCTGTCTGTGAGGCATGGCAAATCTCCACGCACCAATCTACAGAAAAAGCACCTCCCGTGACAGGACGGAGTCTCAGGAAGCTCCATTCCAGGCTCACAGGGACATCAGCCCAGAATAAATAATTCCAGCAGACAGCAGAGGAAGCTAAGCGCTGGCCAACAAGGGGATCTGGGGAGGCACCTCTGGGAGGCTGCATTTCAGCGGGGCCTGAGGGAGGGGCAGGCTTTGGACCAAGGGAAAGGCTGGGGAGAAGCTATAGGCAGCATTTACGGTGAAGGCAAAGGCTCTGGGGTGAGAACAAGGGGGCACACAGGGAGCAGCAGGCTGTCTTGTTTGTTGGTGTTGGCGGGAGCCTGGGCTGTGGAGAGGAGAGCCTGGGGAGGCATAGGGCGGCCGAGGAGTGGGGACTTCCTGCTGGGGGGGGTACGAGCCAGGGAGGGACACCGTGGGAGTTATTGGGGAACATCTTCGGGAAGATGATGACGCCGCAGGGAACAGCTGCGTGGGCTGGGGGTGCCCCCACTAAGAGGAAGTCCTGCCAGGCTGGACCTGCCCTGAGAGATGCTCTGGGCTGGGGTTGGCCAAGGCCACTCCAGGACAGTGTCTGCCACCAGAATGGAATGCCTCAGGCCCACACCATGCAGAGGCCTCTGAAGGGGAAACCCTGATGTCCCTGATGTCCCTGTGCTCAGCAACAGGCTCATTCTATTCTTATTACCCATTTGACAAACTCTTACTGAGTTCCTGGCCATTTCCCAAGGAGATGAAAGGCCCAGCCCCGCCCTCAAGGAATACCCAGTCCCAAGAAGGAGACAGACAGGCAATCATCTGTCAGAACCCTTGCCACACTGCCTTGCGATGCATACACCCACGTGTGGACCCCCTTCTGAGCCATGTAGGAGCGGTGTTGGGGGAAGGGGGGTAGTGCCTGGGGAAGGAGTCAAGAGTGGGTGGCAAGGAGGGCCTTCTAGGGAGAAGACAGCCAGGGCAGAGCAAAGGCCTGGGGCCAGGAAAGAAACACCCTGAGTTAGAGCATGGGGAGGCTTTTCCCGGGGTGGAGCAGGGAGCTGCGAGGGGGCAAAGCTGACAAAATGGATGGGATGTTGGGGGAGGGTTCCTCACGGGTCAGGCTAGGAGCTCAGACACTCCCTCTAGCAGTGGAGCACTACTAAATGGTTTCAACCAGGGTAACGGGGGGTCCAATTGCATGTTGGAGCTAGAACTTAGGGATTCTAGGGAGGAGAAGTGCACATTTGCGTGCGCGCGCTCCTGTGTGTGTGGGGGGGTGTGTGTGTGTGTGTGTGTGTGTGTGTGTAGGGGGTGGTGAACACGATTGAAGGCAGGAGAGGCCTGCTGGGGAATAGCGGTCAGGGTCCTGATAAGAGAAAGAGAGGCCGGAGCTCCTCAGGGGATGGAGAGCTGGCCCAGGCTGCGGCCATACTGGGGAAACAGGAGAATCAGGACTTGGTGACTGGTTGTCCCTGGGAAGGGAGGGGTCTGCAGGACACCCAGATTTCTAGCTGAGACCCAGGTGGATGGTGCACTCCCAAGAGCTGGGGCAGGTCTGGAGAAAGGCAGTGAGTCCGAGGTCAGACCAGCTGAGTGGGGGTGCCTGTGGGCCCCTCACAGTGGTGGGTCCACCCTCTGCCTTCAGTCTGTCCCTCAGCTCCCAGACTCCCACCCCCAGCCTCCAGCAGTCTCTGCCCAAACTGTCTCACAGCCATGGGGGCTTTGAGTTTCCTTCCTCCTTCTCTCTTCCCCCTTCTATTGCCGCCCCCCACTCTCAGAGTTCTGGTTTGGCCCAGCTAGGCGCAGTCTGGTCTCCCTGGGCAGGAAGCCAGGGGGCAGCTGAGCAAGGCCAGGCCTGCTCTTTCTGGGGACTAAACCCCTAGGAGTTGACAGGCCTTGTATGACAAAGGCAGTGGTTGGGGGCAATCGCCCACCCCACTGGGGTTCCTGGGATCCAGGGAAGAGAGGCAAACACAGAAGGAGTGCTCCATCCCTTCCTTCCTCTGCCAGAGACACACAGTCCCTGGCCCATCCTTACAACTTGCCCGCAGAGGGAGCAGGGCCAGAATGTCTGACCCATTGCCCAGAGGAGGACACTGAGGCCCAGGGAGGCCAGAGGATGCCTGCCCAGTCACATTCCCCCTCTGGCCTCAGTGCCCCCACCTTTCAATGAGGAGGTGCTGGGGGCCCCTGGAAGAGGATGGGAAGGTGGCGTGAAACCAGCTCTGCCGCATCCCTGTCCTGGGGTCTGGGGGACAAACCTTCACTGGGCTGAGCCTCGGTTTGCTCATCTGTAAAATAAGCACAGCAGTGCCCACCTCCTGGCGTCGTGAAGACTGAATGAGGACGTGTACACGACACAGTACACCCAGACCCGGCACCCCACAGGCCTGTTTCCAGCGGAGGAATTCACGACTCACACACTAAAAAATAGCCTGATTTTTTTTTTTTTAAAGAATGGGTTCTTGAATTATTTTAAAATAATACCAAAAATTAATTCTTTAAAACTCTACAGCAAATCTTCTGCAGAGTATCCCCTGGGCCCCAGTCTCTCGGCCACTGCCGCTACACACCTACCAGACACCCCCACCCATCCCAGACTGACCCTGGGAAAACACCCCCACAGGTTCCCCACCCTGGGCCAATGCTATCCCTGGCAAAAAACTGGGGGCCACTTTCCTGGCGGCTGGAGCCTGGCTCAGCCGGGTGGGACGCAGTGGCGACAGCTGATAAGCCAGCCTGTTTAGTTCCGTCTGCCGCAGGCCTGGGGGAGGCCGGAGCTCGGCCCGGGCGGCAGACAGTGTGGCTGTGGCCTCTTCCCCTTCCTAGGCCAGCTTGGTGCCCCTGAGGCTGGGTCAGCCCCTGCTAGGGGCCCCTCCAGCCACTGTCTCCAGGCCCCCTTGCCGGAATGAGTTGGGCGTGGGAGTGAGCCCAGGCATGCGAGGCGGTGACTTTAGATTATTTTATCTTTTGGGGCAGATATTACATTCTCATGGCTTACAATGCTCCATAGGGTTTCTGTCCCACTTCTCCAGCACCCCCGCCCCAGTACTTCTCCACAGAGGCAACCACTGTTGTGAGAGGCGATCTGTGGCTATACAAACATGTATGTATCCACGTGTATGTATCTCCCTGCCACACTGCCCCTTGCGTCCTCCTCTCAGCACTTATACAAGTATGTCTCCGTGCACGGGCCCAGGTCTCTGGGCACACCTGAGTCCACCTGTGCCACTTTCTCACTGGCCTCCAGTTCTGCCCACATGCCATTTCTCTGCCCAGGACACTCTCCTCCACGCCCCTTACCCTCACACACCTTCCTCCTTTGCTCAACCCCTTTTTTATCCTTAGGTCTCAGTTCAAACGCTTCTACCCCAGGAGCCCTCCCTGGCGCCCAGGCTTCAGTCTTCCCCTGTCCGCTGCTTCCATGACAGCCCAAACTTCTTTACCGTGTCTTCTTGGGAAGACCTGTCCAATTATCTGCGCCCCTACTAGATGTAGGGAAACCAATTTGTCCTTTTGCCAGTGACCTTCCCAGTTTGGGCAGTGACACTCCCATGTCCCAGGAAAGCCATCAGGCCCAGGTAATCCAGGATAGTTGGTCATCTGACTAGACACAGAGATCCGAGAGGGCAGGGAAGAGGCCTGCCTCATCCATCCCAGTCTCCCCAGCACCTAGCATGGTGCCTGGCACCTAGAGGTTTCGTAAGTATTTACTAAAGCATAAACACAACAGTCTTGCTTATGTAGCAATTACTCTGGGCCAGGCACTGTTCTGAGCACCCTAAACAGATCAACTCATTTAATCTTCACAACAACCCAAGGAAGCAGACAAAGGCTCTGGGGAGGTAAGGCACTTGCCCAAGGTCACACAGCTAGCAGGGGTGCAGCCAGGAATCCAAGTGCTTTGCCCAGGACCCTCTGGGTGCACGACTGTTCCAGGGCCTTCCATGCTGACCTGCACTGGCTCCTGCAGAGGGAGAGCTGTGCAGGAAGAAGCCCTGAGGCTCCCACATTCCTCTGGGCTGGCTGGAGCCTGAGGAAACATCTAGCTTTAGCGTTGAGCGTCTGGAGTGCCCCCAACCCCAGAGCAGCTCCACCACGCCGATGCCCCGGTGCTTTGCTGCACAGTTGAGAATCCTCTCTGCTGTCAGCACAGGGCACCAGCTCTGAAAGGGAAATTAGGGGAGCAAAAATCCTTGTCCTCATTTCACAGGCACAGCTTAGAGAGGATTAATGACCTGGCTCCTGAAGGCCGAGAGCTCTGGGTAGCTGCCCCTTCACCAAAGGACCCCCTCCTGATAAAAACAAAGCAAAACTCCCCTGTACACACAGCCATCTCTCCAACTTGGAGTCATGAACGTCATTCCTGACTCAGCCCCTCCTCATTCTAGCTGTGTATCCTTGGATAGGTTATCTAACTTCTCTGAGTCTCACTTTCCTCATCTATAAAGTGGGAATAATAATAATAGTAATCCCTATCTCACAGATGTGTTGCTAGATTAAATGAATTTATATATATAGTCATGTGTGTGTTCATACACACACACACACACACACACACACAAAATAAACTGCTTAGAACAGTCCCGACACACAGCAAATGCTAATTGTTGACTGTTCCATCTTTCCAGGATGCCCTTCCTCACAAAATGGTGAAATCCAACACTCTTTGAGGCGTTCCTGCCCCTCAGACTCACAGAGAGTTATCACACTCCTCTGGAGAGCTGGGTGGACTGACAGTGTCATTCCTGACGTCTGTGCTACTGGAGTTCCCAAGGTGGGACTCCCTCCTCCTTCCCCTGGGTCTGCTTATCCTGCCACGCAGAGACGCCAGTTCAGAATTTACCTGATGGCAATCTACCACATTCAAATACTGGGGAGGGGTCCCACTGTCCTAACCCAATCTCTGTTCTTGTCCACATCCCCCGCTCCTTGCAATCACAATACACAAATAGCACCTTATACTTCAAGGGAAAAAATATGCTATTGTTTTGTTATTACAAAAGTAAAAATGCCCATTGTAAAAAATCCAAACAATAGAGGTGTGTAAAAGTTAAAATCCCCTTCAGCACACCCCACTGCTCAGCAGTGACCTCCCGTAGTTGGCCGTGTCCTCTCCCAGCCCTTCTGCATATTTATAAACACAGGCTGTTCTTTTTCACAAAATCTGAAACCCAGGGTACATATTGCCTTGCAACTTCTTCTCTTCTGTTCTTGTGTTCAAATGTATTTAACTGCATTTTTTCCCTCAGTCTACCATAACAAGACATGCTATTGCAACAAGCCAAATGTCACAAGGTAATGGGGACCAAAAAAAGGCCACACCTCTCTTTCCTACCACCTGGAGATCCACAGAACCATCAAGAACAGGCTGGCAGCATCTTTCCTCAGGCAGGGAAGGATGTACATCCCTCATATGCAGTACTCTTTTCTGTTTGTTTGTTTGTTTGTTTGTTTGAGATGGAGTCTCTCTCTGTTGCCCAGACTGAAGTGCAGTGGCATGATCTCGGCTTACTGCAGCCTACATCTCCTGGGTTTAAGCATTTCTCCTGCTTCAGCCTCCTGAGTAGCCGGGATTACAGGTACTCGCCACCACACCTGCCTAATTTTTGCATTTTTTGTAGAGATAGGGTTTTACCACGTTGGCCAGGCTGGTCTCAGACTCCTGGCCTCAAGTGATCCACCCACCTCAGCCTCCCAAAGTGCTGGGATTACAGGCATGAACCACACCGTGCCTAACCAGGTCCAGAACTCTTACAAATTACATAGAAAAAGTCAAATAATTAAAACATGAGCAAAAACACTTGCTGCTTTCTTTCATTATATACGCAGCCACCTTTCCCTAGGCTCATACAAACATAACCGACATACGGTCATGTGTCACTTAATGACAAGGATACGTTCTGAGAAATGTGTCATTAGACAATTTCATCACTGTGTGAACTTCAGAGTGTACTGACACAAACCTAGATAGCAGAGTCTATTACACACCTAGGCTGTGTGGTCTGGCCTACCGCTCCCAGGCTACAAACCTGTACAGCATGTTACTGTGCCAAATGCTATAGGCAATTGTAACACAATGTTAAGTATGTGTGCATCTAAACATAGAAAAGGTACAGTAATAATATGGTATAAAAGATTTAAAGGCCAGGCGCGATGGCCCATGCCTGTAATTCCAGCACTTTGGGAGGCCGAGGCGGGCGGATCACCTGAGGTCAAGAGTTCGAGACCAGCATGATCAATATGGAGAAACCCTGTCTCTACTAAAAATACAAACTTAGCTGGGCATGGTGGTGCATGCCTTTATCCCAGCTACTTGGGAAGCTGAGACAGGAGAATTGCTTGAACCCAAAAGGCAGAGGTGGTGGTGAGCTGAGATCTAAAATAATACACCAATATAGGGCACTTACCCCAAGTGGAGCTTTCAGGACTGGAGGTTGCTCTGGGTGAGCCAGTGATAATTTGGGTGTAGTGGCATGCGCCTATTGAACCAGCTACTCAGGAGGCTGACGTGAGGATCACTTGAACGCAGGAGGTCGAGGCTGCCGTGAGCCGTGATCACACCATTGCACGCTAGTCTGGGCAACAGAATGAGACCCTGTTGCAAAAACAAAAAAAATTTTTTAAGTGAGTGACTGGTGAGTAAATGTGAAGGCTTAGGACATTACTATATACTGTAGGCTCTCTGAGCACTGTACCCATAGGCTATATATATATAATGTAATTTATGAAAACATATTTTTCTTTCTTCAATAAATTAACCTTAGCTTAATGTATTACGTAACTCTTTTACTTTGTAAACTTTTTAATTTTTTAACTTTCTGACCTTTGTAAAACACAAATAACATTGTACAACTGTAAAAAAAGTTTTCTTTATAGCTTTATTCTATAAGCTTTTTCCTGTTTTTAACTTTTTTTCTTACTTTTGAATTTTTTTTGTTAAAAACTAAGACGTAGATACACACATTAGCCTAGGCCTACACAGGGTCAGGATCATCAGCATCACTGTCTTCCTCCTCCACATCTTGTCCCACTGGAAGGTCTTCAGGAGTAATAATAGGCATGGAGCTGTCCTCTCCTATGATAACAGTGTGGTTTTCTTTTTTTCTTTTCCCAAGACGGAGTCTCGTTCCGTCGCCAGGCTGGAGTGCAGTCGCGTGATCTCTGCTCACTGTAACCTCTGCCTCCCGGGCTCAAGCAGTTCTCCTGCCTCAGCCTTCCAAGTAGCTGAGATTACAGGCAGCTACCACCATGCCTGGCTAATTTTTGCATTTTTAGTAGAGACGGGGTTTCACCATGTTTGCCAGGCTGGTCTCAAACTCCTGACCTCAAATGATCCACCTGCCTCGGCCTCCCAAAGTGCTGGGATTACAGGCGTGAGACACCCAGGCCACAGAGCCTTTTTCTAGAACACCTCCTGAAGGACCTGTCTGAGACTACTTTATTAAAACAAACAAAAAAAAACACTTTTTTTTAATAAGTAGAAAGAGTAACTCTAAAATATTGATATATTAATTATAGTACAATAAATACATAAACCAGTAACATAGTCATTTATTATTACTATCAAGTGTTATGTATTATAATTGTATGTGATACACTTAAAAAATTTTTTTTTGTTTTTGCAACAGGGTCTCATTTTGTTGCCCAGACTAGCGTGCAATGGTGTGATCACGGCTCGCTGCAGCCTCGACTTCCTGTGCTCAAGTGATCCTCACTTCAGCCTCCTGAGTAGCTGGGACAATAGGCGCATGCCACTACACCCAAATTATTGTATTTTTTATTTGTAATTTGTAGAGACGGGGTGTCCCTGTATTACCCAGACTGCTCTTGAACTCCTGGGCTCAAGCAATCCTCCAGCCTCAGCCTCCCAAAGTGCTGTGAAATGCTTTTATATGACTGGCAGCGCAGTAGGTTTGTTTACACCAGTTTGCCATAATTCCTTGAATAATGCATTGTGCTACCTTACTGTGGCTATGATGTCACCGGGCAATAGGAATTTTGCAGGTCCATTATAATCTTCTAGGACCACTCTATATAAGCAATTTGTCATTGACCAAAATGTCATGGCATAACACATGATTGTGTCTACCCTGGTGAAGCCTTGCCTCCCCCATCTTACACACACACACTTTTTTAAAGCACAAAATGGGATCATACGTCATACACACCTTACCTGCATAGCTGCCTTTTCTTAACCTAATAGAATATCACAGACAACCTCACAAGTCACTGCATATAAATTCAACGAGCTCATTCTCAGTAGTTCCAACACATTCCCTCCCCAGAATGGATGCAACCAAATTTATCCCCTCATACTGTTAGAGGTAGACACTGAGATTGTCACTATGGACACTGCAGTTTAAAAAAAGGTGGGGGGCTAGATTTCATGAATAGAGTCTCCAATGTGGGCTTGCTGGGGCGAAGAACGTGTCCATTTCTATTTGAATAGTTAGTATTTGGAGAACAATGGTATTTTGCTTATATTTTTAATTTGCATTTCTCCAACAACTGGGGAAGTTGAATGCCTTTCTCATGTTTATGCTTCTATTTGCATTTCCTCTTCTTTGACGTGGTTTTGCTTGTTTTTCTATTGTTTAACTTTTCCCAATTATTTTGTAGGGGTTTTGTATATAAAAGATATGAATGCTTTATCTATCTACATAACAAATATTTTTTCCCATCTACTATTGTGTCTGGACTTGTTTATGGAGTCTTTCTATTTTCTTTTTTTTTTTTTCAAGACAGATTTTTGCTCTCATTGCCCAGGCTGGAGTGCAATGGCACGATCTAGGCTCACCGCAATCTCTGCCTCCCGGGTTCAAGTGGTTCTCCTGCCTCAGCCTCCCGAGTAGCTGGGATTACAGGCACGCGCTACCACACCTAGCAAATTTTGTATTTTTAGTAGAGATGAGGTTTCTCCATGTTGATCAGGACAGTCTCAAACTCCAAACCTCAGGTGATCCACCTGCCTCGGCCTCCCAAAGTGCTGGGACTACAGGTGTGACCCACCGCTCCCGGCCTTATGGAGTCTCTTAACATGTAAGTAAGCCCAGGCCGTTGTGTCTCACACTTGTAATCCCAGCTCTCCAGGGTGGGCGACAAAGTGAGACCTTGTTTCAAAAACAAACAACAACAATAACAACAACAAAACCCATGTAGGTAGACATTTAAACATTTTGTAATCTGTCTATCTTTCCCTATATGGTCCTGTGTTCCTGGTTTGTTTGAGGAAATCCTTCCTACTCCCAAGACTATACACTGACACAAGAATTTTACTGAATATTTTTCTTATACTTTTACTGTCTAATTTTATATATTTAGGTCATTTTGCTACTGGAAAGGGGTCCCCATCCAGACCCCAAGAGAGGGTTCTTGGATCTTGCACAAGTAAGAATTCAAGGGAAATCCATAAAGTGAAAGCAAGTTTATTAAGAAAGTAAAAGAATAAAATAATGGCTACTCGGTAGGCAGAGCAGCCCCAAGGGCTGCTGGTTGCCCTTTTTTATGGTTATTTCTTGATGACATGCTAAACAAGGGATGGATTATTCATGAGTGTTCTGGAAAAGGGATGAGAAATTCCCAGAACTGAGGGATCCTCCCCTTTTTAGACCACATAGGGTCACTTCTCGGTGTTGCCATGGTATTTGTAAACTGCCATGGAGCTAGTGGGAGTGTCTTAATGTATTATAATTAGTCTATAATAAGCCATGAGGACGACCAGAGGTCACTCCCATTGCCATCTTGGTTTTGGTGGGCTTTGGCCGGCTTCTTTACTGCAACCTGTTTCGTCAGCAAAGTCTTTACGACCTGTATCTCATGCCAACCTTCGATTTTACCCTGTGACTTAGAATGCTTAACCTCCTGGGAATGCAGTCTCAGCCTTATTTTACACAGCCACATATTCAAGATGGAGTCATTCTGGTTCAAACGTCTCTGACGATTTGTCCAGATGGATGCAACTTGCTTCTTCACTCATCATGTACTTCCTTCCTCATTAGCTTCTATGGATTGTCCCATTCTTTTTCAATATTCCATCATATTCCACTGAAAGTCACCTATTTAACTTGGAGTATTTTTGGATATTGAAGTTGTTTGTAGTTTTTGTTTTGTTTTGTTTTTTAGACGAAGTCTCACTCTGTTGCCTAGGCTGGAGTGCAGTGGTGCGATCTCAGCTCACCACAAACTCTGCCTCCCGGGTTCAAGTGATTCTCCTGCCTCAGCCTCCCAAGTAGCTGGGATTACAGGCACGTGCCACCATGCCCGGCTAATTTTTTGTATTTTTAGTAGAGACGGGGTTTCACTATGTTGGCCAGGCTGGTGTAGTTGCTACTATTACTATTTAATAGTAGCAACAGATTATTGAGTGTCTCTTACTTACCAGGCACAGACCCAAACACGTGGTGCATATCAGCTCATTTAACCCTCAAAATACCACCAAGCAGGTTCTATTATCCTTTTTTGTAAGTGAGGAAGTACACCTTATCAAGATCACACATATGGTGCAGCTAGGATTCTGACCCAGTCCAAGGTCTCAAAAATTCCGAGCTCTTAACCACCATGTATACTTTCTCTGGTATTTACAAATGTAACTTGAAATATTCCATACTTTCATTTCTGTAAGGATGGAGACCAGGCAAATAAACATTTGCTAGGCTCCTCTTCTATCCCAGAGCCTGTACTAACTGCCTTCCTGGGTTGTCTCCTGGCATTCTCACCAATGCCCTCTGAGGGCTGGAGCCAGCTGCTTTCCAGATAGGGAAACAGAAAATCAGCCATGTTAAGCCCCTCTCCCAGGGTCCATAGGTGGCTGTGCTGGTTTCAAGCCCAGTTCCATACCACTCATGTATTCGAGTTTTTCACTGAAAGATATGCTCACCAACTTTACAAATAACACATTGATGAACCCATACTTTCTTTTTATTTTGCTGCTGCTGAACTATTTCCTTGGGATGCATTCCCAGAGTGAGATTACTGAGTCAAAGGGCATGAATATTTTATGGCTTTCCATCTATATTGCCAAATTGTTATGACAAAGGGCTGCACCTATGTTCTCTGCCACCAGCACTGCGGGGAGTTTCATGCCCTACAGATTCAGACACTAAGGTGAGGAAACCCAAGTTCCAAGGCCTGCCACATCTAACACATTAAGTCCCAGCAGGAGCATTTTAGAAAGAGCTGGTGAATAAAGGGCTTTGGTTTCCCTGACAGCCCTGATGCCTGGTGGGTTTCTGGGTTGGGTGCTTTTGTTTTTTGTGTTGTTTTGCAGAAGTTTGACTTTCTTGTGAAATCGTTTAAAATGTGGCTGAAATGGAACGAAGCATAGCTAGGCTTGTCTTTTAAAGAAAGAACAAATTTGAGGAAAACCCTTTTCTGATTCGGCGTCCCTTGGCCAGGGAGGGGGCCGCCCCGGCGTGGGGGCATCTAGGGAGCATGGGCAGCCCGGGGAGGGGGCATCTTAGGGCTGGGGGCTGCCGGGAGAGGGGGCACCTGGGAGGGGCAGCCCGGGGAGGGCCAGGCGGGATCGGCCGAGGGGAGGCGCGGGCCCCTCGCGGGGGCGGCCGATAAGGAGGGAGCTGCCCGTCGCCACGGTGGCCCAGGCCCGGCGGGAAGGCGGGAAGGCGGGAAAGGGCCCGGCCGGGCGAGCGCAGATAACGCCCAGCGCTCGGGCGGCCAAGACTCGGAGACGCCGCGGCCGCGGGAGATAGAGGCGCCCTGGCCCCAGCCAGCAGCCCGGGGGCGGCGAGTGCAGCGGGAAGCCCACGGCCGGGAGGGCGCAGGGGCCACGCGGGGCCGCTCCGGCGACCCCCGCAGCAGCCGTCTCTTTGGCTGCAGTCCCCTCGTCTGTGAAACGAGGGCCTGGAAGCATCGTCAGTGACCTCCTTCCTTGCACACGGCCTGCGACGGGGCGCCCGGGGCCAGGCCTCGAAGGGCGCGATGGGGACAAAGCTGCCCTTTCCGCAGATGGAGACTTGACGCCCTGGGGGGCGAAGCGACTGGCCCTGGCCACCTGGCCACCAGCGTCGGTGGGGACGCGAGCGCAGAACTCCACACTCCACTTCTCTCTCCACTGCCCCACAAAGAGGGGCTTTTCCCCTTCAGCGGCTGACAAGGAAATCTCTAAGACTGGCATTCGCATTCTGCCTTTTCAAATTCTTCAAATTCCCTACATAAAATTCAGTTGGCTGCCAGACAGGGAGGGAGGCGGAGGACTCGGGGAGAGGAAGGCTCCGGGCGCGGAGAGGCCTCACAGGGACAGCCAGGAGCCGTCCACTGGCCCCAGCTCTCCACGGAGAGACAACTCTGGGTGGGGTTCCGGAAATCCAGGCACGCACGGAGCGAGCCCCCTGTGATCACCCCACTGCCAAGACCAGGCAACTCCAACAAGATGCGGGGCCTGACTTCTCCAGCTCTCATTCAAAGCCTGTCCTGGCGCTGTTCTCCTGTACCTGCGCGGGGATGAGGGGGCCAGCCCCTCTTCCACTGCACACAGCTTGCCTGCCTCAGGCCTCACTCACTTTCTGGCCTCCTAAACAATTCTAAAGCCTTACTCTTTCTCCCATAGACGCCTTCCCTTCACCCCACCCGTCCCCAAGGACTTCACTCTTCATGGCCCCTTCAGAAAGAATTTTCCAGGTTTTTCATTTCATTAAGCTGCTTTGAGAACCGTGTTCTTATGTGAGATTTGACTCTGTGATTCAGCTCCCACTGCTTGCATGCCTGCTGTGTGCCAGACCCTTCCTGTCAGCAACCTCAGGAGACAGCCACTATCACCCCCATTGTACAGATGGGGCAAACTGAGCTCAGGGAACTTCATAACTTGTTCAGGGTCACAAAGCCAGAAATCAGGTAGGCCTAGCTCTAGATTCAGGCGCAATGTGAGTACAAAGCAACTGATCAGACCTTGGTTGCAGGCATTCCGGCGCTTCCTCAGTGTGGCTGCTCTTGGCTAAGTAGCTCCCGCTCTCAGGGCCTCGGTCTACTGGGAGAGAAATGGGGATAATGATAGTGTCTCCCTCCCAGGGCAGCTGTGGGGTCTGCAGAGAGATGGATGTGGGGCTGGGCCCACAGGCCAGCCCATCCCCCTGGGGGAAATTCTGGGTTACAAGAATGCCCCCTTCTTCTCCAGGTTACAAGCACTGACTCATGGAAACTGAGTTTTCTGTGTCCCCTACACCCCAGGCCTCTCCTAGAAACAACAGCAAATCCCCCATTTCCTTCTGGCGTATGGGCAATACCCTCAGCCTCTGGGGTCCTCAGCTTCCCCTCCGGGTGCACATACCCCTGACCCTCTGTTGGGCTCCACCCCCTTCCCAGGCTCTCAGGGATCTACTCCCTCTCTTCTCCATTCAAATGTGCTCTCAGAAAAGCCACTCTGGTCCAGTTGAATATGAAAATGAATACATTCAAGTTGCCAGCGTGATCTTCCCAAAATATGCATGTTCTCAGCCGGAGATTCTGGACAGTTACCGGTTTGGGGTTTTGTGCCCCTCCTCCTCCCCAGGCAGAAAGGCTGGTCATGCTCAGCGTATCTGGAATTCAAAATTTTTATATTTTTATTGGTTTATTCCCCCTGCCCCCACATCCTGAGCTGGGGGAGAGGGTTTATATGAGCCCACTAATTAACAGAGAACAGAAGCCTTTTTATTTCATAAATAAAAGCATAGATACACTGTATGAACAGAAATGCAGCATGTTCTCTGGAGAGTGTTTAAACTTTTAAAAATATTCCCCCCAGGGTCTGGGCAGGTGAGCCCTGAGGGGCTTTTCCGGGGGGAGACCTTGGTTGGGGGGAGCCGGTTGTCCCTCAGGGAGGAAGGTTCCTTGGGCTCTGAGTTGGACCCTCCTGCAGTGTGGCAATCCAGCTCGCAGTCGCCCCTCTGTGCGCATTCCCGCCTCTGCATAGCCCTTCCCGACATGGGCTGCTTTGCTGGGCCTCCCGGCAGAAGTTAGAGAAGAGCTCATGACAACTGTCCCCAGAGTGAGTGCCTCTGGGTTCTGGTGTAGTCAGAAGGGGCTGTGAGACCTTGGGCAAGTCCCTGGTCCTGTCTGGACCTCACTTTCCTCCATCTGAGGAATGGAAGGTGCAGGTGGAATCCGCCCTGCCGTCTCCTCCTGCCCTGCGGTTCTAGGCTGCTGTTCAGGGGCTATTCTGGAAGCAGAAGGTGACTCTGTAGGTGGCCAGACTTTGGCCTGCAGGCTTAAAGCCTCAAATCACATTTGGATGCGGGCTGCTTTTCATCCTCACAACATCACCAGTCAGACCCTACCTTTATACCAGTTTCACAGATGGGGAAACTGAGGCCCATGTTTGATGTGACACCCAGACCCCATGAAGAAAACCAGGCAGAAGTTATTCTCCCCTTTCTGTAAATGTGGAAACTCAGGACCTAAGGATTCTGGCAACTCTGTGACTGGCCCCAGCAGAGGCCAGGCCAGAATCTCACCAGGGACCTTGCTCGCCTAGGATAACAACTCCTGGGAAGCACAAAGTGCGGGCCTCGAAACGGGTGCAGGTTGCTGCGCCTCCGGGGCTGGGTTTCCCTGGCTGTGACCCGAGGCTAAAGGGATGGTAGTGTGAACACACTCAGAGGCGAGCCACAGCCCTGAAAAACTGTGACTCTGCTTCCTTGAGAGTCCAGTGGCCTGCGTGGGGCCATCTGGTGGCCGAGCTCCATCACTGCAGGAGCTCGCAAGGCCAGGAGGCTCAGAGTTTTCTGGTCAGATTTCCTGGAGTTTCCAGAAACAATCTGCAAGTTTTGAACTGGGATCCTGTAGCAGCCAGAATAATTCATAGGAAGCTGGGTTTGGCTGCTGGAGCAACTTCCACTCCAGCCCTGACACAAGAAGAGCTCCTTTCTATCCAGTCTCTAGGGGTCTCAAGTGCTGAGCTGCTGTGAAGGCAGCTCGCGTCCCACCCCAGAGATCCGTCTGCCCACACAGCGATGGGGAGACTGAGGCCTTAGGAAGGCCAGCCCTCAATAGAGATCACATAACAAACAGGGAAGAGGACAGGCCCCAGGTGTGTGCAGCAAAGCCTGGCATCTCAGCTCACCTGCTGTGGGACCCTGTGCAAATTATACACCGTCTCTGAGCCTCGGTTTCTTTATTAGAAAAGGAGGACCATTGTGAACATCAAATAACAATGTGTGCAAGTTGCCTTGGATGTGATAAGGAGCTGCACTTATCATTATGATTATAGCAAATGCTTTTCATTGTTACTTCTCTCACGTTCACCATGGTGAGGGACCCTCTTAGTACCATTTCACAGACAGGACATGCACAGGACTTAGTTTGAATAGCATGCCCTGGAATACGTTCAGTAAATGGTCACTCGGAAATGCAAACACAGGAGGTGCACACTGAAGGGCCATAGAGGCCCGATGCTGGAGGCCCACTTTCAGATGGTTCAGAGAAAATAATGAGGAAGCTGGGCACAGTGGCTCACGCCTGTAATCCCAGCACTATGGGAGGTCGAGGCAGGTGAATCACCTGAGGTCAGGAGTTCAAGACCAGCCTGGCCAACATGGTAAAACCCCATCTCTACTAAAAATACAAAAAATTAGCCAGGCAGGGTGGCGCCTGCCTGTAATCCCAGCTACTCAGAGGCTGATGCAGGAGAATCGCTTGAATCTGGGAGGCAGAGGTTGCAGTGAGCCGAGATTGCGCCACTGCACTTCAGTCTGAGCAACAAGAGCAAAAATCCATCTCAAAAATAAATAAATAAATAAATAAAATAAAAATAAAGAGGAGAGAGAATGATGAAGCATAATTGAATAAAACGTCAACAATGGATGATTCTGGCTACAGGGTATATGCAAAGTCTCTGTTCTAGTATTTTGAAATTATATCAAAAGTGTTTTAAAGTCCAGCTGTTTCCAAATTCTACCTAGTTTCCTCTACCACAGTCCTGGCGAGCCAGTGGAAATCCAGGCCTCTCAGAGTTCTTTGCTCCAGACTGGTGGCCCCCCCACCGTGACTGTTGGCAACCGCCCTGCAATCCCCCATGGAAAGCCAGAGGTGCCCCTACCCCGCAGCCAGCGTCACCTGGGTCCCCCATGGCTCCTCAGGGCCTCTCCTCAGCCTTCCCATTTCCCAGTCCCCCACCACACCCCTGCCCAGGTCCCGGCCAGGCTGTGGTGAGAGGCTGAGGTGGGGTTTATTTATAAGTTCCCGCTGACTATGAATCACTGGAGGAACTGCTCACAGACTGGAGACAAAAGTCTGGGGCCTCCTGGCCGGGAGGAAACACTCTTTAGATTCGACTTTCCCCTTGGCACAAGGCCCCCCACGCCTGGCCTAGCCGGGCTTTGCCAGTCCCTTCTGTTCTCAGAGGCAGAAGCGTGTTTGCCGCCAAGTTCTGTCGGCCTGTCCGCCTTGCTGTGTAAACAGGACCTGAGGCTGGCGGCCCGGCCCCACACTGGAAATGAGGCTGCCTTCCGCAGCCCGGCCACTTCCTCTTCACATCCGGAGACTTCTCAAAGTTTGAATGAGGCCTGGATGGGCAGGAGGGGAGAAGCTAGGGCCTTGCCCTGCTGTGGCCTACATCAATTCTGACGGAGGATTAGTGGACAGATGGAAGGAGCAGAAGACTCCTAAGCAGCCATCAAAGCCCGGTATAAATGACCCCTCCTCTGGGACACTATCCCACTGCTCTGGATCTGCTCCCTGCTGTAGTTCATAGTTTCATTACATTCAATAAACATGTACTGAGCACCCACTGCATACCAGGCTCTGTGCAAAGTGACTGTGAAGCAGGGGGGCATGAAGATAGATATCTTATTCATATTACCTAATTAATTTTTTTCATTCAACTATGAGCTTCTTAAGGGCAGAATTAATGTCTGATTCAGGACCCACCTGATCATACAAACTGCCTAGTGTGGCGACTGCATGTAGCAGAAGCTCCAAAAGTTTATGTTGCATTGACCTGGTTACACTAGGGCAGCCCAGTTTCCAATCCATTTCCCTTTCGGGGGCTCAGTCGCCAATCTAATTTGGCACCCTGTGGCCTCAGAGTCATGTCCTCTCTTGAAACAACATGGTTTCCCTCTGTGAATATCTCAACCCGGGTTTCCATCTGAGTAACTTACAATGTAGGTAATTTGATTTTAGGAGCTACTAGAAAAGCCTCCGAACCGCACCCTGCAACACCTTCCCCACTGCTCCGAGATGCCTCCAGCACTGAGGCTTTCCTCTGGCCGCACATTGCCCTCTCCACAGAGTCATCCGTCTGACCACGAAATCTCCTTTCTGGTGGGAAGCATCCCAGCTAAATGAAGGGAGTTCACTCTGAGGGGATGGCATTATATGCCCATTTTACAAATGAGAAAACTGGCTCAAAGAAGTGACTCACAGGCCAGGCGTGGTGGCTCACGCCTGTAATCCCAGCGCTTTGAGAGGCCGAGGCAGGTGGATCACAAGGTCAGGAGTTCAAGACCAGCCTGGCCAACATGGTGAAACCCCGTCTCTACTAAAAATACAAAAAATTAGCCG
>NW_012100320.1:5041960-5045515 GCF_000951045.1 Mandrillus leucophaeus | reverse complement strand
ACATGCAGCAAAATTCCCTCCCCTTATCTGATGCCATCTTCAAGCAGGAGGAAAAGAGAGAAAACTATGCTTCCTGGGGGAAGGTAGAATGGAAGTCAAACCCAGAAGCTTGTAGTACCAGCTGTTCCAGGCCATGCTCAGTGCAATCTTCCCATCACTCTATTGTTGTTATTCCCATTTAACAGAAGGCAAGACTGAGGCTTCGAGAGATTGCAATGGGTCACAGAGCTGGTGATTGCAGCCAAGACCCTCAGCAGGCCCCCAGCTGTATCTGGACAGTCTCGGATTTGGGGTCCCTAGGTTTGGTGCAGGAGTTCCACGGAAAAGCCAGACTGATGGCCAGGGACACCTGGGCAGAATGGTAGAAGCCCCAAAGCTGTCATCCCAGGCTCACATGTACACGTGCTCACATGCATACATGCACACACCAGAAATGCAATGGAGCTGCCCTTGGGGAGCAAATGCATTGCTTTCAATAGAGTGTCTTCAGAGAATTTTTAAAATCCCAGTCTCCAAAAAAGAATCACTCTCTGGATAAATAACTACCTATCGGACAGAAATGAGTAGAACCCATGGGGCTGGAAGACTCTGGCTGCAGCATCTGGGAGAGCTGTTTGGCTGCTCTCAGGGGAGGCTGTGGAGGCCTTCAGTCATCTGCCTGTCCATCCAGGGGGTATCACTGTGCCGACCATCGAGGGCTGCACAGGGGAGAGGCGTGGCATCTGCAGCCAGAAAGACAGATGTGATACAGGAGTCTCTTGTAAAGAAGGGGCAGGAGAGGAGCAAACGTCTGAAGGGCTTCTTTAATCCAATAGTTTATATTTTATCTGCCTCAAGCCTTTTGCAAAAGCTCTGTACAGCTGAAAAGTCCTCCTCATTTTCTCTAATGGGAAGCTGCCCCTCCTCCGCCTGGCTCTGGAAGCCTCCCCTACAGGAATTAGGGTCACTAACAGAGGCTTAACTCTCAACCACTTACTAGCTTGGGGGCCTTAGGTAAATCTGTCCAATAATCAGTTTCCTTATCTGCTCCTCTATAAAATGGGGGTAATATGAGCAATTGGCAGAGCTGTGTCGGGGGTGAAATAAGACATGAGCCAGCTTAATAAGGGGAAGTGTAAGTAAAGAGAGGATCATTGTGGTGACCCGCACTGGTCTCATTGCTTCACACAAGATGGCTCTTCTTTATCCCTAATATTCTAAAGTATTGAGAGAGGAGAGGAAGGGTGAGAGGGGATGCTATGTCCTGTTCTTCATCTGTACCTTCCTCCCCTCTCATTCCTCCCCATCTGTCCCTGCTCATTAAGCCTAGTAAAATGGTGTGCAGTCTATCAGTTCTTGCTGATAACCTAAAGTGATTAGGCCTAGGGGCAGGGGAGGGGACTCAGTGACTCCTTCAGGTCCTGTCTAGCCAGAGAATTCTGGAGATAAAATTCCCTGAAAGAGGTCTCCTGAAGCTCCTTGCTTCAGTCAGTGGACAGGGGTTTTTTACATCACTGTCCCACTTAACCTTCATAGCCCTCCTTTGAACTAGCTCTATGTGACCCATTTTACAGATGAGAAAAATGAGGCTCAGAGGAGCTAGGTAACCTTCCCGAAAACACTAGACTAGGAGGTGGTTTTAAACCGAGGATTCAAATCAAGAGGACAAGCTCACTTGTACTAGTTTCAAGTTCTGAGTTGTACAAGTTCTGAGGTCTTGGTGTCCAGGAAAGACCTGGGTCTGAATCCTGGCCCAGACTCTTATGAAGTGTGTGACGTGGCACCAGCTCCCCTGAGACTCAGCATCCATCTCTGTGAGGAGGAGACACTCCACTGGTTGTTGGGAAACTTCATGAGACAACAGATGGAGACCCCCAATGTAGCACTTGTCATGAGTGGGCCCGAATCAATGTTTGTAGGCCATCCCCACTCCTGGGGTGTTCCCATTCTTAGGACTGTTCTTCGTCAGTGATGACCTCAGTGTCCCAACCAAAGCTGCAGGCAAGGAGATTTGTACCAGCTCCAGGTGCAGGGGGCTGGCTGGAAAATGTAGACCCATTAGCCACTGAGCCCCAAAGTTTCTCTCTGAATGCCAGTGCCTGGTGTGGCACCCACACAAAGTGGGTGCTTGGTAAATACTGTTGAATGAATGGATGCTGGTTGGATGCCCAAAGGTTGCTGTTCTAGGGGACAGTGGGATGGTCTGTGTGGAATGAGGGGCTATCCTGGAATGGCTGAGGGGTGAGTTCACTGGGCCTGTGTGCACCGCCTACCGGAAGCACACTAGCTGAAGAATGCCTGATGCCAGCTGGCGGACATTTCCTGGCTGGCAACAGTTTTTCTGCCTCCTCTTCTCCCTCCTCCTCCTCCATTCAGGCCCCCAGGCCCAGACCCCTGGACTGGCTTCTCTCTCTGCTTCAGGTCCCACCCTGGGATTGGAATGCCTGTAGGTCAGCCTGGAAATGCTCACCTCCCCAGGACCCAGCACCATCTTGTCCATAGCACAGTCAGAGGAGACAAAGCTGCTGTTCTCTCCAAAGTCTACCTCTTCCCTTAGGGGTCCCCGGAACCCCACTGGGACTCTCCACAATTTGACCCCTTTCCCATCAGTCTGGCTCAGCCTAAGCCTGGCCCTGAGGTCAGACAAACCCCACTTGGAAAGGGATGAAGTCTTATTCCTCAGCAGATGACACTCTGGCACACCAAGAGCTGCCAGACCACTATCACGGACGCTTGGTCACCCATAAGACATGGGGACCACAATGTACAGAAGACACACACCTGCTCCAGAGACAGAGCACTCCCAGCAGCCCCTGTGTGACCAATGGAGGTTGCGGGGGACTGAGGTTCAGAGTGGTTAAAGTGTTTTTCGCTGCCAGAGGTCTAAACTATGGCTCCCGTTTCAGCCACAGTCTTTAGGCAAACCCCTCTCTGGGTCGCTTTCTCTCTGAAACATGAACAGAAACGGCTAGATCAGTCTTCTGCCCCTTCCAGCCTTCTGTCTAGAAGTACCTCTCGCTCCCCCAGCAAACCCACCCCATACACATCCTTGTGCAACTGCCTGCAGCCCCCCAACCCTTCTCTCCTGTGCTTTTTCTGCTTTGGTGACAGATACTTGAGTTTTAGCTCAGGAGTATTAATAATCTCTCACTTGCATTAACCAGTACTGTGCTAAAAACCACACACAATATTTTTTATTTCATTCCCTACAACTATTTTAGAGATGAGGAAAGTGATGCCCAGAGCAGATACTTGCCTTGCTCCCATAGCTAGCCAGTGGCAGAGCTGGGATTTGAACCCATGCCTCGGCAGGACTGTGTCTGACTCCCTTTTCCCTGCTTCCTTGGCATGGGCACGGGGCAGGCACAAATCAGATGCCTAGTAAGCCTTTGTGGGCATGAGTTAGCCCTTCTGAGGTCTGATAAGGCCTTTTTTACTATTTTTTGTTTGTTTATTTTTCTGAGACGGAGTCTCGCTCTGTGGCCCAGCCTGGAGTGCAGTGGTGCGATCTCGGCTCACTGCAACCTCTGCCTCCCAGGTTGAGGCAGGCTGAGTTCAAGCAATTCTCCTGCCTCA
>NW_012100320.1:5035151-5040930 GCF_000951045.1 Mandrillus leucophaeus | reverse complement strand
GACTCAGGAGGCTGAGGTGGGAGAATTGCTTGAACCCAGGAGGCAAAAGCTATAGTGAGCCAAGATCACACCACTGCACTCCAGCCTGGGCAACAGTGCAAGTCCCTGTCAAATGAATAAATGAATGAATGAATGAATGAATGAATGAATGAATGAATGAATGACTTCTGGAGACAAAGCCTTTCCCAGGGATGGGTTGGACCTTCAGACCCACAGCAGTACCAAATCAGAAAGGACCTCTGCCTTCCTGTACACTCTGGTGGTCACCAGAGTTGGGGACCTCAGTTTCCCCAACTATAAAATGGAAATAATAATCACACCCATGCCTTGGGGATGGCCTGAGCCCCACTGAGGCCAAGTTGCACTCCCTCCACTGGCCCAAAGCAGCAGGGCCCTGCCAGGCTCGGGAAGCTAAGAGTAGGCACTGCCCTGAGCCACTGAGACAGGCTGGGAGCCCCCACCCCCAACTGCATAGCTTCAGCACACGTGGGGACTCGTGCTCACGTCACAGCCACGCCTCTCACTCTGCCAGCCAACCCAAACCTGGCTGGCTGAAGCGGCTGCAGCCAAGAAAAAAGCTGGCCTGTGGGGATATTTGCTCTCCAGGGCTCAGCGATTGTGGAGTAATGACTACAGAGGCCGGCAGAGTCAAAGGGGACTCTGTTCTCTGAAGCCAGGGCTCCCACGGCTGGCTACCCACAGCCTGAACTCAGGCCGACAGAGCTGTGGCTCTGGGCCTGGCACCAGCCACCAAGCCTCACACTTGACCTCATTTAATCCTTATGACAACTCTGCCAAGGTGGTTCTACCATGTGATTCGACAGACAAGTAAACTGAGGTGCAGGGAGACAAAATGACTAATGTAAGGTCCCGCAACTAGTGAGGGGCAGACCAGGTCTGATGCCACTAACCATAGCACCAAGACCTGACCATAACCCATTTCATGGGAAGCCCCCAACAAGGCTGCATTGGATAGATTTGAGCACCTACCATGTGCCAGCCTAGCTACTTTGCTTGAATGTTGTTCAACCTTAAATTGAAAAACCTGGCAGGGCACGGTGGTTCACTCTTCTAATCCCAGCACTTTGGGAGGCCGAGGCGGGTGGATCACTTGAGGTCAGGAGTTTGAGACCAGCCTGGCCAACATGGTAAAACCCCATTTCTAGTAAAAATTCAAAAAAATTACCTGGGCATGGTGGAGCCCGCCTGTAATCCCAGCTGCTTGGGAGGCTGAGGCAGGAGAATCACTTGAACCCAGGAGGCAGAGGTTGCAGTGAGCTGAGATCACACCACTGCACTACAGCCTGGGCAACAGAGTGAGACTCCGTCTTAAAAAAGAAAAGAAAAGAAAAACCTAGAGAAAGAGGCATCACTAGCCACCTCATACAGATGAGAAAACTGAGGTTCACTCAAGATCCATTTCAATTGTCAGCAGACCCAGGTACTCTTTAATAGCTGAGACAGACCCCCTTCAACCCTTCCTTCCATGTTAGAAAGAAAGCAGATGCACTACTATCCTTTTGACTCGCAAATATTACCCCTGTGCATGCAACCTGTCCTGCAAAGTACAGCTGAGTCAGGGCTACTCATCCTTTTTGGGTTTTGGGATGGGATAACCTGGTCCTGTCCCTTTTTCGTTGGCAAGATCACGAGTATTCAGCTCAATGAATTCTCAAAAAGTGAATACAACGGTATAACCTCTGCTTCAGAGGTTCTGCTTTTGAAAATGAGTATGTTCCCCTGAGCAGCACAGAGGCACTTGGGGAAGCCAGATTGGGGGATCAGGCTGGGCTGCTCTGCCTGGGAAAGAGGTCCCTGGGCATCAATGTCCTGCCAGATTTGGGCACCTGAATGAGTCTTGTCAAGAAGACTGATTCACAGGGCTCTTGTCGAACTGCTGGCATTTAGGTCAAGGAGGTCTGGGGTGGGGCCTGAGGGTCTGCATGTCTAAGGAGCTCCCAGTGATGCTGATGCGGCCACCCTGGCTTCTCAGAGTGTGGTCCCCAGCATGCAGCGTCAGCCTCACCTGCAGCTTGCTGGAAATGCAGAATCTCAGGCTCCACCCTGGACATAGCGAGCATCAGAATAGCTAGGAGCATTAAAAGTGATTCAGGCCCCATCCCCAGAGCTCCTGATTTAATTGTCCCAGAGTATGGCCGGGGCATCAGCATTCTTGATTGCTCCTTGACCTCCGATGCACAGCAAAGGTTGGGAAGCTCTGCTGTGGCATCGCAAGTCCGCGGCGCTGGAAAGGACTGACTTTTCACCGTTTTACCTCCTCCTTTTATAGAGGAAGAGAAATATGTCTGGGGTCACATCATGTAGTAATAAACTCATCAATTTTTTTTAAGGAATATATAAAATGTGTTTACTTGCACATTCATAAAATACATTTACAAAGCTACACAAGAATCTAATAACATGGGCAGCCTGTGGGGAAGTGAATTGGGTGGCTGAGTGACAGGGTGGCATAGAGTATTTTCACATTTTTATTGTAAACTATGAGAGGGAATTATTTTTTTTTATTACTATTGCTTTTAAAAAATAGAGACAGGGGTCTCACTATATTGCCCAGGCTGGTCTCAAACTCCTGGGCTCAAGTGATCTCCCTGATTGGCCTCCCAAAGTGTTGGGATTACAAGCATCAGTGTCTGTACTAAGCCAAGACTGAATTATTTATTTTAAAAAATTAGACAAAAAAAGCATTTTTAGGAATTCTTCTGAATAAAATGGGTGTTATGAATTTAAATCACCCATCGCATATGGCAGAAATAGTACAAGAAACTGACACAAACTTCTATAGCCACCTGAGGGCTGGTGCCATAGGCCAGGTGATGGGGTAGAAAACTCCAAACACAGCTCTCTCTTTGGTTCCCAGGCCTCTCTACCCATCACAAACCAGCTGTGTGTCTTTTGGTAAGCCATTTGACCACTTTGGGTTTAGTATCATTCATTTGTTCAGTGAATGGGAGGGGTTTCTTTTCTTTTTCTTTTGAGATGGAGTCTGGCTCTGTTACCCAGGCTGGACTGCAGTGGTGTGATCTTGGCTTACTGCAACCTCCACTTCCCAGGTTCAAGCGATTCTCCTATCTCAGCCTCCCGAGTAGCTGGGACTACAGGCGTGTGTCACCACGCCCAGTTAATTTTTGTATTTTTAATAGAGATAAGGTTTCATCATCTTGGCCAGGCTGGTCTCAAACTCCTGACCTCAGGTGATCCACCTGCCTCGGCCTCCCAAAGTGCTGGGATTACAGGCATGAGCCACCTCGCCTGGCCTAGAAGTTTTATTTAATTATGTTTTCAACTTTTATTTTAGATTCCAGGGTACATATGCAGGTTTGTTACCTGGCTATATTGCATGCTGCTGAGGTTTGGATTACCAGTGATCCCATCTCACAATACTGAGCATAGTACCCAATAGTTAGTTTTTAACCCTTGCCTCCCCTCCTCCCTCCCTACTCTGGTAGTCTCTTCTTTTGTTCCCATCTATATGTCCATGAGTACCCAATGTTTAGCTCCCATTTATAAATAAGAACATGCGGTATTTGGTTTTCTGTTCCTGCATGAATTCACTTAGGATAATGGCTTCTAGCTGCATCCATGTCACTACAAAGGACACGATTTTGTTTGTTTGTTTATGGCTGCATCATCAAATGTTAAAACAGGACGTCACTTTGGCATTAGTTCAGTTGATCCAATCCAATCATATTTTTGCATTTAGAGAGACTGAAGTCAAGGGGAGACAGGACAGCTTCCAGGGACACTAAAATCTAAGACTTCTTTCCAACTTACCTTCCCTCTCTCAGTTGCACCTTTTCTCCCTGCAGGGATCAGATTCTAGACCTGGCAAAGGACAGGCCCCCTACATCTCTTGCTTTTCAGCTGCAGTTGGCAAAAAAACCTTTCTCCTTTGGATCTCTATATGTGGACCTAAGGACCTTCACAGTCTCCAGGGCTGTAGTGTTAAAAATGCAACGAGTCAAGGAACCAGGACTCCATGAAGGGAACAGTAATCATTGTTACCATGTAGATGTTAAAAATGAAAAAGAAAAAAAAAAAAAATAACTGGGCATGGTGGCTCACACCTATAGTCTCAGCACTTTGGGAAGCTGAGATGGGAGGATCGCTTGAGGCCAGGAGTTTAAGACCAGCCTGGACAAAACAGTGAGACTTCATCTCTACAAAAAAATTACAAAATTAGCCGAGCATGATGGTGCACGCCTGTAGTCCCAACTACTCAGTACAGAGGGCTAAGGTGGGAGGATAGCTTGAGCCCAGGAGTTTGAGGCTGCAGTGAGCTGCGATCTCACCATTGCACTCCGACCTGGGGGACGGGAAGAGATCCTGTCTCAAAAAAAAAAGAAAAAAAAAGAGACATCTCAAGAATAGGAAAGAGTACAAAAGGTTCATAAATATAAGAGATGTTCAACTCCACTTACATTTGAAGAAATATAAATTAAAACACTGTGATACAACCCTCACCTACAGGATAAAGATTTTTTAAATGGTCAGGTCTTGGTATGGGGAAATAAGCAAATTGCAGTTGGTGAACATGTAAATGTACAAAAATTTGAGTTTGGCAGTTTGATGATATCTATAAACATTTTAAATATGTATATGCTTTGATTCAGCAGTTCCACTTCTAGAAAGTTACCTTACAGATAAACTCACACAAATGAACGAAGATTAGGTACAAAAGGCTCTATCAGCAATTTTTGCAATAATAGAAAACTGGAAATGAATCAAATGTGCATTAATGTGGTCAAAGAGTGAAGGGATCTCACAAATGCTGATTTGGAAGAATATATATATATTGCAGAATAGTATGTAGATTCTGATCTTATTTGTACAAAAAAGCATATAAATGTGTGTGCAGTCCATGTATACATAGAAATGTCTGGAATGATGCACCAAAATATTCATATTAGACAATGAGATGGAGGGGAAGGGAGAGTTTTCACTTAAAAAAAAATCTTGGCTAGGCACAGTGGCTCACGCCTGTAATCCCAGCACTTTGGGAGACCAAGGCAGGTGAATCACCTAAGGTCAGGAGTTTGAGACCAGCTGGGCCAACATGGTGAAACACCGTCTCTACCAAAAATACAAAAAAATTAGCTGAGCATGGTGGCAGGCGCCTGTAATCCCAGCTACTCGGGAGGCTGAGGCAGGAGAATCACTTGAGCCCAGGAGGCGGAAGCTGCAGTGAGCTGAGATTGCTCCATTGCACTCCGGCCTGGGCAACAATAGCGAAACTCTGTCTCAAAAAAAAAAAACAAGAAAAACCTCACATAATTCTGCAATGTTCACACAAAATCACTTTCTACTTTTGTTGTAAGTCATTTTTAATCCAATTGGGTTTTAGTTAGTATGGTTTCACTGGTTCCTGGAGACAGTGCTAGGTTTTCTTGTGGGTGGTGGACAACATGCTAGAACTTTCTCAGAAGAACATATAAGAGTCTCATTGATTTTATTTTTTTTAATTTATCTTACTCTATTGCCCAGGCTGGAGTGCAGTGGCACAAACACGGTTCACTGCAGCCTCGACCTCCCTGGGCTTAGGTGATTCTCCCACCTCAACCTCCTGAGTAGCTGGGACTACAAGTCCACACCACCACACTCAGCTAATTTTTTAATATTTTTTGTAGAGATGAGTTTTTGCCACGTTGCCCAGGCTAGGCTTAAACTCCTGGGCTCAAGCCATGTACCTGCCTCAGCCTCCCAAAGTGTTATAGGTGTGGACCACCATGCCTGGATTTTTTTTTTTTTTTTTTTTTTTTTT
>NW_012100320.1:5031279-5035101 GCF_000951045.1 Mandrillus leucophaeus | reverse complement strand
TTTTTTTTTTTTTTTTTTTTTTTTTTTGAGACAGGGTCTCACTCTGTCACCCAGGCTGGAAGCGCAGTGATGCAATCACCACTTACTGCAGTCCTGACCTCCCCAGCTCAAGTGATCCTCTCACCTCAGCCTCCCAAGTAGCTGGGACCACAGACAGCATCTCCACACCTGGCTAAATTTTTTTTTTTTTTTTAATTTTTAGTAGAGATGCAGTCTCACTATATTGCCCAGGCTAGTCTCGAACTCCTGGGCTCAAGTGATTTTCCCACCTCAGCCTCCCAAAGTGCTGGGATTACAGGCATAAGCCACGGTGTCTGGCCAATATGTCTTTATATCAGGCGCTATTTGTCAGCTTACTCTCAGAAGAAAATTAGGACAAGAGACGAAGGAAAGGGCAGTGGTGGTAAGTTGAGTACTTAATGTCTTATAATATCATGGAGCTACGTGAAAGCCCCACCATGCCACCTCACTGTCACCCCAAGGTTCAGGGGGCTGTGAAGGTTTCAACCCAGGTCCAAGGGGTGCAGCAGGGCCTCAACTAGAGATGGAACCTCTTTTCCCCAGAGCTTCAACCAGCAGTTCTGCTTGGACCCAGATAACATTGCATCCTAGAAGTCTTATCATTTGCTCAGTTTGCACACTGAGAAGGAGCACACGCCTGCGGCGCCTCCTTCTGCGGGTGAAGGCAGAGGGCTGGGGACGGGAGGAGAGGTGCTTGTTCTTGTGGGTGGCAGCAGAAAGTGGCCCCAGTCACCAGCTGCCAGAAGATGGGTCTGGGTCTCACTACAGAATGAGTGCCCACCTGCCATGCTCCCATGCCACAGCAGCTCCTCTTGGTCCCTTTCAGACCTCCTGGGCTTCTCATGTCCCTCCCTCCTCCCCCATCAGACCCTCTTCCCTAGATACTGTGGGGCATGCTCCCCATGGAGGCACAGGGTATCAGAGCTGGGCTGAGCCAAAGACCTCCTCAGCCAATCCCCTCATTTTATAGTTGGGAAAACAGGTCCAGAGAGGAGAAGGAACTCACCCAAGGTCACCTAGAGAGTTTATGGCAGAACTAAAACTGGGTCTTCGGGAAAACGTCACATAGCTCCTCCCCACCCATTCCCTACACTTTACTAGATACGTCTGGCTGCCACACTCCCCTTCTCCAGTGCCCCATTTGTTATTCGACGGATATTTTTGTTGTTGTTGTTGTTACTGTTGTTGTTGTTGTTTTTGAGACAGAGTCTCACTCCATCTCCCAGGCTGGAGAGCAGTGGTGCAATCTCGGCTCACTTCAACCTCTGCCTCCCAGCTTCAAGCAATTCTCGAGCCTCAGCCTCCCAAGTAGCTGGGATTACAAGTGCACACCACCACACCCAGCTAATTTTTATAATTTGTAGAGACAGGGTTTCACCATATCGGCCAGGGGTATCCTGGCCTCAAGTGATCCACTTGCCTTAGCCTCCCAAAGTGCTAGGATTAAAGGCATAAGCCACTATGCCACCATGCCTGGCCTCAATAGATATTTCTTGAGCACCTACTACATGCCAGGTTCTGTTCTAGGCCCTGATGATACAGGAATGAACAAAACAGACACAACTCCTACTCTTGCAGAACTCACATTCTAGCTTAATTACATGACCTACCTGTTACCTCTGTGAGGGAGACACGCTGTCCCGCTGCAGCCAGGAAGGCCTGGTCAGCAAACGGATACTGCCCGTGTCACTGCCCTGCAGGAGAGAGGGCCTCGTCCCTGGAGGAGGGGCATCAGCCGAGAATAGGCAGCAAGGGCTCCCCGTGCCCAGCTCTGTGGGAATAACAGACCCCTGCCCGAGAAGATCATCTCCTCTGATTCTCAGAACCACCCTACACACCAGGTACTCACATCCCTGCTTTACAGGCAAGGAACTGAAGGCCCAGCAACATGGGGCAAGTAAGCAGCAGGACTGGGCCTTCTGCTCTCTCAGACGGGGAGTCCTGGGCCCTGCTCAAGTAGAGCAGGGCCGGGGGGCAAGGGGAAATAGGGAGCTACTGCCCCTGTCTGGGGATTCTGGTACCCAGAGCAGGGTTCCTAACCGTGAAGTGGGTACCAACCCTTTTTGTGATACTTAATTAAAACCATGAGTCCTTTCCCTAGAAATAATCTACGTGTCTCCCTCACACCACTTTGCATATAAATTCCCTGAAGCCCATCCTTGCCCCACTCTGGGCAGGGCTAGACTTTCTGGGGGACCGTCTCCTAATGGGAGGAGGAATCACACTGTGGAGTTGAAAGGTCAGTACACTAACCCCACCCCCACCCCGCCCTGAGAGTCTCTCCTGAGGGGTCTGCAGGCTGCATCTCGGGAGGCATCGCTGGCCACGCGGTGCTACCCAGACGGACTGTGAGCGCCCCCTGGAGGCGGCTCCGGCACGTGTCCCAGGAAACACTATACCCAACGCATCCCCACCCCACCCCCAGAGTTTAACTTGATGCCAACATTTGGACAAGAAAAGTTATCATTCAAAATATTGTTTTTAAGTTAAAATGGCCACAGATGGCTGTTACAATGCAAACTATGGCCCAAATGTTAGGAGAAACCCTGGAGGTGGGAACAGTGTGGAGGGCTGAAGCGGGTCTCACCGAGAAGTCTCATCCCCCAAAACCAGCTCCCAAGGCCTGGTCTGCCTAGCACCCTGTCCCAAGCACAAAGACAAAGGGCCCTTGACCCTGTCCTCCCGCTACAGGCCAGCCGTACCAGGCTGGGGGAGGGAGAGAGAGAAGGAAGGAGAAAGATAAGAGGACCAGCTAATCCCAGTTCACCCAGGACGTCCCAGTTTCATTTTTTTGTTTTATCTTAATTTATTTTGAGACAGGGTCTTGCTCCATCACTGAGGCTGGAGTGCAGTGGCATGATCTTGGCTCACTGCAGCCTTGACCTTCCTGGCTTAAGCAATCCTCCCACCTCAACCTCCCAAGTAGCTGGGACCACAGGCGCATGCCACCAAGCCTGGCTAATTTTTGTATTTTTTACAGAGATGGGTTTTTTTCATGTTGCCCAGGCTGATCTTGATCTCCTGGGCTCAAGCAATCCTCTGCCTTGGCCTCCCAGAGTGCTGGGATTATGGAGGTGAGCCCCCTTGCCCAGGTTATGTCTGTTTTAGGACTGAAAGTTCATCTTCCCAGGAACTACCCCACTCCAGTCCTGGGCAAACCAGCCTGCCCCTTCTCCCTGCGTTGACCAGTGAAAGTGTCATGAGCAGCATAAACTCAGACATAACCAGGTCCACACACATTGTCTTTCCACAAGGCCAGACTTTTATCAATGTTATTTCAATCATAAAAGCCACGAGCACCATGGAGTTCCCAAGGAGGCAATGTTCCTTAGTACTCTCGGTTCACTTGGTAGTCAGAGCCATGTGCACACAGGCTCGAGCCATTCAACAAGTCAATCGACACTGCAAACCATACACTGTAGTATACTTCATATAGAAATGTTATAGATTAAAATTTCACACCAAACAGTAACATTGAACATCAAAAGAAAAGGGGAGAGGCTAGGCACGGTGGCTCATGCCTGTAACCCCAGCACTTTGGGAGGCCGAGGCAGGCAGATCATGAGGTCAGGAGTTTGAGACCACCCTGACCAACATGGTGAAACCTCATCTCTGCTAAAAATACCAGAATTAGCCTGGTGTGGTGGCGGTCACCTGTAACCCCAGCTACTCGGGAGGCTGGGGCACAAGAATCACTTGAACCTGGGAGGTGGAGGCTGCAGTAAGCCAACATCACGTCACTGCACTCCAGCCCAGACAACAGAGCGAGACTCTGTCTCAAAAAAAAAAAAAAAAAAAAAA
>NW_012100320.1:5028231-5031229 GCF_000951045.1 Mandrillus leucophaeus | reverse complement strand
GCACAAGAATCACTTGAACCTGGGAGGTGGAGGCTGCAGTAAGCCAACATCACGTCACTGCACTCCAGCCCAGACAACAGAGCGAGACTCTGTCTAAAAAAAAAAAAAAAAAAAAAAAAAGATGCCGGGTGTGGTGTCTCACACCCATAATCCCAGCACGTTTGGGAGGCTGAGGCGAGCAGATGACCTGAGGGCAGGAGTTTGAGACCAGCCTGGCCAATGTGGCGAAACACCGTCTCTACTAAAAAAGCAAAAATTAGCCGGGCGTGGTGGGTGCACCTGTAATCCCAGCTGCTCGGGAAGTTGAGGCACAAGAATCGCTTGAACCCAGGAGGCAGAAGTTGCAGTGAGCCGAGATGGTGCCACTGCACTCCAGCCTGGGTGATAGAGCAAGACTTCATCTCAAAAATAAGAAAAGAAAAGAGGAGAGAGGAAAAAGGGTTAATGAATCAGTCCTGGCCTAATCCGGATAGTCACTAACATCTTGCAAGGAAGACTCTTTGATTTGGGCAGAGCCTTCAGTGGCAGATGCTGGGTGCTGATCACAAGTGACAGCAAGACAGGGTCTGTCAAGATGGCTGTGTCTAGGTGGTAGAATCTTGCTCATTTTATGGTCCTTGAATCCTGTGTTGAGGACTGATAGTAAAGGGTGATGCCCTTATCTGTTTGGGTGTTATCTCCATTGATTAGGCAAATATCTGGACCCTGTTGGTTTGATGCCTTTTGAAATGTAAGGTGGAGTCCTTTTCTTTTTTTTGGAGGGGGGGAGTGGGCAGAGTCTCACTCTGTCACCCAGGCTGGAGTGCAGTGGTGCGATCTCAGCTCACTGCAAGCTCCGCCTCCCGGGCTCACGCCATTCTCTTGCCTCAGCCTCCCGAGTAGCTGGGACTACAGGCGCCCGCCACCTCGCCCAGCTAATTTTTTGTATTTTTAGTAGAGATGGGGTTTCACCGTGTTAGCCTGGATGGTCTCGATCTCCTGATCTCATGATCCGCTTGCCTTGGCCTCCCAAAGTGCTGGGACTACAGGCGTGAGCCACCGCGTCTGGCCAGTGGAGTCTTTTTCTAAGATGGAGTTACTTATGCCAAGGTGCTCTATACAAAAAGTGAAGGCTTCCAGAGCCTGGTGGGGCACAGACTCCCATGGCCCTGGGAGATTGAGGCTGACTAATGATGTCAGAGCAATATGTGAACTGTCCACAAGAAAGAGAGAATGGAAACCACCTGCACGCTTAGAGCCTCAGAATACTGCCCCCGTCCCCACCCCATCAGCAGAGCAGCCAGGGACCAGAGTGGGTGCTCTTCCCATGCCAGTGGTCTGTCCCTAGGAGTCCAAGGGAAAACCTCCCCACTTCCCTTGCTGACCCTTCACCCCTCATGCTGCAGGGAGGAGAGATCATGGAAATCATCAATATGAAATCTGAGATGTCCTGGGAAGCTGCTGAACCCAAGGGTCCAGGAACCAAGGAGAGCTGCACCCAGAGTGAACCCCCTAGGACAGCAGAAGACCTAGAGGGAGAATTGGCGGGGATGGGGTTGGGTGGGTGCATGTCTAGACAAGGCTGTAAACACCTCACAGAAGTGTCTGGGTGCCGCCAATGCCCAAGCAGCAGAATGAGTCTTGGGCCCCTAGAAATGGCACTATAATCAGGAGAGAGCCACCTGGTCTAACCGAGACCACCTCTTGGGGCAAAGGGGAAGAATTCAAACCACCTGAGATTGAGTTTGCGCATTTCCCTCTTCTGCTTACCCTCCTCCAAGAGGGCTTGAACTGACGTTAAGTAAAATGATAGAAAAATAAAGTTCTAGTTCTCACTCACCTAAGTCACTGGCCTGATGCTCCAGCTACATTGCCAGGCTCACTCCCTGAAATTCTCCCTCCCTGTTCCCAAACTCTGAGATACAAGGTTCTGGAGGAAGGGGAGAGACACTGAAGGAAAGATGAGCTCCCATCAGGAGGCACATGTGCATCACCGTCATGGGGGTTGGAACATGGCTCTGCCGCTTAGCAGCCACAAGCCTCTACCAAGCTCACATCGCCTCTGAACCTGGCTCTTCTCATCCGTAAAACAGGGAGAACGAGCCCCACCTCAGAGAGCTGTGAACGGGCTGGTTCAGATACAGTGTGGCGCACTCTCGCCCTGAGTCAGTCTTCAGTTTCTCCCTCCGCCAGCGGCCTCCATTTGCCCATCTGTACCACGAGAGGCTGCACCAGCTGGTCACCGAGGTGACCTTCTAGCTGTATGGTTAGTTGGCCAGGCCAGGCTGCCTGTTACCAACACGGTGTTCCAGTCTGAAACAGTGACTTCTGCCAAGAGCACAGCTCGAGCTCAGGAGGGAGGGGTGTACCTCAGCCCTGATGACATCCTGCTGAAAGCTCCGGCTGGCCACGACCAGGCCAGTACCCACCGCACACCTGTCACAATGAATGACCCTTTATACCAGGCCTGTCCTAGAGACCCCAGCCATCAACCCAGTGCCCCAGACAGCCCCCTGCACCACCCTTAGTCTGGGATCCCCTTCCCACACCCACACACATTTTATAAGTGACTGAGGGGAGGGTGCTGGTGTCTGAAGCCACAGACAGGTGAACCGGGTCGCCTGCCCAGTCGCAATGTGCAGGCGTACGAGGGGCTCCGCGCCGGGAAGTCAGGCCTCCAGGTGGACAGAATCCAGCCTCTGCAGCCCCTTCTCCCAGGACTCTCCTCAGAACCACTCAGAGCCTGGGCATTCCAAGGAGAAGCAGGTAGATATGGACCTTTGCACCTGCGGTGCCCACCTTGTTAGTTCTGGGGCAAGGAGAGAAAGGGGGCATGAAAAAGGGAGAGATGGCCGGGAGCGGTGGCTCACGCCTGTAATCCCAGCACTTTGGGAGGCCGAGGCGGGCGGATCACAAGGTCAGGAGTTCGAGACCACGGTGAAACCCCGTCTCTACTAAAAATACAAAAAAATTAGCCGGGCGCAGTGGCGGGCGCCTGTAGTCCCAGCTACTTGGGAGG
>NW_012100320.1:5027168-5028121 GCF_000951045.1 Mandrillus leucophaeus | reverse complement strand
AAAAAAAAAAAAAAAAAAAAAAAGAAAAAGGGAGAGATGGAAGGAGGTGCTGAAAAGAAAAGAAAGGACACCCAGGTCCCCCTCCTAGAAACCTTCCTGTTGCCCCCAGCCAGGACTCCACAGGGTTCCAGAGCATAGCTTTCCTGTTCCAAGCTGTGCTGACAAGAGCCCACTCCCCGTCCTCCAGGGTAATGAGCTGCCTGCAGTGCACATGCGCACATGCGCGCACACATACACATGCCTGGTGCAGACACCTGGTTCTCTTCTGAGGACCCATGTCAAAACCTCTCCTTTCATAACCCTTGTACACAAAGGGCTGCCCATTCCCCGCTTCCTAGACAAGACTTGGTTGACTCCTGTATGCCCAGGACTCTGAGCATACACCAAGCTTCTAATAGGTATAATCTCCCTTCACTTCTACCCTGGGAAAGAAAAAAGAAAAGAAAACCCTTGCAAGTTTAATCCCCACAGGACCTTCTATTACACCTACATCTTTGAGGGTGAAGGGTTGGGGGTTAGGGTTAGGCAGGACCTGATCTGTGCAGTACAGGGGCCACCTGCCACGTGTGGCTTCTGGGAACCCAAGGACAGCTCCTGCAAATGGTGATGTGCTGTGAGCATAAACCACACACCGGATCTGGAAGACTTGGTAGAAAAAAACGTGAAATATCTCATTAATGATTTTATATCAATTACATGTTGAAATAACATTTGAAATATAATGGCTTCCACAATGTATATTATTCAAATTAATCCTATTTTTACTTTTTAAATGTGGCAGGCCGAGCACAGTGGCTCACGCCTGTAATCCCTTTGAGAGGCCGAGGTGGCCAGATCCACCTGAGGTCAGGAGTTCAAGACCAGCCTGGCCAACATGGTGAAACCCATCTCTACTAAAAATAAAAATTAGATGGGTGTGGTGGCACGTGCCTGTAGTCCCAGCTGCTTGGGAG
>NW_012100320.1:5012227-5021383 GCF_000951045.1 Mandrillus leucophaeus | reverse complement strand
TGCAGTGAGCCAAGATCATGCCACAGCACTCCAGTCTGGGCAACAGATTGAGACCCTGTCTCAAAAAGAAAAAAAGAAAAGAAAAGAACCTAAGGAAGAGAAAACGCATTGACAGTACTGAACTGTATTTATCAATACCATACGTTTACAATGTCTGTTTACAAGATGAATCGTCTATTTGAATAATGGCAGCAACCGCAGCTGTAGACCTCAATCTGCAGTACATATCAAGCAATTCAGCTTTTCCTTGTAAAATCATGACTTCTCTCTGCTTCTTGGGAGCACCTCTAGCATCACTAGTGGCACTTCATATGGGTTCCATTATGTGATTCAAGGTTTATGGTATTGCACTAAACACAATTAAAAACACGCCAGAGCTGTGAGAGACCGCTTTGTCTGCCACATGCAATTTACTAGAGAGACAACCGCTCATGCGGAGATGATTAGCGTCACACAGGGATCTAAGCAGATATGTGCATCACTGGAGCTCCCCGCAACAGCAACAGGAGGTCGCTGTGAAATTATTACAGTAGTAGTGTACACACCACAGTTAATTTTAGGCAGTTATGATTTAATACTGCATCTTTACATCTGCTCACATTTCTCTTAACTGTGAATGGTACCATATATGATCTTAAATGTGTGTGTAAGTTTTGATAAATTTTAACTTCTCATAATGGGTCTGTGTACATTTTATGGTAGTAAATGATAAAATACACTAGAATCTACATATATTTTAAGCATTCATGACATACCTTTTTCTTAATTTTTTCAATGTTTCTAGACTACACATACAATTCATCTGTGAGTTTTTTCAAATTGTGGCAAATCTCCAATAAAAGTTTCAATATAGTCATTGAAAAGAATCCATGTATAGGTGGACTTCACAGTCCAAACCCGTGTTACCCAAGGATCAATTGTATATCCTAATTTATTTACCCAGTCCCCTACTGGTGGACATTTGGGTTGTTTCCAATCTTTTGCAGTTACAAAAATAATGCTGCAGTGAATAGCCTTGTGTATTTGTTGCTTCACACGTAAGTGAGTATATCTGTAGAATACATTCCTACAGGGGTATGTGTGTTTGTAGTTTTGATTAATAATGCCAAATAGTCTAGCATAGAGGTTGATCCAATTTACAATTTCACCAGCAATGCATGAGAACAGAGCCAGGATTTGAATTAAGAACCATCTGGTTCCAAAGTCAGATCTCCTGCGGCACCATGGCCACCACTGCCGGCACCAGAAAGATTTTTCTGATAACTTAGGCCACCTCCAAGTCTTGAGTCCTCCTGCTTACCTGCCTGGAATGCCCGCCTTCTCCCCTAGGAGTGCGCAGCCCTACCAAATGATCCTTATGTTCAAGACAATCTCTGCTTCCCCTGGAATCCTGTCCACCCACAGTCAGTCCTAACTGATTTCCAACCATCAACAGCTCTCCCTGTGTTTTCTGGGATTACCCTTTCCCCTCCAATGCCTTTGAGGACAGAGATGGTGCCACATGTCTGCAGTAGGACCGAGGCCTGGTGCCTGTTGAGTGGGATGGACTTGATAAATGTGTGCTAAATAAGTATGCCAAATGTCCAGGCCAGACACACAGATGTTGTCCCTGATTCTGCCTTCTCCTTCATCCTCAATATTTAATAACAAATCCTGTGGATCCTACCTTCTCCATATTTCCAGAATCATCCCAGTCTGGGCCACCATAATCTCTCACCTGGAATACTGCAGTGGCCTCTTGCCTGGTGTCCCCGCCTCCATATTCACTCTCTCTCACTTTGTGGACAAAACTGCTAACTGTCCTCCAATACCCATTCTCTCCTTCCCTTAGTAACAGAACCCCTGTGTTTTGGCTGGGCCCACAGCCACTAGGTAAAGGTCACCTTTTCCAGCCTGCTTTACAGCTAGGTGGCACCATGTGACTGAGCTCCGTCACTGTGGGCAGGAGCACTTGGGACAGATGCAACTTTCAGGCTGTGCCCTAAAAGGGGATGAGCACACCTCCACTCCTGCTTCTACCCTTCCCATGGGCGAGGACCTGACAAACAGCCACCTCAGACCTCCGGAGGTAGGTGGGGCATTGACAATAGCAGAGCAGCAAAGTAGAAGGAGCTTAGGAGGCCTCTGGGCAAAGGGGCAGGGCTAGGCGGGAGGGTGCCTAGCAGGGGTGCTCCAAACAGGACCCCCGGCTGTTAGCACCAGTGATCTTGCCTCAGTACCTGAAATCCAGCCAGCCAGCCGGCCTGCAAGTCATTTCTGAGGACACGAGGGATACAGCAGGAGGCAAGACAAAATGTCTTTTGATTTAGAAATTTCTTGGGAGTTGACTTGGAGCTCAGCCATTGAAATGTCAGTCTCCTGGGTTCCTGCTTCACACATATGTGCACAAGCAAGCAAGCACACACACATGTACATTCACACATGCGTGTATTCATGCCCGGTAACTCTGTGCTAGGATAAAATGCGGCCTTTTCCCCTTCTTCCATCCTCACTCTGCTTTCAGGCAGCCTGAATTCCTCTTCCCTGACGTCTGCAGCCTCCTGCTCTCAGCAGGCAGGCACCAGGTTCTCCATGATCCTTTCTACCAGGTCAGCTCTCTACTACCTGGGCTGAAGGAATAGCAGCCAAGATGGTCCCCAGAGGGAGGATGAGCATACATGCGTGGGATGCCTGTGCAGATATCCCCTTTAATCTGCAACCATGAGTGTCTACTATGGGGTAGCTGCTTAGGTGGATGTTACAGGACCCACAAACAGGCAGAAGCAGCAGCCCCTACTCTCAGGAGGGAAGGAGGCGTTGGTTAGTGGCACTGATGACATTGTGTCATTCAGAGCTTCGATCTGTGTATGAACCATCATGTTTCCCAGGCTGTGGTCCCCTCCTGCTGAGGCCACCTGGCCAGTCCTCCGCCAAGTTTCTCTAAGTATGTCTGGAGATTCCCAAAGTGTATCTCATAGAGACTTTTATGTAACAGGAAAGAACAGCTCACAAACATGAATTTATTCCACTGTTAAAAAATGTTCTTCTTCCATGGTTCCCTTGGCTGCAATCAAGTCCCCTCTCCCAGTGACAACCCAAGGCTCCCTATTGTGCCCAGGTGACCCATCCCCTCTGAGAGCCAACTTTGTCCTGGGCCACCTCCTGGGCCTGCCTCTCTTGCTAAGAGTGACTCCTGTCCAGAGCCTTCTCTGACCCACAGACAGATGGCCTCCCCGTGTCCTCCTCTATAGCTCTCTGCACTCCAACCAGGCTGCGTCACACCAGGGCCCCCATGACATTGAGCGTAACCATCCCCATGTAACCCATAGGGAGCCTGGGCTCCGAGTGACTGTGGGTCTCCCCCTTAATCACACAATGAGGCAGGACAGAGGCCAGGACCCCAGCCCACCTCTTCCCACCACACTCACCTGTCAGCATCATCTGTTCACTCATCAGGCATCTGTAGGGCAGGGTGGAGGGAGGGTTTCTTAACACTGGGGAACTGGAGAGGATATGTGAGTTGGGGTGGCAGTAGGCAGTGGAATAGTACTAGAATTAAAGATGTGGATAAAGGAGTCATTTGGAGTAGCAGGAAGTGAAAGGGAAGAGGTTAGAGCCTTAGAATGGCAACTGCAAAACAGAAGACTATTTTGGCCTCGATTTTCTCAAGTGTGAAGAGTTGCAGGGGTCAAAGCTGGAATTTGCAAGACTTCAATCAATTGCTTCCTCAGGCAACTTACCCTAGCAGCCCTCCCAGCCAGGGAGCAGGAATGGAGATAAGATAAGGACTCCCAGTGGGGTGGGACACAAAGTGCTAGAGGAGACAAGGCAGGCCAGACTGGCTGCTCAGAGGGATCTGCCCTCATGTGGGCAGTCTGGGAAGGCTACCTGGAGGAAGTGGACACAGCACATAGCTGGACATCAATAAATATTTGCCTTAATTGCTTTATTTGAGACAGAGTCTGCTCTGTCACTCACTCTGGCACGATCAAGGCTCATTGCTTCCTCGGACTCCTGGGTTCCTATGACCCTCCTACCTCAGCCTCCAGAGTAGCTGGGATGACAGGATCACACCTAGGTAACTTTTTAACTTTCTGTAGGGACAGGGTTTTGCCATGTTGGCCAGGCTGGGCTTGAATTCCCAGGCTCAAGAGATCCTCCTGCCTCAGCCTCCCAAAGTACTAGGATTGCAAGTGTGACCCACCTCGCCCCTTAATTGCCTTAAATATCCCAGGAGACATCTAAGGACCAATTCCCAGAACACCTGGATAGAGCTGATGGTGGAGACACCGATGCTGCCATCACTTTGCCCACTTGAGCTCAGGGCAGGCAGCGGTGTCCTCCCAGTGAGACAGGGGAGATGTCTGCTCTAGGGCGTGGGGGAAGGTGCAGGAGGCTGTCTGCGCCAGGCAGCAGCAGGAAGAGGGATGGTGAAAGCACAGAGACTTGGAGGAAGAAACAGGGCCTCAGCATGAGGGCCTCAAATGTCTGTCTAAAGCCAGTGACTCTAACTACTGCCCAAGCACAGGTTATGATGTTCCACTAGGACCCTGCAAGCACACGTCATCTTTGCTGTTATCTTTTTTTTTTTTTTTTTTTTTTTTTGAGATGGAGTCTTGCTCTGTCACCCAGGCTGGAGTGCAGTGGCCGGATCTCAGCTCACTGCAAGCTCCGCCTCCCGGGTTTACGCCATTCTCCTGCCTCAGCCTCCTGAGTAGCTGGGACTACAGGCGCCCGCCACCTCGCCCAGCTAGTTTTTTGTAGTTTTTAGTAGAGACGGGGTTTCACCGTGTTAGCCAGGATGGTTTCGATCTCCTGACCTTGTGATCCACCCGTCTCGGCCTCCCAAAGTGCTGGGATTACAGGCTTGAGCCACCGCGCCTGGCTGCTGTTATCTTTGCTGCTATATCCCCAGGGCCCAGAACTGTGCCTGGCATAGAGTAGGTGCCTGACAAATATTTGTTGAGTATATTAATTCATACTTAATTCTCACAATATCTTTTTGTGATACGATTATGTCCACTTTGCAGAAAAGAAAATTAGGATCAAAAGGCTAATGCCCCTGACAGTGAGGAACAGAATTTACCATGGGTTCTTGACCTAAGTGGCCCAGTCCCAGCCAGGCATCAGGCCTCTCAGAGAGCAACCAGGAAGGGATGGGAGCCAGGAGCATCCGTGTCCGATGGCTAGTGATAGGATGGACAGGACTCAAGTCTAGGTCTTTGGAGTCCCAATCCAGTGCTGCCCTACCCCTTCATCATTCAACAAGTGCTTCCTGAGTTCTCCTCCTCTCTGGGAAAAGGGGGTACCCAGATATGCTGACCTCCTTGCCCTGTGAAAGTGCCCAAATCTTTTACTACAGCCACCTTGAGGAAGGTTACCAAACTCCTGCCACGTGCCATGTCCTGTGATTCATTTATTCAGATATCCATCCCTTCATTCATTCGAGAAATATGTGTTGAATGCCTACTACGTGTTAGGCAGCAATCTAGTTGCTGGGTGCAGTATTAAACAAAACACAAGATTTCTGCTCTTGCAGAGTTTATATTCCAGAAAACAGAGACAGAAAAAAAGTAAATAAACATGAATTTTAGGTACTGAGAGCTGGAGAAGTCAGAGATTTGAAGCATCTGAAGAACTCAATGCACCATTGCTGGCTTTGAAGATGGAGGGGCCACACGCAATACAGAGTGGCTGCCAGTTGCTGACAGCAAGTCCTAGCTGACCCAGCAAGAAAACAGAGACTTCAGTCCTACAACTGAAGGAGCTAAATTCCGCCAACAACCTGAAGGAGACTGGAAGCAGATAACCTTCAGATAAGAGGCCAGCCCAGCCAACATCTTGATTTCAGCCCTCTGAAACCCTAAGCAGAGAATCCAGTCATTCTCACCTGGACTCTGACCCACAGAACTGTGAGCTAATCAATAGACGTCATTTTAGGCTGCTAAGTATGCGGTAATTTGTTATGCTGGAAAAGAAAACTGAGGGGGGCAAGGCAAATGATAAAAAAGAAAAAGATAAAGAAGGAACAGAAAACTGTCAACCTAAAAGGAAGAAGCTGAGGCAGAATTAATATAAGTAGAGAGTTTATTTGGGCCAAGCTTGAGAGTGGCTACTTGGAAGCATATATTCAAGTTGAATGTATGCTCCAATTAGCAGTGGTTACAAGTGGGTATTTTGTTTTGTTTTGTTTTGAAAGGGGGTCTCACTCTGTCACCCAGGCTGGAGTGCAATGGCATGATCTCAGCTCACTGCAGCCTCAACCTCCCAGGCTCAAGTCATCCTCCCACCTCAGCCTCCCAAGTAGCTGGGACTACAGGTGCTGCACCACCACGCCCAGCTAATCTTTGTATTTTTTTGCAGAGGTGGGATTTTTCCCTGTTGCCCACCCTGGCCTCAAACTCCTAAGCTCAAGCAATCCGCCCACTTTGGCCTCCCAAAATGCTAGGATTACAGGCATGCATCACCCTGGTCAAAACAAGTGAGTTTTAAAGGAAAAAAGAAGAGGTAGTTCCTGCATTGTTTACCAATAATTTACATAAAATTACATAAGCTATTGATTGGCTATACATTGTTTTTGTTTTGTTTTGTTTTGTTTTTTTGAGAGTTTCACTCTTGTTGCCCAGGCTGGAGTGCAATGGCATGATCTCGGCTCACTACAAGCTCTGCCTCCCAGGTTCAAGCGATTCTCCTCCCTCAGCTTCCCAAGTTGCTGGGATTACAGGCATGCACCACCATGCCCGGCTAGTTTTGTATTTTTGGTAGAGACCAGTTTTCTCCATGTTGGTCAGGCTGGTCTTGAGCTCTCGACCTCAGGTGATCCACCCACCTCGGCCTCCCAAAGTGCTGGGATGACAGGCGTGAGCCACCACGCCCAGCCACATTGTTCTTTGTGTGACCTATTCTAGGAAAATGAAGTTAATGGGTGAGGTAGCTGTCAGGAACAAAACGCCTTTAAACAGTTGTCCCCAGGCATGGGTACAGGGGAGAAGGGCCATGACTGAAGTCCCACACTCATGGCTGTCTGGGCCTGCAAGCCTCACGGAACTCAGACTGCTCTGAGCCATTTTTCTTTTCTTGAAATGAAAAGACTATGTATAATACAGAGCATACAAGTGCCACATCACACATGAAGGTGCACGCATGGCTCACGCTCCACACACGCTACAGCCCCTTTTCTACTGTGGGCAGATCTCACCCTCAAGGTACCTCCAGGTCCCCTCAACACTTCCGGGTGTCCACCTGTCCATGGAAGCCCACCGAGGTCTGAGGGCATTTCTTGCTGGCTGGCACCAGCTGTGGCAAAGACGGCTACCTGTCTACCAAACACTGTGCTCCCTTCGCGGGTGTGGCACTGTCATTGGGATGGGCTGCCTGACCAAGGACTACATTTCCCAGGCTGCCTTGCATCTGTGTGTGGCCCCATGACTGGTTCTCACCAATGGGATGTGAGCAGAAGTAATGTGTGTTACTTCCTGGTCCAGGCAGGTAAGAAACAAATGTGTCCCACTTTCCTCGTCTATCCACGGAATGTGCAGAACGCCAAGGCCTTTAGAGGCTCGCAGAACCACAGGCTGGAAGGAGCCCGGGTCCCTGAATCACCATGGAGAAGAGAGCTATTGGGCAGCCAGGAACACCTGCATGGGATCGTTTCAGGAGTGAAAATCAGACGGTTAATGGATTAAGCCATTGAAATGGGTGTGTGTGCTGGAGGGAGTTCCATGTTACTTTAGCTATTGTTACCCTAATACATCAGCCCTTCCTCTCCAGGCCCCTATCCTCAGAACATCAGCCCTTCCTCTCCAGGCCCCTCTCCTCAGACCACTGAGATTCCTCAGACCACTGGAATCCCCAGGCCTGATGTGCCCCCACAGGCTGCTGCACCCCCAGGCAGACCCTGGACATAGCTACCTCCTCACTCAAGGAAGGAGGAAAACCATCGCCCCTGCAGCCACCCATGCCTGCCCAGTGGTTACCCTCTGCATGCTTGGCTCTGGGCTGGGGCTGGGCTTGGGGCCATCTCTGGCCCTTCCCTGTGTCCCACTCCCATACCCGACAATCACCTTGTTCAGCGTCTTCCACTCCTGAATCTCTCACATCTACACTCCCATGGCCCCCGCTCTGGGCAGGCCTCGTGGTATCTCATCCAGAAGTCAGCAATGGTGCAAACTCTCTTAATACAGCATGGATTTGTACCACTTTTCTGAAAATGCCTACCTGTCACACCTCTCCCCACTCTAAAGTCTTCAATGACTCTCCATTGCCCTGTAAATAAAGCGCAGTCTAGCCTCCTCTTCCATCACAACCCCAGGACTCACCATTCCCCCACCCCTGTGAAATGTGTGAACAAAGTGCTACTGCAAAGCCACACCCTTACAATGACAATGATAATGGCCAGCTACAATGACCTTCTCCTCCTCCCAGTCTCAGACTGAAGGACTACCTATCCTTCAAGTCAGCTCCATTCCTCCCAAATGCCCCCAGCAGGTATGAGCCTCCCTTCCCAGGACTTCAGTCACATGAGTAACCTATGCTGTCCAATGCCATGTGTCACAGACTGGATTCTCTGGAAAGCCAGCTCTGCCATGTAGTTTAGGCTGTAGGGCTTTTATTAAAAAGCACCCTTGGGATCAACTCCTGTGAAGGGAAGGGAGCGAAGTTTGAATGGGCAAAGGGAGAGGTGGAGCTGTGCTGCCAGGAATTTAACTACTATGTAAATGTCGTTTACATGTATGTACTTTGTTTAGTGTAGAATTTTGTCAAGAAATATTCCTCTCTCAGAAAACCATCTCAGGTAGTTGACTCACCAGAATAATACCTTGTATCCACCTGCATGTCACTTGTCACATTCTCAGGGCTTCTGTTTATAGCTAAAAGCTGGGAGTATTTAAACTTTACAAAGTTTTCCTAATGAAGTGATGCTCAAATATTTATGGACTGAAATACATTTCATTTTATTCATTATCAGTTGCTTTCTTTTTCTTTCTCCTTCATATGACAATTATGAAAATACATCTTTAATCATGTCTGTGCGTTGGTTATACTATCTGTGAGTTTCATTTCAGAATGGTAACGAGGCACCCACAATACTTCATATAAGAAGGGAGGCAGGTGGCCAGGCACAGTGGCTCACACCTGCAATCCCAGCACTTTGGAAGGCCAAAGTGGGCGGATCAC
>NW_012100320.1:5010614-5011973 GCF_000951045.1 Mandrillus leucophaeus | reverse complement strand
GAGGAAGAAAAAGAGGAGGAGGAGGGGGAAGGGGAGGAGGAGGAGGGGGAAAAGGAGGAGGAGGGAGAGGGGGAGAAAGAAGAGGAGAAGGAGGAGGAGGAGAGGGAGAAGGAGAAAGAAGGAGAGGGAGAAGGAGAAAGAAGCAGGAGGAGAAGAGAGAAGAGGAAGAAAAAGGAAAGTGGAGATTGGGAAGGGGATTTCCTTGAAGGTGAGTGGGCTCAGCCCCGCAGTGGTTGTGCTGGCTGGAGCCCAGCTGACCCGCTGAGATCAGCTTCCTGGACACAGCCTGCTCTCCCTGCACTCCCTTGCCTCCCTATGGGGAGGAAGGTTCTAGTGTGAGTGATATTGTTCAGATGAAGAAACTGAGGTCACTAGACATGGTTGAGGCCGGACCCCAGCCTGCCTGAGTCCAAGCTGACCAACACACCAGGCTCCAGTGTGATCCCCACCAGCCCCAGCTGGGGTCTCCCTGCCTCCCCAACCAAGGGCCCTCAAGCACGGCAACCATTTGTTCTGTGTTTTCTAGGCTGGCCAGGCCATGTTTTAAACAGTCTGTTGTTCTGTCCACACAAATATCCTAGGACTTGTCAGTCTGTGTGTTCCAAGCCTTCCTGACCACCTACTCCATCCCACCCTCTCCGCTCAGTGCTGGAGGAGTACTCTGCATAGCTGTCTGTCACTGCTTTTACTGCACCATAGCATGGCTGCCATCTGTGGCTCCCCCTGCGTGGGAGCTCTGTGAGGGTGGAGACTCAGTCTTATTCACCGCCATGGCCCTTGACATGGTGTTACAGGAGCTGTTTGAAGAATGAATGAGTGGGCCAGTCACGGTGGCTCACACCTGTAACCCCAGCACTTTGGGAGACCAAGGCAGGTGGATCACTTGAAATCGGAAGTTTGAGACCAGCCTGGGCAACATGGTGAAATCCCACCTCTACAAAAATTAGCCGGGCACGGTGGCACATGCCTGTAATCCCAGCTACTTGGGATGCTGTGGTCTCCCGCACAGCCAGCTCTGCATGCATTACTCTTTCTCTATTGCAATTCCCCTGTCTTGATAAATCAGCTCTGTCTAGGCAGTGGGCGAAGTGAACTCCTTGAGCTGTTACAGGTGGGCTACTTGGCTGTGACACTAATAGTTTGGTGTTAAGAGGGTGTTAGGTAGCTGGGTGTGGTGGCTCATGCCTCTAATTCCAGCACTTTGGGAGATGGAGGGTGGATCACCTGAGGTTGGGAGTTTGAGACCAGCCTGACCAACATGGAGAAACCCTGTCTCTACTAAAAAATACAAAAAATTAGCCGGGCGTGGTGGCGGGTGCCTGTAGTCCCAGCTACTCGGGAGGCTGAGGCAGGAGAATG
>NW_012100320.1:5005265-5010309 GCF_000951045.1 Mandrillus leucophaeus | reverse complement strand
GGCTAATTTTTGTATTTTTAGTAGAGACAGGGTTTCACCATGTTGGCCAGGCTGGTCTCGAACTCCTGACCTCAGGTGATCTGCCCACCTTGGCCTCCAAAGTGCTAGGATTACAAGTGTGAGCCACCGCGCCTGGCCAACACTTACTTTTATTTCCTCTAGTAGCTGAGCCAGAGGGGAAGGGTGTTGCCCTGAGGTATCCACAGCAGCCTGAGGAAAGACCACAGTAAGATCCCAAGAAACTTCACAGACCTGGGACAGATAACATCAGGATTGATGGTGGGTGGACACCGCTTGCTGTGTTTTTTCTTGTTCATATTGATATATGTCTTAGTCTGCTGTGTGTTGCTATAACAGAATATCTGAGAATAGGTAATTTATAACAAATGAATTTATTATGGTTCTGGAGGCTGGGAAGTCCTAGATCAAGAGACCGGCATCTAGTGAGACCTTGACTTAGCCCTCTGTGCTGCCTCATCACATAGGGGAAGGCGGAAGAGTGAAAGACCATGTGTGCACACAACAGAAAGAAAGCACACGTGCAAGAGAGAACAAGAAGCAGCTGAATTCACTTTTATAACAAAACTACTCTTGAAATAACAACATCAATCCACTCATTGATGGTCTTCATGACCTGATCAACTTTTAAAGGTCTCCCCTCTCCACGTTGCTGTATTGGGGATTAAGTTTCCAACACACAAACTTGGGGGACACATTCAAACCATAGCAGTGTCGTTATTTGGAACCTTTTTGTTTTTGTACTGTTAGAAAAAGCAAATATGTATATTTTGTTAGATAGCAATATTTTCAATTTTAAAAAAAGATGTATAATTATAGGATCAAAAAAATAAGTAGAAACACTGTAATGTTAGAACTAAGTTTAATGTTAGGGCCAGGCACGGTGGCTCAGGCTTGTGATCCCAGCACTTTGGGAGGCTGAGGCAGGTGGATCATTTGAGGCCACGGGTTCGAGACTAGCCTGGCCAACATGGTGAAGCCCTATCTCTACTTAAAAATACAAAAATGAGCCAGGTGTGGTGGTGGGCTCCTGTAATCCTGGCTACTTAGGAGGCTGAGGCAGGAGAATCGCTTGAACCCAGGAGGCAGAGGCTGCAGTGAGCTGAGATCATGCCACTGCACTCCAGCCTGGGTAACAGAGTAAGACTCTACCTCAAGAAAAAAACAAAAAACAAAAAACTAAGTTTAATGTTAGAACTAAGTTGGAGAGAAACTCCATTTTCAGTAGAAGCAGGTTTAGGTTATTCAGACCAATCTTCCTACTGAAAGCAACTTTTAAAACTTGCCACAATATTTAAAATCATCTTAAAAGCATCAAAGATCTAAGAAGATATGAAGAAATTGCCTGGCCAGTGAGCCCAGCACTGGAAGCCACTTTGACCATGGTAGAGTTTGCCAACCTTGAGAAGCTGAGCAGAGCCTATGCGAGTCTTGAGGGCATCAAGCAACAGAACTTGCAGTGAGGAAATCATCCCACACTTGGGGCTGGAAAATCCAAAGGACTTAAATTTTAAGAGTAAGGGTGAACCAGAAGCAAACTGGCCCTTGCAAGTACTATACTCTGGCTTTGAATTGCTGGGGTAGGTCAAAGTCTCAACCCTTGCAAACTGATTAAGGTGGCCTTGGATTACTAGTGCCTCCACATACCTGGCAGAAGATAACTAAAGTCCTAAATGAAGGAACAGGACATCATTTAGGCCTAAAGTAATTTCTAAGATAATGTCTGAAACAAATGTCCATCCTACAGTCAATATAACCAGGCCGGGCGTGGCAGCTTATGCCTGTAATCCCAGTACTTAGGGAGGGCAAGGCAGGCAGATCACTTGAGCTCAGGAGTCAAGAACAGCCTGGGCAACATGGTGAAACCCCATCTTTACAAAAAATACAAAAATTAGCCAGGCACGTTCCCATGTGCCTGTAGTCCCGGCTATTCAGAAAGCTGAGGTGGAAGGATTGCTTGAGCCCTGGAGGTCAAAGTTGCAGTAAGCCATAATCGTGCCACTGTACTCCAGCCTGGGAAACAGAGTGAGACCCTATCTTAGAAAAAAAAAGAAAAAAAAAAAAGATAACTAGGCACACAAGGTGACAAGACAATATAACCGAGGGCCAGCTGAAACAATAGATACAACAAACAGACCCAGGAGAAACTTCGTATTACACTATAAAACAAATATGCTTGTTATTTTTCATAAATAGAATCATAAGATTCCACATAAGTATGTGCTGTTATGTTTACTCAAGGGAAAGGCGCTGGAAGAGAGTGCTGGCCCCTGGACGTTGGCCTCTTGCCTGACCCCTCTCCTCCATTCACAACTCACTGTATGAGTCTGTTCTCACACTGATGATAGAGACATACCCGAGACTGGGAAGAAAAAGAGGTTTAATTGGACTTACAGTTCCACATGGCTGGGGAGGTCTCATAATCACGGCAGAGGGCGAAAGGCACTTCTTACATGGTGGCAGCAAGAGAGAATGAGGAAGAAGCAAAAGCAGATCTCGTGAGACTTATTTGCTATCCCGAGGATGGCACGGGAAAGACCAGCCCCCTAATTCAATTACCTCCTCCTGGGTCCCTCCCACAACACGTGGGAATTCTGGGAGATACAATTCAAGTTGAGACTTGAATGAGGACACAGCCAAACCATATCATTCTCCCCCGGCCCCTCCAAATCTGTATCTTCACATTTCAAAACCAATCATGCCTTCCCAACAGTCCCCCAAAGTCTTAATTCATTTCAGCATTAACCCAAAAGTCCACAGTCCAAAGTCTCATCTGAGACAAGGCAAGTCCCTTCCACCTATGAGCCTGTAAAATCAAAAGCAAGTTATTACTTCCTAGATGCAATGTGGGTACAGACATTAGGTAAATACAGCCATTCTAAATGGGTGAAATTGGCCGAAATAAAGGGGTTACAGGGCCCAGGCAAGTCCGAAATTCAGCAGGGCAGCCAAATTTTAAACCTCCAAAATGATCTCCTTTGACTCCAGGTCTCACATTCAGGTCACACTGATGCAAGAGGTGGGTTCCCATGGTCTTGGGCAGCTCCGCCCAAGGGGGCTGAGCCTGGGGTGACCTGCCGTTCTCACCTTGAATTTCCTGCTCAGTGCAGGGCGCTCTGGAGGACGGCCACAGTGGGCGCAGTATACAGGCTTGCTCATGCCCGGCAGCACGCTTGTCAATGTCTGCTGCTGGCATCTTGACCTGAGCTCTACCGGCCGAGGAAAGCCTGAGGGTACCCCACTTCTGCTCAAGCCCTCCCATGGGTGGACATAAGATTTATTACACTACCATTTACATGTTTCGATGTGCCTGAGCACACCAGGATCTCCACTGTGTCCGGCAACTGTGGAAAGTAGGCATCATGAACCCCCTTTGGCAGGCGAGAGAGGTGGACTTAGGGAGATGAATGACCAGCCCAGTGGTTCTCAAGCTTGGCTGCACTTTGAAATCACCTGGGGAACCTTTAAAAATGAAATCTGAAGCGCCGTTGGTGGAGTCCAGGTGTCAGTAGTTTTTAAAGCACCCCAGGTGATGTTAATTTACAACCAAACTCAAGACCCACCAGACAATCCCAGGCCCACAGCCAGTGGGGAGCAGAGTCTACTCAAGAATTCCAAATCTTAAGGCAGTGTGAAGAATGGGGGAGAGGTTCCTGGACCACTGGGTGTCTGGAGTCCCGCAGTGTGGAAGACGGAGCCCCACAGGACAGTCCTGGCTTCCGCAGAGCCAACCTCTTCTCTCCTTGTCCTTCCCTGACTCCAGAACTTGAGCCCAGGCAGCCAAAGCCCAGGGGGACAATGGGTGACTCAGATGCTTCCTGTTTTCTTGGCCACAGTGGCAGGGGGATGGAAACAGCCCAGGCTGGGGTTCATGGCCTAATAGAGGGGCCTGGAGAGAGGCAGGAGGAGTGAACTGGGTAGAGTCACAGAGGGCAGTTTTCTAGCCTCAGGGAATAGAGACAAGAGTGGTTTGTTTGGTGGCCAGGTCAACAACAAAGGGACAAAGAGAGGAATAATTTGAAGCTAGATTTCTTTTTTTTCTTTTTTTTCTTTTCTTTTTTTCTTTTCGAGACAGTGTCTCCTTCACTCACCCAGGCTGGAGTGCAGTGGTGCCATCTCGGCTCACGGCAACCTCAAAACTCCCAGGCTCAAGTGATCCTCCCGCCTCAGCCTCCCAAGTAGCTGGGACCACAGGTGCTCGCCACCACGCTTGGCTAATTTTTTGTATTTTTTGTAGAGACAGAGTTTTGCCATGTTACTCAGGCTGGTCTTGAATTCGTGAGCTCGAGCGATCCTCCTGCCTCAGCCTCCCAAAGTGCTGAGATTACAGGTGTGAGCAACTGCGTCCAGCTGAGATTTCTTGACGTATAAGACATGATTTTCTGAGTCCTCAGGGGTTGAAGAAGAGGCCTGAGGTTCTGCTTTGGTTCAGGCAAAGCAGACAAGCTGGGAGGCTATGTGGGTCAAGGGGAAGAACTCTACGCAGGGAGGTAAAGGACCTGGGCTATTTTGTGCCTACCCTACCATGAGTGACTATGTTACCCTGGGTAAGCCCCTGGCATCTCTTAGCCTCTGCTTTCTGTCCTATGAAATGGGAAGGGGCTGGCATAAACTGAGCTCTGAGATTGTGGGAAAACCCCTAACCTCTCCCAGCCCTACAGAGCACTGTAGGCCTCCAAGAGACTTCATTCACATGGTTCTGATTCCAGGTCTGACAATAACCCTGAGAGGTGAGCAGGAAAACACTATCATTACCTGATTGCTATGGGAAACATCAATGAACAGAGAGCCTAAGTAAGGTGCCGGCCAGACCAGGCGCAGTGGCTCACGCCTGTAATCTCAGCACTTTGGGAGGCTGAGGTGGGCGGATCACCTGAGGTCAGGAGTTTGAGACCAGCCTGGCCAACATGGTGAAATCCCATCTCTACTAAAAATACAAAAAATTTACCAGGCATGGTGGTGCATGCCTGTAATCCCAGCTACTCAGGAGGCTGAGGCAGGAGAATCGCTTGAACCCAAGAGGCAG
>NW_012100320.1:5000485-5005215 GCF_000951045.1 Mandrillus leucophaeus | reverse complement strand
CTCATGCCCGGCAGCACGCTTGTCAATGTCTGCTGCTGGCATCTTGACCTGAGCTCTACCGGCCGAGGAAAGCCTGAGGGTACCCCACTTCTGCTCAAGCCCTCCCATGGGTGGACATAAGATTTATTACACTACCATTTACATGTTTCGATGTGCCTGAGCACACCAGGATCTCCACTGTGTCCGGCAACTGTGGAAAGTAGGCATCATGAACCCCCTTTGGCAGGCGAGAGAGGTGGACTTAGGGAGATGAATGACCAGCCCAGTGGTTCTCAAGCTTGGCTGCACTTTGAAATCACCTGGGGAACCTTTAAAAATGAAATCTGAAGCGCCGTTGGTGGAGTCCAGGTGTCAGTAGTTTTTAAAGCACCCCAGGTGATGTTAATTTACAACCAAACTCAAGACCCACCAGACAATCCCAGGCCCACAGCCAGTGGGGAGCAGAGTCTACTCAAGAATTCCAAATCTTAAGGCAGTGTGAAGAATGGGGGAGAGGTTCCTGGACCACTGGGTGTCTGGAGTCCCGCAGTGTGGAAGACGGAGCCCCACAGGACAGTCCTGGCTTCCGCAGAGCCAACCTCTTCTCTCCTTGTCCTTCCCTGACTCCAGAACTTGAGCCCAGGCAGCCAAAGCCCAGGGGGACAATGGGTGACTCAGATGCTTCCTGTTTTCTTGGCCACAGTGGCAGGGGGATGGAAACAGCCCAGGCTGGGGTTCATGGCCTAATAGAGGGGCCTGGAGAGAGGCAGGAGGAGTGAACTGGGTAGAGTCACAGAGGGCAGTTTTCTAGCCTCAGGGAATAGAGACAAGAGTGGTTTGTTTGGTGGCCAGGTCAACAACAAAGGGACAAAGAGAGGAATAATTTGAAGCTAGATTTCTTTTTTTTCTTTTTTTTCTTTTCTTTTTTTCTTTTCGAGACAGTGTCTCCTTCACTCACCCAGGCTGGAGTGCAGTGGTGCCATCTCGGCTCACGGCAACCTCAAAACTCCCAGGCTCAAGTGATCCTCCCGCCTCAGCCTCCCAAGTAGCTGGGACCACAGGTGCTCGCCACCACGCTTGGCTAATTTTTTGTATTTTTTGTAGAGACAGAGTTTTGCCATGTTACTCAGGCTGGTCTTGAATTCGTGAGCTCGAGCGATCCTCCTGCCTCAGCCTCCCAAAGTGCTGAGATTACAGGTGTGAGCAACTGCGTCCAGCTGAGATTTCTTGACGTATAAGACATGATTTTCTGAGTCCTCAGGGGTTGAAGAAGAGGCCTGAGGTTCTGCTTTGGTTCAGGCAAAGCAGACAAGCTGGGAGGCTATGTGGGTCAAGGGGAAGAACTCTACGCAGGGAGGTAAAGGACCTGGGCTATTTTGTGCCTACCCTACCATGAGTGACTATGTTACCCTGGGTAAGCCCCTGGCATCTCTTAGCCTCTGCTTTCTGTCCTATGAAATGGGAAGGGGCTGGCATAAACTGAGCTCTGAGATTGTGGGAAAACCCCTAACCTCTCCCAGCCCTACAGAGCACTGTAGGCCTCCAAGAGACTTCATTCACATGGTTCTGATTCCAGGTCTGACAATAACCCTGAGAGGTGAGCAGGAAAACACTATCATTACCTGATTGCTATGGGAAACATCAATGAACAGAGAGCCTAAGTAAGGTGCCGGCCAGACCAGGCGCAGTGGCTCACGCCTGTAATCTCAGCACTTTGGGAGGCTGAGGTGGGCGGATCACCTGAGGTCAGGAGTTTGAGACCAGCCTGGCCAACATGGTGAAATCCCATCTCTACTAAAAATACAAAAAATTTACCAGGCATGGTGGTGCATGCCTGTAATCCCAGCTACTCAGGAGGCTGAGGCAGGAGAATCGCTTGAACCCAAGAGGCAGAGGTTGCAGTAAGCTGAGATCACGCCACTGCACTCTAGCTTGGGCAACAAGAGTGAGACTCCATCTCAAAAAAAAAAAAAAAAAAAAAGGTGCTGGACAAAGGTGCCCAGAGATGGGGACCCAGATACTTCTGGTGGCCCACCTTGGTCAAGTCCCCTTCCTTGGAGGACAGCAATTTGGAGATATTTATAAAAAATCATACATGTTAGAGTGCTGGCTTCAATTATCTCCTTGCTGGAGTCACCCTTGGATAATAATCCTAAATTCAGAAAAAGCTTTTTGGACAAAGAAGATGTACTCTAAAGTGAATTTTGAACCAGGCATGGTGGCTCACATCTGTAATCCCAACACTTTGGGAGGCTGAGGCTGGAGGATTGCTTGAGTTCAGGAGTTTAAGATCAGCCTGAGCAACATGGTGAGACCTGTAGGCCCAGCTACTCGAGAGGCTGAGGTGGGAGGATGGCTTGAGCCTGGGAGGTTGAGGCTGTGGTGAGCCATGATCACATCACTGCACTCCAGCCTGGGAGACAAGAGTGAGACCTTATCTCGAAATAAAATTTTTTTAAAAATAGTTGAATTTTGTAATAATGGAAAGGTAAACAGCCCTGATGTCCAGCCATAGGAAAAGGTACCCATGGAGTGTGTATTAGCTACCTGCTGCTGAGTAACAAGTTACCCTCAAACTTACTGCCTTAAATAGCAAGCATTTATTATCTCACGGTTCCCACAGGCAGGAACGCCAGCATGCCTTAACTGGGGGCCTCTGGCTCAGGGCCTGTCACAAGGCTACAATCCAGGTCTCTACTGGGGCTGTGACCATCTCAAAGCTTGATTGGAAGAAGGTCCACTTCCAAGCTCACTCACAAGTCTGTGGCCCAGGTCCTTGGCTCTGGGCTGGAGACATCAGTTCCTCAGTGTGTGGGCCCCTCCACGGGGCAGCTCATGACGTGGCAGCTGGCTTCCTTCGGGGTGAGCAAGACAGCAAGAGAGAGCAAGCAACGTGGAAGGCACCCAGTCCTTTGTAACCAGATCTTGGAAATGGAAGTGACAACCCTTCATTTTTGCTCACTTCTGTTCCTTGGAAGTGAGTCACTAGGTCCAGCCACATCTGAAGGGAGAGGATTACACAGGGCGTGAATATCAGGAAGTGGGGACTTTCTTGGAGGCTACCATGTGATGTATGTGACTTTTTTTTTTGGAGATAGGATCTAGAGTGCAGTGAGTGGTGTGATTACGGCTCACTATAGCCTCGACTACCGGGGCTCAAGCGATCCTCCTACCTCAGTCTCCCGAGTAGCTAGGACCACAGATGCATGCCACCACAGCCGGCTAATTTTTTAAATCATTATTATTTATAGAGACCAGGTCTCTCTATGCTGCCCAGGCTGGTCTCAAACTCCTGGGCTCAAGCAATCCTCCTACCTCAGCCTCCCAAAGTGCTTGGATGACAGGCATGAGCCACCGTGTCTGGCCTATGGCCTTAAGTTAAATGAAGACAACAGGATGCAAAACTGCTAACACAGGGTGATCACATCTGACTAAGAATACAATAGGGAAAAGGATGGGAAGAAATTTGTTAAAAACACCTGTGTGGGGTCGGGGAGCAGCAGGAGGGAGAGCATCAGGAAAAATAGCTAACGCATGCTGGGCTGAATACTTAGTGACAGGTTGATAGCTGCAACAAACCACCATAGCATATATTTACCTATGGAACAAACCTGCTTCCTGCACATGGACCCTGGAACTTAAATACTAAAATACCTGAAGAGGAAAAACCCAAACAGAACACCTATCCACAACTAAAAAGCAAAGAGGAGGCCGGGTGTGATGACTCACACCTATAACCCTAGCACTTTGGGAGGCCGAGGCAGGTGGATCATGAGGTCAAGAAATCGAGACCATCCTGGTCAAGATAGTGAAACCCCATCTGTACTAAAAATACAAAAATTAGCTGGGCATGGTGGTGCGTGCCTGTAGTCCTAGCTACTTGGGAGGCTGAGGCAGGAGAATCGCTTGAACCCAGGAGGCAGAGGTCGCTGTGAACCAAGACCATGCCACTGCACTCCAGCCTGGGCGACAGAGCAAGATTCTCTCAGAAAAAAACAAAACAAAACAAAAAAGACAAAACAAAACAAAAAACGCTAACAGGGTCTGGATGATAAAGCATCTTTGTAAATTAGGTTTCTTGCTTTTCTATATAGAGCCAAGGGGCTGGGTAGGAAGGAATCTAGCCCCTGCTTTCCATGTTGGAGCCTGTCTAAGCAGTAAGAAGCTGTAAGTTCCCATGCTGGGACAGCCTCAGAGGATGCATGGGAGGCACATCCTACCCACCTCTGACCTTATTGCATATTCCCGGGTTTGTTGGAGCTGAGTGGGTGGGGTCAATAGACTTGGATCCTCAGAATCACTCTTGATTTGGTGTAGAGGGGGTGACCCAGGAAAGGGAAAGCAGCTGGCATGGTGGAAAGCACCTCAAAGCTACAGTCTCAGACCTTGGGCCTGCCAATTACATGAACGTGGGCCTCATTCAGACCTCAGTTTCCTTATCCACAGAATGGGATAAAGATAAGTAATACTGCCGGGTGCAGTGGCTCACACCTGTGATCCCAGCACTTTGGGAGGCTGAGGTGGGCAGATCACCTGAGGTCAGGAGTTCAAGACCAGCCTGGCCAACATGTGAAACCCCATCTCTACTAAAAATACAAAATTAGCCGGGCATGGTGGCGCACACCTGTAGTCCCAGCTACTTGGGAGGCTGAGGCAGAAGAATCACTTGAACCTGGGAGGCAGAGGTTACAGTGAGCCAAGATTGTGCCACTGCACTCCAACCTGGGCAACAGAGCAAGACTCTGTCTCAA
>NW_012100320.1:4993072-5000435 GCF_000951045.1 Mandrillus leucophaeus | reverse complement strand
AAAAAAAAAAAAAAAAGATACATAATATCACCTTTCCTCATTCAGTGGGGTTAAATGAGATTGATTGTGCACAGAAATAGAAATATACTCAGTACGCTGTAAAGCTCTGGACCAGTGATGTTTTCTTCAGGAGTTCACCGGAGCAAATATACCTCGGTATCGCCTCTGAGCTCTCAGCAGGAGTCAGCCCTCCCCCAGCCGGGAGCAGGCCTTGCTGGCTCCCACATCCTGAACCATAGTTCCGTGCTCACCTCCAACTGGGTACATTGGTTAAATGTCTAAGTTGAATATGCTTTGGTTCAAAAGGATGAGGTTACCTCTAATGAAAGACAACATGGCAACATCCACCAAAATCACAGTTTCAGCCAGGCACGATGGCTCACGCCTGGAATCTCAGCACTTTGGGAGCCCAAGGCAGGCAGATCGCTTGAGGCCAAGAGTTTGAGACAAGCCTGGCCAACGTGGTGAAACTTCATCTCTACTAAAAACACAAAAATTAGCTGGGTGTGGCAGTGCACACCTGTAATCCCACCTACGTGGCTAAGGCAGGAGAATCATTTGAACCCAGGAGGCAGAGGTTGCAGTGAACTGAGATTACGCCACTGCATTCCAGCCTGGGCAACAGAGTGAGACTCTGTCTCTAAAATAAAAATCACAATTTCACTTTTAGGAATAAATACACACTCACAGGTGTACACAAGGACACAGAGATATACAGGGAGAGCGACGCATTGTCCAGAAAAAAACGTCTATCCCTATGGGGCAGGCTAGATCAGTCATGGAACATCCAGGCAATGGAATGCCATGAAGCCCTTAAAAAGAGTGAGGTGGCCGGGCGCAGTGGCTCAAGCCTGGAATCCCAGCACTTTGGGAGGCCGAGCAGGAAGATGGCTTGAGCCCAGGAGTCCAAGACCAGCCTAGGCAACATACATGAGACTTCATTACTACAAAAAATAAAAATTTAAATAAAAAAAAAAGCCAGTCATGGTGGAGCGTGCTTGTGGCGCTACTTGAGAGGCTGAGGTGGGGGAATTGCTTGAGCCCAGGAGTTTGAGGCTGTAGTGAGCTATGATCCTGCCACTGCACTCCAGCCTGGGCGATGGAGCGAGACCCTGTCTCCAAAAATAAATAAAGAAATAATACCACTTTACCTTGAGGAATGGATTCTAGTTCTGACTGCCTGTGACCCTTGCCCTTTCTGGACCTCAGTTTCCCCACTGGGCACACGGACTGCTCTAGCTGTCCTCTCCCAGGCTGATGAGTGACAGCTCCACCCTCTGAGTTCTCCTTTTATCTCTCCCTCCACCCGCACCACCCCCAGGCGAGGCGAGGCTCTGATGTGAGTGGCAGTTTCTTCAGGACTCATCTTCCCCTCCTGCCCCAAACACAAGCTCACAGGTCACTCTGTTACAAGGCCTTACTGCTCATTGCTCTACAGAACCAGCTTCAGAGACAACCATAGCAAACACAAGGAGCTCTACGAGCCTTAGAATCCATTCATTGTCTCTAAAATGTGGGGTCCCCGGTTAGTATTTCGAAACACTTCTACGGTCATCGCCTGGCCCTCGTGGCCACTTCTTCCTTCGGAAGGAGTCACCCCCATCGTCCCTCTCTGAAGAAGGACCCAGGCTCCCTCCTTCCAAGATGGTGCCTCTTCCCAGAGGAGGTGCGCTGAGGCCCTCACACCAAAACCCAGCCCGCTCCTGCCCGGGGTGATCCTTCGAGCTTGTTCTCATGGCCTCTGTGCAGGGATGAAGGGAAAAACCATTCATTCATTCATCCTCAAGCAAAGAGCAGTACCATGGGCAAAGCCATGGGATTCAATGGAGCAGAAAAACAGACAAGCTTAGAGGCTATGAGGAGATGGACTCTTACCAAACAGCCTCCTAAATAAAAGTGAAACGAGGCCTATGATGGATGCTCGGAAGACAGACTCCAGAGAATGTCCTGAGGGAGACAAACTGAGGGGCTTCTTCCCATCTTCACAGAGACTCTCCTCTCTCCCTACCCCACAGCCGCCTCCTTCCACCCTTCAGAAACTGGAAACAGAGGACTTGGCTGGGGTCTTCAGCTGTCAGCCATGGGGTTCCCCACAAGTGGAAACGGGGGGAGAAAAATGCAAGGCACAATCCTGAAAATCTCTAGGAGATGAGCTCAGACTAAAGAGCCCTGGTGGGAGGTGCTGGATGGGCCAGTTCCAGACCTGTCACCATCATCATCATCACTTGTTCATAGCGCCAGCCTCCAGCCCTCCAACGCCCATATCCAAATCTCTGTCCCTCCCCACACCTCTGCCCTGCAGGGGTCCCAGGCAGCAAGGCCACTGCCGTGTGAGATATTTCAGTTTGGAATTGACGTTTTACTGCCAATGCCAGTGTCTGCACCATGACAGGAATTCGTGTGCACGTGTGTGTGTGTGTGTGTGTACACATGCATGTTATACACATAAGTCCATACTCTGTGGATAGGATGTCAATTCATTCCAGATTTACTGGAACAAACTCAATCTCACATAGTTGGACACCACAAACCATGAAAATGTCCAGAAAATTCCAATATGATTACTTCTTTGTGCAGTACTCCTTTAGTCTTGTTCCAAAAAAAAGAAGGATTTGAGAACCAGCTTGCAGAGGTGTATACCTCAGACAGGTTTTAGAATAACAGACAAAAGGAGCAGCTGGGAGGGAGAGTAAGATGTCATGCAGAAATGCGTAACCCAAGTCCTGTGTGCATGCTGGAGATCGGCCACAAATGCATCTCAGAATTTCCAAGTATCCAGAGCTAAGAGGGAAACAAGATGACATGGATTTCAGTTCCTGAGAACTTTGGGAATTTCCCCCAAAAGTCCACAGAAAGGAGAGGTGGCGCAATGCAGCGTTAGAGGGGAACAGATTCACGTTCCATATCTTAACAGTGGTTTGGTGACACGAGTGACTGCCTTTGAAAAAATTCACAGAATAGCACGTTTAAGACTTGTGCCTCTCACTGTAAGCAAATGTTACCTCAAAAAGAAAAGAACTGGAAACAAATACAGTTCATGATGCTGCTACTGAAGTGCTTAGGGCTGAAGTGGTCTGATAAGGGACACATGGCATGTGAAGAAGCAAGTACAGTAACAGGTAGAATCTTGGCCGGGCGCGGCGACTCATGCCTGAAATCCCAGCACTTTGGGAGGTGGGTGGATCACCTGAGGTCAGGAGTTCGAGAGCAGCCTGGGCAACATGGTGAAACCCTGTCTCTACTAAAAATACAAAAATTAGCTGAGCGTGGTGGCGCACGTCTGTAATCCCAGCTACTTAGGAGGCTGAGGCAAGAGAATCACTTGAACGCGGAGGGCAGAGGTTGCAGTGAGCCGAGATCGCACCACTGCACTCCAGCCTGGGCGACAAGAGTGAAACTCCATCTCAAAAAAAAAAAAAAAGAGTTGATGTCATCTCTGAAAAAATGTCCCGGCCAGGCACGGTGGCTCAAGCCTGTAATCCTAGCACTTTGGGAGGCCGAGACGGGCGGATCACGAGGTCAGGAGATCGAGACCATCCTGGCTAACCCGGTGAAACCCCGTCTCTACTAAAAAATACAAAAAACTAGTCGGGCGAGGTGGCGGGCGCCTGTAGTCCCAGCTACTTGGGAGGCTGAGGCAGGAGAATGGCGGGAACCCGGGAGGCGGAGCTTGCAGTGAGCTGAGATCTGGCCATTGCACTCCAGCCTGGGCGACAGAGCGAGACTCCATCTCAAAAAAAAAAAAAAAAAAAAAGTCCCCTTCCCGTGGAGCCAGGGCCAGCATCTGTGTTTTTTTGTTTTTTGTTTGTTTGTTTGTTTGTTTTGAGGTGGAGTCTCACTGTGTCGTGCAGGCTGGAGTGCAGTGACACGATCTCAACTCACTGCAAGCTCTGCCTCCCGGGTTCACACCATTCTCCTGCCTCAGCCTCCCGAGCAGCTGGGACTACAGGCACCTGCTACCACACCTGGCTAATTTTTTTGTGTTTTTAGTAGAGACGGGGTTTCACCGTGTTAACCAGGATGGTCTCAATCTCCTGACCTTGTGATCTGCCCACCTTGCCCTCCCAAAGTGCTGGGATTGCAGGTGTGAGCCACTGTGCCCAGCCTTTTTTTTTTTTTTTTTTTTTTGAGACATGGTCTCACTTTGTCACCCAGGCTGGAGTGCAGTGACATGATCTCAGCTCACCGCAACCTCTGCCTCCTGGGTTCAAGCAATCCTCTATCCTTGCCTCCAAGTAGCTGGGACTACAAGTATGTGCCACCACCCCTGGCTAATTTTTGTATTTTTTAAGTAGACACAGGGTTTCACCATGTTGGCCAGGCTAGTCTTGAACTTCTGACCTCAGGTGATCTGCCCACCTTGGCCTCCCAAAGTGCTAGGATTACAGGCATGAGCCACCGCACCCAGCCACAATTCTTTCAATGTTTCTATATGTTTGGATATTTCATAATAAAAAGTTGAGGGCTCTGAGAAATTAAGTGGGCTTTGGGAGTTATCATCCACACCCAGAAGACTAAAAGTTGTGAGTTTTGTCCACAGAGTCAGAGCTGGCAGCAGGCCTCAAAACCAGTTGAACCCCGACATGTTTCCCACAGGCAGTGATGGGCTCAGAGGTGCAGAGCTGTGGCTTCGGCAGAGCAGAAGCAGAGAGGCCTGGCTCCCCACAGAGCCACAGCCTCCCAGGGTTTTGGTGTCACCCAGTCAAAGCTCTCTGACCATAGAAGTCCTGTGCCAGGCCATCAGGGAGCGTCTGCCCTTGAGGCTCTGCACCCTGGACATAACGCTCTTGCAAGTGGCAGCACTGGACTTCAGGCTGGACAGTGTGATGGTGTGGATGAGGGATCCTTTATGGGGGCTTTCCTCTGTGCCAGGCACTCTGTTAGGTATTACATCTGTCATGTCATTTAACATTCAAATGACCTTATGAAGGAGATACTATCATCATCCTCTTTTATACATGAAAAACAGGGCCCAAAGAAGGGCAGTAACTTGTTTATAACCACTCAACTGGCAAACGCCGAGCTGGGATTCAATGTCATATTTGACTCGAGTCCTTGACCCTAACCACTGCTCTCTTCCATTCCACCTGCCGCTCTCTCTTGTTGCTTCCCCTTTCCTCCTCACCCCCTCCCTTCAGAGGCCTGTCCAGACAATTCGTCTCTGCTCCACCCTCAGAAGAAAGCTCAGTAGAAATTCTAAGCTTAGGCCCTGTATTAGCTCATTCTCACACTGCTATAAAGAACTGCCCAAGACTTGGTAATTTATAAAGAAAAGAGGTTTAATGGACTCAAAATTCCACATGGCTGGAGAGGCCTCAGGAAACTTACAATCACAGTGGAAGAGGAACCAAGGTATGTCTTACATGGGCGGCAGGCAAGAGAGAGCACGTGTGTGAAACAGGAACTGTCAGACATTTATAAAATCATCAGAGCTTGTGGGAACTCCCTCACTATCACGAGAACAGCATGGAAGACATTGCCCCAATGATCCAATCACCTCCCACCAGGTCTCTTGCTGGACACGTGGTGATTATGGGGATTACAATTCACAATGAGATTTGGGTGGGGACACAAAGCCTAACCAAATCAGGCCCAAAGTACTCTTAGTAACCCCTAATCCCCCGACTCACCCAACTCCAGGCTCTTTAGGACAGCTCTGTACCCTGGGGATGGGGGGGGCCTTCCCCCAATACTCCTTGGAGCCACACACATGCACACACAGGTACACATGTAGTCAAGCGTGCATGCACACACACCATGACCTCCTGCTGGGCCAAGCCAGCCCCACTCTCATCCCTGCAAACCCCCTTCATCCATCTCAGCATTTTCAGGGCTGCCCCTAACAGATTCCCTGCCTACCAGAAAACCAAAACCTTGAAAAAAGCCTCTTTACTAGAGTCCCAGAGCTAAGAAAGACTTCAGACATCTGTAGCCAGCCTCCTCTTCATTACTGAGGAGGAAATGAAGACCCAGCATGGGACAATGGCAGGTCCAGTGTCACTCAGTAGGCAGAACTGAACCTTGTCTCCTGCTCCTGATTCTGACCCTGGGGTTTGCTCCCTTAGCTCAGGGCTGGGCAGGGCTGAATTGGGCTGCCGGGCTGGTGGTGTGAAGACTGGGGAGGTTGGGGTAGGGGACCGAGAGACCCCGCTGGAGAAAGACCAGCTCCTAGGGCCAGAGAAGAGAATTGCTGAAGCTGGGCCCAACAGTGTCTACTGGGATGATCCCGAAAGACAGGCTCTCAGTTTATGGATAGGAGCCTCAGGCCCAGAGAGAGGAATTGCCTGGCACTGATCCCACAGTCAGTTCCTGGCAAGATGGAGGTGGGACTCAGTTTCCCTGAATCTCCAGTGTGCTCTCACTACCACTCCTCGATTTGCTTCTGATGATCCTGAGGCACAGAGCAGGCTGGGACCTTCCCCAGCAATCACCCTCTTCGTGCTCCCAGAACTGAGGACCAGACCCTTTGCCTTTACAAAGCCTGTCTCTAAAAGTCACTACTGTCTCTAAAAGGGATCAGGCTACGGCCTGGGCCCCCACCTCTGCAGCCGCTTGCAGGGAGGGAAGAAAAGGAAGCCACAGAGGCCCAAGAGCCACTTAAGGCCTGGCCTCAGGGACTTCGGCCCCACTGCTGAGGGAAAGGTCTCAACCTGGCCAAGCACTGGGAGCCCAGGCCTTAGACAGGGCCTAGGCAGCTTCAGGGGAGTGCATATGGAGGAGGGAAAGGTGGGGATGGCTTAGTCCACTTGTGCTGCTATAACAGAATACCTCAGACCGGGTCATTTACAAACCAACAGAAACGTACTTCTCACAGTTTCAGAGTCTGAAAATCCAAGATGAGGACACCAGCAGGTTTGCGTCTGGTGGGGTCTGCTCTCTGCTTCCAAGGTGATGCCCTGTGGCTGAACCCTCCTGAATGGACGAGCACTGTGTCCTCACATGGGGGAAAGGACAGAAGGATGAAGGGGGCCTGGCAGGTTCCCTCCAGCCCTTTTATGAGGTCACTAATCCCATCCCTGAGGACTCCACCTCTTAATACTATCACATCAGTGATTAAGTTTCAACATATGAATTTCGGTGACACATTCAGAGTAGTGCAGGGGCTTATCCACCCTCACTCCAGCCAGAGCCAGGCTTGGAGTACATGGGAGGAAAACAGGGCCTCAGAATGATGGAGGCTGTGTCTGCAGCCAGACCCCAGGCCGGCTGACCAGCCCCTCCAACACAAACACTGGCCCTGGCTCCTCGGGAAGGGGGCATTTTTCAGAGATGACATCAGCTTTGCTTTGCTTTGCGTTTCCCTTTTCTTTTCTTTACTTTTTTTTTTTTTTTTTTTTTTGAGACGGAGTCTCGCTCTGTCGCC
>NW_012100320.1:4965696-4991999 GCF_000951045.1 Mandrillus leucophaeus | reverse complement strand
CACCACGCCTGGCCATTAATTTTTATATTTTTAGTAGAGATGGGTTTTCACCATGTTGGCCAGGCTGGTCTCGAACTCCTGACCTCAGGTGATCTGCTCACCTCAGCCTCCCAAAGTGCTGGGATTACAGGCATGAGCCACCGTGCCGGGCCACCATCAGCTCTTAAAGTCATATGTTTCCTGCCTACCTCAGCCCAAGGAACAGAGTCCTCAGAGCCCACTCGCCTGTCCAGCGAGCGGCCTGCTCACCCCTTAGGACACAGCCTTGCCTGGGTACTGCAGGGCAGATGCAAACAGAGAGAAGATACCAACCTCCCAGGTCCCGAAACATATCTCAGGGCCTTTACTCATGCTGTCCTTCCACCTGTTCCAATGCCTTCCCCACTGTGTGCTTCCACAAACGCCCGGCAAATGTCTCTGCATCTTTCAAGTGTCATGTCCCTTCGAAGCCAGCCCCACACCCCGAGCCTCTCAGCGTTCCATCCCTCCATCCATTACAGCCCTGGCCACCCTGCACAACATCCAGAACCTCCCCATTCCCCTCCATGCTCGCCTCCTGTCCTCATGAGACTCCTAGCTCCAGAGGGCATAGGCCAAGTCCTACTTTACTCTGGCCAGGGCCTCTTGGGGACTCAGGAAATGTTTCTTGAGGAAAGGCTAGAGGGCAGACAGGTAGAAAATCTGGTGCGGGAAATATCCTTATTGACACACCCCCATCCAATCACTACATTTTTGTTAAGGGACCCAGCCCTGGCATCTACTTTGAGAATCACTCCTGCCCCCATGAAAGCGCCTGGGGAACGTCAGAATTTGGGAATAAATATCTTAGTGCCTTCACCACAGGCATCACCAGGGAAAGCCCAAGGGACCTGGCCCCGTCCACCAGCTGGGCACCCCAGGAAAGAAGCCTCCCCCGCAGCAAACCCACCCCACCACCCCCAGCCTCCCTCAGCAAACCTCGGCACAGTTGCTAGGTAGCGAGGCCTGAAGGAGCTCTCCAGTTTCCTCAACCTCAAACGGGTCCAGTAATAGCACCACCCTCAGAGCAGGGCCACCACGAGGCCGGGGTCAGTCCAGATGGGGCCAGCTTTTGTCCACACAGCAGTACAAGCCTGCCCTTGCTGGAGCCCGGAACCTTCCGCCCCACCGCAGCCGAAGCTGCGTCTATCACCTTATCCCAGGGGTTGATGAATTAATACATGAAAACATCCGGACCTTAGGAAGCACCCAATCAACGTTCGCCATGGTTAGGTTCATTATTGTATTATTTCGATTTTACTCACATTATTGAGCGTCCACTAGGTGGCAGCACTAGAGGACTGGATGCTGATGAACCAGGCAGGCACACTCCTGCCTCCCAGGAGCCTACAACGGGGCAGGAGACAGACACATAAACAGCTGATGTGGAAGCGCAGGGTGGGAGGGGTAAACGCAGGCTGTAGGAAAACCCAGGGACAGCCTGGGCAACATTGCAAGACCCCATCTCTACAAAAAATTAGCCATCCATGGTGGTGATGCCTATAGCCCCAGCTACTTGGGGTGCTGAGGTGGATCACTTGAGCCCAGGAGGTCGAGGCTGCAGTGAGCTGTGATCATGCCACTGTTTAAAAGAAAGAGAAAGAAGGAAGGAAGGAAGGAAGGAAGGAAGGAAGGAAGGAAGAAAGGAAGGAAGGAAGGAAGGAGAGAGAAAGAAAAGAAAGAAGAAAAAGAAAGAAAAGAAAGAAGAAAAAGAAAGAAAGAAAAGAAAGAAAGAAAGAAAGAAAGAGAAAGAAAGACCCTGTTTTAAAAAAAGAAAGAAAGAAAAAAAAAAAAGACAAAATCCAGAGAACCTAGCCTGGCCTGAGGGTGCATGAATCCAGAAAGGCTTCCTGGAGGAGGTGCTACCCATTGAAGACCCAAAGGAAGAGTACAAAGAAATTAACCAACAACAAAGCAGTAAGGCCTAGTTGAGAGAGCTGTGGTGAGGGCTCAGCTGAAGGCAGGGAGGTTGGAAATTGAGCTATGTGAAGGAGGCCTTTCTGATGGGGAGGGCACTGCAGGGAAGGGAGCCACAGCAGATGGGGGCAGGAGGTGCTGAGACTACAGGGCAGGCCGTTCTAGCAGGTGATGTTGGTTGAATGAATGAGTGAGGAAAGGAATGAATGAGGGATACAAATAGAGAAGGCCAAGGTGGAAAAACCAACTGTATCTTTTACGGTGGGTTTTTTTTTTTGGCAGCTGGGACAAGTAGACAGAGACACATGGCAACATACGCTGGTCCTGCACCACCCCCAGCTCAGGACTCGAAGGACTGCAGTGTGCTGAAGGTGACTTGTCAGGCCCATAAGGGGTAAGGAGGAGCAGGTCTCCTCCCCTCCTTGGCTGCCCCTCTGTCCCGGGATGGGGGTGCTGATTGATAGCTCCCCTGCCCCCCCCACGCCCGCCCCTGGCCCAGCGCCAAGCTCCCCAGCTGCTGACTCAGGCCCTGCTGGCCAGCTCAGCATTCCTGCCCGGCCCCCACTGAATGGAGCTATTGAAAGTCTCTGTAGCCACAGACCACGCCCCCAACCAGAGCCTTCGGCTGGGCTGTGGCTCCTCTCTCAGGGGACAGCGTAGGCCCTAGGGGTCAGTTGGAGAGGGCTCTGGCTGCCAGCGACTGCTCTGGGGGTGTCTGGGACCAAGGACGATCCTGGGTAAGCTGGCTAGGCTGGCACCAAAGAGTAGATTCCAGTGGGAGGGGTCTCCCTGGTGCGCAGGACAGAGGCGCTGGGATGGGCGACCTGGGCTTGGGGGAGGGGTCTGCCTGTCGATGAGAGAGCCAAAGGGCCCTGTGGGCTTTCCCACCTGCCCCCTAAGACTGGAGCTTCCCTAAGGTAGAGGTGGTTACCCCTTAGATAGAGGCCACTCAGGGGTATGGGCTGGGTCTCCCCCGTCAGACAGGAGCCAAGGTAGGGAGAAGGGATGGTTTGGAGTCTTGCCCATCAGCCTCGGAGCTCCCCAGGCACAGGAACAGCATCAGGCGTCCAGCCTCAGCCTCTGCTGCTGGGTTGGGATCAAGCGCCCTCCTTTCCCTTCCTCTCTCCACTTGGCCTTTGCCCTAAGCCAAGACCTGGCCACCAGGCTGGCTGCAGGCGCCTGCAGAGCCAGCTGCACTTTTTCAGGTATGGGGGAGGGCCAGGTACCATGAAGCCAGTGCGGGTCACCACCCTTCTGTGGATGCTACTGCTGGTGCTCGGGCTCGGGGCCACCCGGAAGGGGTCCCCAGAAGAGGCCTCCTTCTACTATGGAACCTTCCCTCTTGGTACGGCCACGCCTCTGTTCGTCTGTCTGCCTGTCTGTTGTCCACCTGCCTTGACTTGCCAAGGAGTTTGGTATTCTTGCTTCCTGATTGGCAGGATGAGAAACCTACCTTTGCATGGTTGTTCTAAAAGTTCCTAACAGGTTTTTTTTTTTTTTTTTGAAGTTACTAAAAAGTACACAGATAATACATGCTAATTAGAGCTAAAATTGTGCAAAAAATGTTTTTAATATATCTTCCCCTACCCTGCCTCACACGCTCACCCTCCTAGGAAGATAAGGCCCCAGTGGGACAGGGGCAGCGTGGTAGGGAGGGGCAGTCCCTGAGGCCTGGGAGGCACAGCCCGGAGCCCTGGCTCTGGGTGACACATGGGAGCACCTGGGACCCAGCACGGGTCTCCCCCTGCAGGCTTCTCCTGGGGCGTGGGCAGTTCTGCCTACCAGACGGAGGGCGCCTGGGACCAGGACGGGAAAGGACCCAGCATATGGGACGTCTTCACACACAGTGGGAAGGGGAAGGTGCTCGGGAATGAGACAGCAGATGTAGCCTGTGATGGCTACTACAAGGTCCAGGTGAGTGCGGGGTGTGTGTGTGTGCGTGCACAGGTGTGAGCACATGCCTAGCTGGGAGGCAGGGAGTGACGTATTGGGGGAGCCCTGGTGACAACGTCATTCCCATGCTCTGCCAAACACCCTGTACCCCAGTGCAGCCAGAGGGGACAGGGCCAGTGGGGGTGAAGGTTTGGGAGGGGCCAGGATGTGAGGTGGATGTAGAAGGAAAGGAAAGCGGGGCCTCACCTGAGCCAGTGCCTCAGGCCAAGTGACGGGGGCTGAAGGACTGATCCCACAGCTTCAGGGCCTACAGCCACAGTGGCCTGAACCCCTGGTCCCTGCTTGTGAGTTGCACCGTGTGGAGGGAGTGGGACCCGCTCATCCTCAGCACCCACTTTCCTCTCTGGATGGCTTCTTGAGGAACTCATCACCCAGGTATACTAGGGGCACCCTGATGGACTTTTCCAAGTGCCTCCCTGTCCTGTGTTTTCTTTGACTCTTGGCATATCCCCTGCCTGAAGTGGCCAGGTGGCATCACCTCTGTTGTACAGGTGAGGAAGCAGGTTCTTCCTTGCCCACTAACAGCCACAGACAAGAGTGAGCCTTGGCCCTAGAGCCCGATGGACCCCTACCTCCCATGCCCAGGGCCCAGGTGACCTGCTTCCCCACCCCTGTCTGCACAGGAGGACATCATTCTGCTGAGGGAACTGCACGTCAACCACTACCGATTCTCCCTGTCTTGGCCCCGGCTCCTGCCCACAGGCGTCCGAGGTGAGCCAGGGAAACCCCTCCCGAGCCCAGGTGCGGCCCCTTCCGGCCATGTTGGCTTTGCAGGGGCACCACAGAGTCCTGGGGAGGGAGACCAGCCCATGAACGTGGTTGCTGATAGTAGCAGCTCTCACAGGTTCTGCAGGTAACTGGGCTCCCAGAATGCTGGTGGGCTGAGGGTACCTTAGGCCTTCAAAAAGCAACAGGGCCCAGGAATGCTGCACTCCAGAAGGCCAAGGCCAAGGCCAAGGTCCTTTCTCGTAGCATCTTCTTTTATTTCACCTGCAGCCGAGCAGGTGAACAAGAAGGGAATCCAATTCTACAGTGATCTTATCGATGCCCTTCTGAGCAGCAACATCACCCCCATCGTGACCTTGCACCACTGGGATCTGCCGCAGGTGAGGACCCGAGCAGGCTCCCAGGCCCAAGCGGTGCTCAGCTCAGCAGGAGGGAGCCCAGTTTGAGGACTCGGGTTGCCCAGGTGGGGCAGAGACTAGGGTCTGGATTCTGGTGCACGACTGTAAGATGTGAGTGAGTGAAAAAATCTCTCTGACTCACTGTCTTAGTCCACTTTTGCTGTTATAACGGAACGCCTGAGACTGGGTAACTTGTAAAGAATGGGAATATATCTTCCCACAGTTCTGGAGGCTGGGAAATCCAAGATTAAGACACTGGCAGGTGCAGATTCTGGCCCAGTCTCTGCTTCCAGGATGGTGCCTTAAATGCTGTGTCCCTCTTTTTATAAGGGCACCTAATCCCATTCAAGAGAGAAGAGCCCTCATGACTCAATCACCTGCCAAAGGCTACACTTCCCCATGCTGTTACACAGGGGATACCGTTTCGACATGAATTCCAGGGGACAGAAACATTCAAACCAAAGCACTCATGTATGGCAGGGAGGTCATACTGCTTTAATTGATGTGTGTAGTAAGTGAAAAGAGTGAATCCTTTTGTTTTCTAAAAAACTTGGCATACAAACAAATTTTTAAAACTATAAAGATACGTCTTTTAACTAAGATCTGGCAGCCAGGTGCAGTGGTTCCCGCCTGTAATCCCAGCACTTTGTGGGGCCGAGGTGGGTGGATCACCTGAAGTCAGGAGCTCGAGACCAGCCTGGCCAGTCTTTACAAAAAATACAAAAATTAGCCAGGCGTGGTGGCGGGTGCCTATAATCCCAGCTACTTGAGAGGCTGAGGCAGGAGAATTGCTTGAACCAGGAGGCAGAGATTGCAGTGAGCTGAGATCGTGCCATTGTACTCCAGCCTGGGCAATGAGAGCGAAATTCCATCTATTAAAAAAAAAAAAAAAAAGAGATCTGGCGACATAGCATAATGAACAAGTTTAGCCTTTTTTCTCCAATTTCTTTGAGCCGTATTACAGGCACTCATATATGACCCTGCCCCAGTAATGTCCATGAAATCATAACATGCTTCAGAACGTCCCTATGTCACTGTGATTCAAGCAGTATTTTCTTTCTTTCTTTCTTTTTTTTTTTTTTTTTGAGATGGAGTCCTGCTCCGTCGTCCAGGCTGGAGTGCAATGGCGTGATCTCGGCTCACTACAGCCTCTGCCTCCTGGGTTCAAGTGATTCTCCTGTCTCAGCCTCCCGAGTAGCTGGGATTACAGGCATGTGCCACCATGCCTGGCTAATTTTTGTATTTTTAGTAAAGACAGGGTTTCATGATGTTGGCCAGGCTGGTCTCGAGCTCCTGTCTTCAGGTGATCCGCCTGCCTCAGCCTCCCAAAGTGTTAAGATTACAAGCATGAGCCACTGCGCCTGGCCTCAGGCAATATTTTCATTCACTGGGGAGAAGGTGGTCCCATCAGTGCCCTGGAAGGTTTGGGCAGGAGGTGGGAGGAAGGGGTGTTCTGATTGGAGGGTGCATTGCAAAGAGGGGGAAGCTGGGCAAGCAGTTTGGTTCAGTTAGAATTTGGGGAGCAGGTAGGAGAGGGAAGGGTTAGAGGCTGGAGAAGTGGCTTGGGGAAGACCTCAAAAGCCTCAAGTGCCGAGCAAGATGACTGGGAACTGGGTTTATTCTGTGGGAATGGGAGCTACCAGAGTCCTCTAACTGGGGAAGAGGGCAGAGCAGGCTGTAGGGAGATGAACCTTCCAGTTTCTTCCCTGGTTGCTTTCACGAACCTGCCCCAGTAACATCCCTCGAACCCGCCAAGGAGAGCTGGACAGGTAGTCTCGATAGAGTGACAAGTCTTGGGAGAATTCTGCCATCATGGGCAGATGCCTTTGGTTGGGAAAGCCCTCGGCCGAAAAAGGCAGATCCTGCCCCAAGGCTTCTAGGAGCTTTCTGACATCTGCGTGGCCCTCAAAATCCTCATCAGAGTGTTCATCCCAGCATCAGATCTCATTTCTCCAGAACTTAGATCTAAGATGCTTCCCCATTATTAGGCCCCTTTCCCCTGGCAATTTTTCTTAAATATTCAATCTGTCCAGTTCTTTCTAAGCATGAGAGTCCCAGTCTCCCTGCGCGGCCTCCCTCCTGTTTGTCTGAGGACTGTCGCACAGCTTATCTCCACATCTAAACTGCTTTGCGGTTCATTCATGGGGCACCTGCTTCTCTGTGTTCACAGCTGCTCCAGGTCAAATACGGTGGGTGGCAGAATGTGAGCATGGCCAACTACTTCAGAGACTACGCCAACCTGTGCTTTGAGGCCTTTGGGGACCGCGTGAAGCACTGGATCACATTCAGTGATCCTCGGGTAAGCGAGGCCCCTCCAGGTGGCAGACTGTGGCACTCCCTGCCACTTCTTATGGATCCTGTGGTCCTGCTTGCTGTCCCTATAGGCAATGGCAGAAAAAGGCTATGAGACGGGCCACCACGCACCGGGCCTGAAGCTCCGAGGCACCGGCCTGTACAAGGCAGCACACCACATCATTAAGGTGAGGGGGGTCCTTCTGGTGGGAGAACAGCCTCAGGGTCAGCTCAGCCTTCCCCAGGGGCTCTAGCCTGAGCTTGGTCCTCTGCCACTCCACCTCCGAGTCAGCATACTCCATAGCACTTTCCTTTCTGTGACGATTTATGGAGGGCGTGTCCTGCCATCCAGGGCGCTGGGGGACACGATGGCTGAGCTCTTATAGTGGCTCCCAAGAGCTTACAGCCTAGCCAAGGGGATGGAGCACATCCATGTGGAAATGCATCAACTACAGGTCTAAGCTGTGACAGGAGGAAGAAGGGATGTGACAGCGAGCCAGGGTTTAAAATCTTCCATGAATGAGCAGAAGTAACTGGGGTTGATCAAGGACAGCAGTAAGAGGAGTTAGAAGTGGTCATCAGAGCGTGGCTTCAAAGAACCTGGGAGTTTTGAAGGAGGAAGGAAAACTAGTTTGGAAGCAGCAATAATGAGCAGGCAGACTCCACCTTACTCCTAGCTCAGAGGGATGTGGAGTGTGATGGAAAAAATGGCCTCTGCTCAAAGGAGCTGCAGTGGAGGCGCTCTTAGGGCTGGCAGGCATCAGTCACAGCAAGAGAGGAAAGGGGCCATTCCGAGAAGATGCTACAGGAAGGAAGGGCTACTGGAAAGCCTTGTCACTGGAGAGGGAATTGGGTCACATTACAGGACATGTATGAGGATATGGATGATGATAACTGGAGAACAGGGATACAAGGCATGTGGGATTGGCCCCAAAGGACTCTTAGCAGAAGGTAGACAATCTGTCTAAGCTGGAAGGCAAGGAACCACTGGGTGACATTCCAGACCCCCAAACTCATATCAGGGAGAACATTTTCTCATTTTTTCTACATTTGGCTTATGATTTCTTAAACTGAATATTTAAAGGGCAGAGCTCTCAAGATATTTTTATTTTTATATTTTTTTAGACTGAGTTTTGCTCTGTCATCCAGGATGCAGTGAAGTGGCATGATCTTGGCTCACTGCAACCTCCGCCTCCTGGGTTCAAGCGATTCTCTTGCCTCATTCTCCCAAGTAGATGGAACCACAGGCGTGTGCCACCACACCTGGCTAATTTTTGTATTTTTGATAGAGATAGGGTTTCACCATGTTGGCCAGGCTGGTCCTGAACTCCTGACGTCAGGTGATTCCCCCACCTCGGCATCCCAAAGTGCTGAGATTAGAGGCATGCGCCATAGTGCCCGGCCTCAAGATATTTTTAATATTAAACATAAAAGTCATTTTCGGGGCCTTTTTATCTATCAAAAGTAGTGAGCTGAAGAGATGTCATTATTTATTTATTTAGAGACAGATTCTTGCTCTGTCGCCTAGGCTGGAATGCAGTGGCACGATCTCGGCTCACTACAACCTCTGCCTCCTGGGTTCATGCCATTCTCCTGCCTCAGCCTCCTGAGTAGCTGGGATTACAGGCATACACCACCACACCCGGCTAATTTTTTTGTATTTTTAGTAGAGACAGGGTTTCACCATGTTGGCCAGGCTGGTCTTGAACTCCTGACCTCATGATCTACCCGGCTCACCCTCTCAAAGTGCTGGGATTGCAGGCATGAGCCACCGCACCTGGCCTGAAGAGATGTGATTCTGTTATTGTTTTGACATGTTCCACTTCATCAGACAATACCATGATTCACTTGGTTATTGCTGGTTGGCAAAAGGAAGTATAAGGAAAGAAGTCTGATAAATAAAGGTTCTCCGTGAGTAACAAACAAAACAACCCCAAATTCTATAGCCTTCAGATATTCAGGTCTTCTAAATTGGTACTTCTCAAACTTTAACAAGCATCATAATCATTTAATAAATGATTACTGAGCCAGGTGTGGTGGCACATGGCTGTTGTCCCAGCTATTTGAGAGGCTTGAGCAGGAGGGAGGATCGCTTGAGCAGGAGGATCACTTGAGCCTAGGAGTTTCATTCCAGCATTGACAACAAGCAAGACTCCATCTCAAGAAAAAAAAAAAAAGTTTATTAAAGCACAGACTGCTGGCCAGGCACAGTGGCTCACACCTGCAATTCCAGCACTTTGGGAGGCTGAGGCAGGCAGATCGCTTGAGGTCTGGAGTTCGAGATCAGCCTGGCCAACATGGAGAAACCCCATCTCTACTAAAAATACAAAAATTAGCCAGGTGTGGTGGTGCGCACCTGTAGTCCCACCTACTCAGGAAGCTGAGGCAGGAGAATGGCTTGAACCTGGAAGGCGGAGGTTGCAGTGAGCCGAGATCGTGCCACTGCACTCCAGCCTGGGCCACAGAGCGAGACTCCATCTCAAGATAAAAACAAAACAAAACAAAACAAAACAAAAAACACCAAACACAGATTCCTGGGCCCCACTTTGAGTTTCTGATTCAGTAGGTCTGGCAAGGGCCCACGGATCTGCATTTCTATTAAGTTGCCAGTGGATCGTGATGATCTCGGTCTGGAGAGCACACACTGAGAATCACTGTTCTAGGTGACTTTCCATCTCTCTCAGGTGTTGAACTACCCAAGTGCGGTGGCTAGCTGAAATAGCCTCAGGCAGGCCAGTGGGTCACTGGTAGAATATGAAGAGAAGGCAGGTTGGTGTATTTTAGATTCCATTTTTCAAGACTATTTCAGACACTTGGTTTTTTCCTAACTTACTGAGCTCTTCTGGGAAAAGTACTGCCTAGTTGCTACTGAGGACTAAGAGGAACAAAACAGGAAACTTTAGCAAAAATCTTAAAAACGATAAATAACAACACAAAGTTGTTTGCGCCAGACTTACATCAAGTTTCATTTACAGTATAAAGAAAATAAGTGCCTCATGAAGTTAGAGGAAGGAAGACTGGATTGGGATAAACAAGGCTGGATGGATGAAAATGATAGGTCTAAAGTTAGGAAGGAAAGAAAGGCCACCCAGATTGAAATGGATGGGCCAGGCACCTACGATGCATTTCTGCTCCCCTTTCAGGCTCACGCCCAAGCCTGGCATTCTTATAACACCACGTGGCGCAGCAAGCAGCAAGGTGAGCTGTGGCCCCACACATGTACTCAGGACAGCCAAGTGCCCGGAGCAGCAAGGGCACGCCCACTCTCCACTCCCTTTTATTTCTTTTCTTTTAAGGTCTGGTGGGAATTTCACTGAACTGTGACTGGGGGGAACCTGTGGACATTAGTAACCCCAAGGACATAGAGGCTGCTGAGAGATACCTACAGTTCTGTCTGGGCTGGTTTGCCAACCCCATTTATGCCGGTGACTACCCCCAAGTCATGAAGGACTACATTGGTGAGCCCAGCCTCATTTTAAACTGCAGATACTATGGCAAGTTATTGAGCCCATGTGAAACAAGCAAAAGGCAGGGGGTTGAAGAGCTCATCGGGCCTGGGTGAGGTACTCAAGGGATAATCCAGACTCGAAAGAATTGAGAACCATACATTTGAGTTAGCAGGGAGGAACCCTAGACCTCTCAATTTCCCTAGACCTGGAAATTGAGAATTTTCAGAACTCAGGGAAGAACGTGGTGGTTCTTTGGGCTGGTCTCTCTTATGTTCTGCTGCCCTGCCCCTTCCTCCACCCTACTTTAACTGCAGTCAAGCAGGAGAGAGCTCAGACGCAGTCATGGGCTTGTGTCACTTCTATTGTCGGTTCTTTCTGTCAATGGAGAAATACTTTCCAAGCTCCAGTTTCCACAGTGTTGGAGAAGAGAATAAATACAGGTAAGGCTTACAGGGATATATCAATTTGGATGTTTTTAACTGCCACGTAACAGAAAATTCTACCTAAAATGACTTGAAGTAGGGAATTTATCATCTCACCTGAGCCCAGAGAAGGGTGATGCAGGGCTAGGTAATCTAGCCTTCAAGGGTGCCCTTGAGGACCCAGGCTTATTCCATCTTTCCACTCTGGCACCTTCAGTTAGCCCATCAACCAATCCCCATGACCACAAGATGACTGCAGCAACCCCAGGTATCACATCTTTACATGTCAACACCCAAAGACAGAAAAAGGGAATTGCTCTGTCATAATATGTTTTGGGGTGGGCTTTCTTGGCCATTTTCCCCCCAATTTTTTTTATGGTGGCAAAATACACACAAAATGTACCTGTGTTGCCATTTTTAAGTGTACAGTTCAGTGGTAAAAAATACACTCATAATGTACGAACATCAACACCATCCATCTCCAGAATGCTTCATCTTGCAAAACTGAAACTTTGCCACTGAGTCCCTGGCAACCACCATTCCACTGTCTCTGATTTTGACTAAGTAGCTCATATAAGTGGAAGCATATGGTATTTGACTTTGTGTGACAGGCTTATTTTACTTAGCATAATGTCCTCAAGATTCATCCATTTTGTAATGTCAGAATTTCCTTCCTTTTAAAGGCTGAATAATATTCCATTGTCAGCTGGGCATGGTGGCTTACGCCTGTAATCCCAGCACTTTGGGAGGCTGAGGCGGGCGGATTACCTGAGGTCGGGAGTTTGAGACCAACCTGACCAACATGGCGAAACCCTGTCTCTACTAAAAGTGCAAAAGTTAGTTGGGCATGGTGGTGGGTGACTGTAATTCCAACTACTTGGGAGGCTGAGGTAGGAGAATCACTTGAACCTGGGAGGTGGAGGGTGCAGTGAGCCGAGATAGTGCCACTGCACTCCAGCCTGGGTGACAGAGTGAGACTTTATCTTGGGGAAAAAAAAAAAATTTCCATTGTCTGTATGTATCATATTATGCTTATTCATTCATCCATCAATAGACACTTAGGTTGCTTCCATGTTTTAGCTATTGTGAATAATGCTAAAAACACAGGTATACAAATATCTCAAGATCCAGCTTTCAGTTATTTGGGGTATATACCCAGAAGTGGAATTGCTGGATCACATGAAAAATTCCTTTTTTAATTTTTTTTAAGGAAGTGTCGTACTGTTTTCCACAGTGGGTGTACCATTTTACATTCCCAGCAACAATACACAAGGGTCCCAATTACTCCACATCCTTGCCAACGCTTGTTATTTTGCTTAATAATGGCCATCTCAGTGGGTGTGAGGTTGTATCTCATTGCACTTTTGATTTGTGTTTCCCTAATGATTAGTAAGAGCATCTTTTCATGTGCTTATTGGCCATCTGTAGATCTTCTTTAGAAAAAATGCCAATTCAAGTTATTTGCCCATTTTTGAATTGGGTTGTTTTTGTTGTTGAATTTTGGGAATTCTCTACATATTCTGGAGTCTAATCTTTTATCAGATATATGATATGCAAATATTTCCTCCCATTCTAGGTGGGTTTTTTATTCTGTTGCTATTGTCTTGATTCCCAAATTTTAAAACATTTCGTGAAGTCCAATTTGTCTATTTATGTTTGTTTCTTTTGCCTATTTTTGTTGCCTGTGCTTTTGGTGTCAGAATCAAGATATAACTGCCTAATTAAACGTCATGGTGCTTTTGCTCTTTTCTTTTTCTTTCTTTCTTTTCTTTTTTTTGAGACAGAGTCTCGTTCTGTTGCCCAGGCTGGAGTGCAATGGTGTGATCTCAGCTCACTGCAACCTCTGCCTCCCAGGTTCAAGTGATTCTCCTGACTCAGCCTCCCAAGTACCTGGGGTTACAGGCACCCGTCATCATGCTCAGCTCATTTTTGCATTTTTTCTAGAGATGAGGTTTCACCATGTTGGCCAGGCTGGCCTTGAACTCCTGACCTCAGGTGAATCTCCCACCTCAGCTTCTCTAGTGGGTCACGCCAGTAATTTTTTTTTTTTGAGACAGGGTCTCTCGCCCTGTCACCCAGGCTGGAGAGCAGTGGGGCGATCATGGCTCACTGCAGCCTCAACCTCCCTGGGCTCCAGCGATCCTCCCACTTCAGCCTCCCAAGTAGCTGGGACCACAGGCACACACCACCATGCCCAACTAATTTTTTGTATATTTTGTAGAGACGGGGTTTGACTATGTAGTCCAAGCTGGTCTCAAACCTCTAGGCTCAAGCTATCTGCCCACCTTGGCCTCCCAAAGTGCTGGGATTACAGGCGTGGGCCACCACACCAGGCCATGTTTTCTTCTAAGCAGTTTTATTTGTTTGTTTTGAAACTGAGTCTCACTCTGTTGTCCAGGCTGGAGTGCAGTGGCATGATCTCGGCTCACTGCAACCTCTGCCTCCCCGGTTCAGGCAATTCTCCTGCCTGAGCCTCCCAAATAGCTGGGACTACAGGCGCCTGCCACCAGGGCCTAATTTTTGTATTTTTAGTATAGATAGGGTTTCACCATATTGGCCAGGGTAGTCTCGAACTCTTGACCTTGTGATCCGCCTCCGCCCGCCTCAGCCTCCCAAAGTGCTGGGATTACAGGCATGAGCCACTGTTGGATGCCTTCTATTTATTTTTCTTGCATCATTACTCTGGCTAGAACTCTCATTACTATGTTGAATAGAAGTGGTGAATGCAGGTATCCTTTTCTTGTTCCATTTTTTTTTTTTTTTAAATTTTTTTTGAGAGAGAGTCTCACTCTGTTGCCCAGGCTGGAGTGCGGTGGTGCAATCTTGGCTCACTGCAAGCTCCGCCTCCCAGATTCAAGCAATTCTTGCGCCTTGGCCACCTGAGTAGCTGGGATCACAGGCACACACCACCATGTCCAGCTAATTGTTTGTATTTTTAGTAGAGACGGGGTTTCACCATCTTGGCCAGGCTGGTCTTGAACTCCTGGCTTCAAGTGATCTGCCCACCTTGGCCTCCCAAAGTACAGGGATTACAGGCATGAACCACCGCGCCTGGCCATTCCTCTTAGCTATTTTTAGGAACAAGAAAAATCTTCCCAGGAAGCGGCTTCTGTCCCTTTGTGCCTCAAGGGACAGAACTGTCACATGGTTACGTCAGGTGATGCCCTAGACCATCATAACTAGGGCCCCAGAGGCTGGGGAGGAAGGGGGCATGGAAGACAGACATTGGACTGACTGCTGGGTGTAGGTAACCGGCAGTGTCTGACCACAGAAATTTAAACATATTATCTCTGATTTAAAGGTATCAGCTGGCACTCACCCTAAAAAAAAGGAGACAAAAATAACACTGGAATTGGGTTACGGTTTCACACAACAAAGCTATTTTAGGTGTTTGATTAAGAGGGAACTGTCAACATTTGAAAAATGCCCCTTTCTATAAAACACATTTATCAAACATACTTATCTGAACAGGAGGTAGCAAGTTCTAATACCAACTCCGCCACTAACTTGTGAGTGACTGTGGGCAAGGTGCTTCACCTCTTTGGTTCTTAGTCTTATCTGAAAATGAAGGCATTAGATACAATCTTTAAAAATCTTTTGGTGTCAATCAGTTCTGTGACACATCTATACACATACACTCAAAATCTTGAGAATAGTTTCCTCAAGATGCATAAGGAAAAAGCCTTCATGAAGGGACTGACAGGGCCCATGTCCCTGTAGACACAACTTATCATTCACACAGTGCATTCACTCTCTTGGGGCCCTCAGAGGTCATTGCAGGTGCCACAGAAAGGCTGCATTACAAAGCCAAATAGATTATTTGTGAGAGAGCACATTTTGGGCGTAACGCCGATAATCCCAGCCCCTCTCAACTCCAATTCTGTGATGACACAAGTGGGAAACAGGCTGAACTTTTCCTTTGCACAATGTAGAAAGAAGGATCCTCTAAGCAGTTGAAGTTTTATTTAGTACTGAAAGCATTCTGCCTGAAATCTTGTTCACAAATTACTTCCAGGCCTCTCAGAAGTACTCTTTTACTCACAGTAAATATATAAACAAAAGTATTTCCAGATCAGTGCTGTTCAATAGAACTTTCCACAATGACGGAAATGTTCTATACATGTGCTGTCCAATACAATAGCTTCTAGCCACCAGCGTCTATCAGAATTCTAAAAATTAAAATTAAAAATTCAATCCTTCGGTCACTATATTTTAATAGCCATATGCAGCAAGTGGCTATTGTATTAGTGCAAGGACAATGACGACAGCTGGTGGTTTTTCTTAAGTCACTAAATGTAACTGAAATAATGTGCCAATATTTTATTTGCTTTATGCTAATATCTTAAGGGTATTTAATAACACAAACTTTGTATTCATTTTATCTAAACTATTATCCTCTTTGGAACTATTCTTAAGGTTATATTTCAGATCAATTCATGGAAAATGTTGTTTTCTTGATTTATATATTAAAAGCCATTTTTGCATAGATCACACCTGGACATGTTTCATATTTTTTAAAGTACAAAAAGTAAAAGTCAGGCCTCTCTCCTTCTCTCCCCAGAAGCAAGTATACTTCCAGAGATGGGCTGTATATGTGGTCAGTGTATGTGCTTAGGATTATACGCAACATTCTGAAGCTTTTTTTCACAGAAACCTATATCCTGGCAAGCTTTCCACATTGCTATAGAAAGTGCCGCCTCATTTGTTCTAATGGCTGCGTAGTGTTGTACCATGGATATTTCATCATTTACGTAACCGGTCCCTACTGACAGACATTTAGGTTGTTTCCAATCTTTTGCTGCTCAGTCTCTAATGAAGAGGCTTGTACAAACATCCCTTTATATGTGAGTAAAGTGTAAACAGATTTGGAACTGGTCAGTGAAAGGACATATGCTTTTACAACTTTGAAAGATAGGACATACCATCACTGGCCTTCCAGTTCCCTTCCCAAAGGCAGCTAAAATTACACATTTCTAGTTTTTATTTTTTGAGATGAAGTTTTGCTCATTGCCCAGACTGGAGTGCAATGGCGTGATCTCGGCTCACTGCGACCTCCGCCTCCAGGGTTCAAGCGATTCTCCTGCCTTAGCCTCCCGAGTAGCTGGGATTACAGATGCTTGCCACCACGCCCCGCTAATTTTTTTTTTTTTAAGATAGTCTGGCTCTGTTGCCCAGGCTGGAGTGCAGTGGTGTGATCTTGGCTCACTGCAACCTCCACCTCCCAGGTTCAAGCAACTCTCCTGCCTCAACCTCCCAAGTAGCTGGGATTACAGGTGTGCGCCACCACGCCGGGCTAATTTTTGTATTTTTAGTAGAGACGGGGTTTCACCATGTTGGCCAGGCTGGTCTCGAACTCCTGACCTTGTGATCTGCCCCTCTCGGCCTCCCAAAGTGCTGGGATTACAGGCGTGGGCCACGGCTTCTGGCCAATTTTTTGTATTTTTAGTAGCAACAGGGTTTCACCATGTTGGCCAGGCTGGTCTTGAACTCCTGACCTCAAGTGATCCACCCGCCTCGGTCTCCCAAAATGTTGGGATTACAGGCGTGAGCCACCACACCTGGCCAAATTACCCATTTTTAATGTAAGGAACAATACAGAAGCCCAACTCTACTTTTTTTCCAGATGGCTACATACCACTTATTATCTGTGAAAATACTACTTTTAAGCAATATAAACTTATAAATATTTTGGACAGTATTGAAATTTCAAAACTTCCACTTTGGATGGCTAAGGTTATACTTCCCACGCAGATGAATCCTAAAGCCCACCTTTTATGTCAAGATGTCACTATCGTCATGATACGTAACACAGCGATTGGGAGAAAATAAGCCTTCGTTAAATTCTGCTTTTTTCTCTCAAAAGGAAGAAAGAGTGCAGAGCAAGGCCTGGAGATGTCAAGGTTACCAGTGTTCTCACTCCAGGAGAAGAGCTACATTAAAGGCACATCTGATTTCTTGGGATTAGGTCATTTTACTACTCGGTACATCATGGAAAGGAAGAACCCTTCCCGCCAGGGGCCCAGCTACCAGAACGATCGTGACTTGATAGAGCTGGTTGACCCAAACTGGCCAGATCTGGGGTCTAAATGGCTATATTCTGTGCCATGGGGATTTAGGAGGCTCCTCAACTTTGCTCAGGTGATTATCACATTAAGCTATTCAAAGGACATTTAGACTTGAATTCATGTTCTCGCAGCTTAAGCTCAGGTGCCTACATTAGAAAGTTAATAAAACAAAATAAACCTCGTGAGTCATACTTCAGAGTACGTATGTGGTATACTACATTCAGGCTACTAAATGTAGGCCTTACAGACTCATGTCTACCATGCACAACCATTTGCATGTATATAACTTTAGCTAAAATTCGTATCCCATATTTATTTTGCTGTCCTTCTTGCCTAAACTGGAATATGTGGCAAAGAACAAGACCAAAGTACATGTCCCCTCCAACAACGCTTTTTTTTTTTTTTTTTTTTTGAGACAGAGTCTCACTCTGTCACCCAGGTTGGAGTGCAGTGGCACGATCTTGGCTCACTGCCCCCTCTGCCTCCCACATTCAAGTGATTCTCCCGCCTTGGCCTCTCAAGTAGCTCGGATTACAGGCGCATGCCACCACGTCTGGCTAATTTTTGTATTTTTAGTATAGACAGGTTTTCGCCATGTTGGCCAGGCTGGTCTTGAACTCCTGACCTCAGGTGATCTGCCCACCTCAGCCTCCCAAAGTGCTGGGATTACAGGCGAGAGCCACCACACCTGGTAACAATGCTCATTTATTGAGAAATACATCCTTTATATGAACTTGTCTCCTGCCTACAATAATCTCTAAATAAGCATGTTATCTGACATCTACTAAATGCCAAAAACACACTTGATTAGAATGTGGCAGGCTTGAGTATGTGTTCCTATATGAGCCTCTGACTCAGAAACCTACCTGTAGGTCAGAATTTTTAAGAATTTTTGTTGCTATGACTCACTTTCAGACTCAATATGGCGATCCTCCCATATATGTGATGGAAAATGGAGCATCTCAAAAATTCCACTGTACTCAATTATGTGATGAGTGGAGAATTCAGTACCTTAAAGGATACATAAATGAAATGCTAAAAGGTGAGACACAAACCAAGATTGTCTGCAGTTTTCCCATTTAACTGAGACAAAATGTGACTAACACACAATCAACTGAAACTTGTTTCTACATCTCATAAATGAAAACATTTTTAACATTATCTTCACAGTTTTATTTTTCTAAGTAAATGAAATATATTTAAAATGGAATAAAATGTCTTTGCAGCTATAAAAGATGGTGCTAATATAAAGGGGTATACTTCCTGGTCTCTGTTGGATAAGTTTGAATGGGAGAAAGGATACTCAGATAGATATGGATTCTACTATGTTGAATTTAACGACAGAAATAAGCCTCGCTATCCAAAGGCTTCAGTTCAATATTACAAGAAGATTATCATTGCCAATGGGTTTCCCAATCCAAGAGAGGTAGGCCTAATTATCAATGTTATCTGTTCTGAACTTTAGAAGAGCTAGGTAGCTGGAACACACACAGAGCTTGGCAAGTACCTCTCCTCTTTCCTCCATGAAAGACGACAGGGGCATGCAGCATGGCCCTTTATTTCACTTTTGCTCATTTGCTTAGAATGGAGCAAGCTTGACGTAAGCTTCAATCTAAGGGCACTACCAGAGGTTACGAAGGAGTTCCATTTGCTTTAAGTTATGACAGGGCAAAAACAATAGAGACATCTAGTTAAATATTATTCTAAATCTTGTGTCTTTTTTTCTTTTCTTTTTTTTTTTTGAGACAGACCCTTACTCTGTTACCAGGCTGGAGATCTCAGCCCACTACAACCTCCGCCTCTTGGGTTCAAGCGATTTTCCTGCCTAGCCTCCCGAGTAGCTGCGACCACAGGCGCACGCCACCACACCCAGATAATTTTTGTATTTTTAGTAGAGATGGGGTTTCACTATGTTGGTGAGGATGGCCTCTATCTCTTGACCTTGTGATCTGTCCACCTCGGCCTCCCAAAGTCCTGGGATTACAGGCGTGAGCCACCGCGCCTGGCCTAAATCTACTGTCTTAATGCAAACAAATACTACCTATTTTTCAACATATATAAAAAACAGTTAAGTAAATTTAATGTATAATTATCATATCATTTTCATCTATTTTCCAGCCACGCAGCAGAGCCATACACACATACTGGCTTCAAAATGAGATCTAAAGTAATCAAACTTAATAATCCTTTAGAATCTACCATTTTCAACAACCTGAAAACTTTTCTTGCAGCTCCCTATTCTCTATGTTGCTGCACCTATTGGCAGGGAATATAAACTATAATTTCGAGTGTCTTGGCCAGATACGGTGGCTCACACCTGTAACCCCAGCGCCTTGGGAGGCTGGAGTGGGAGGACTGCTTGAGGCCAAGTGGTCAAGACCGGCCTGGGCAACATAGCAAGATCCCATTTCTACAAAAAATTTAAAAATCAGCTGGATGTGGTGACGCGCCTGTAGTCCCAGCTACCTGGGAGACTGAGGTGTGAGGATCACTTGAGCCCAAGAGTTTGAGGCTGCAGTGAGCTATGAGTGCTCCACCGCACTCCAGCCTGGGCAACAGAGCAAGACTCTGTTTCTAAAAAATGAAATAAAATAGTGTCTTAATAAAAATAATTTTAAAAAGTAAATTTCACTTGTTTACCGAAACTATTTTAAGGTGAGCCCAGTAGGACTATTAAATGTAAGCAGTGACTAAAAACCAGAAGGCATTTGCTACTTTTACATTATTAGAAAAGCACTAGATTGTACACTCAAGCATAAAGACTGTTCTCTGACTCCCTCACTATGATGTACATGGATGTACAGTAAATATAAACTAATTTAAACTACAAGATGATTTAGAAACATAAACTACAGGTAGATTTTTTAAAATACTTACTTTTACCCCACATTTATTTCAAAATGATTTGAAACAGCAAACAATTAGTCTAAGACAACATTACTTATCAAGTGGGTTTTTATTAGGTGGAAAGTTGGTACCTCAAAGCTTTGGAAACTTGCTCTATCAACAATCAGAGGCTTGCTGCAGGTGAGTCAGTATGTTTTAATGTTTTCCTTTAATAATTAAACTAAATAATTATACGTATCATTATCAGAATCTCAAAATCTGGCTCTACTTGAAGTCAGTCTTCCAAAACTGCTTGTGATTAAAATCAAGTTTCTTTGAAGCAATGTCAAATTTCTATTTATAAGCATTTTAAAGCATTTAATCTACCATGAAAGATAAACATTTTATCCATTTTATCCATTCAAGTTTTATCCTTTCAGAATCATACCATAAGACCGGGCGTGGTGGCTCATGCCTATAATCCTAGCGCTTTGGGAGGCTGAGGCAGGTGGATCACCTGAGGTCAGGAGTTTGAGACCATCCTGGCCAACATGATGAAACCCCGTCTCTACTAAAAATACAAAAATTAGTCAGGCATGGCGGCGCATGCCTGTAATCCTAACTACTCAGGAACCTGAGGCAGGAGAATCGCTTGAACCCGGGAGGCGGAGGCTGCAGTGAGCTGAGATCACGCCACTGCACTCTAGTCTGGGTGATAAAGCGATACTCTGTCTCAAAAAAAAAAAAAAAACAAAAAGCAGAATCACACTACAAATTTATACACCTACTATTTTTGTTATAGTGGGCTTGGGCAAGGAGAGGAAAAGCCAACCACTATACCAACCGGGATGAAGGAAAAAAAGAACACTTGAGATCTTATATTTGTTCATTCGGCAAGCAATTATTAAGCACTCACTATTTGCCAGGGAATGTTTTTTTTTTTTTGAGATGGAGTCTCGCTCTGTAGCCCAGGCTGGAGTGCAGTGGCCAGATCTCAGCTTACTGCAAGCTCCGCCTCCCGGGTCCACGCCATTCTCCTGCCTCAGCCTCCCAAGTAGCTGGGACTACAGGCGCCTGCCACCTCGCCTGGCTAGTTTTTTTTTGTATTTTTTAGTAGAGACGGGGTTTCACCGTGTTAGCCAGGATGGTCTCGATCTCCTGACCTCGTGATCCGCCCGTCTCGGCCTCCCAAAGTGCTGGGATTACAGGCTTGAGCCACCGTGCCCCGCCCCCGCCAGGGAATGTTTTAAGTCATGAGATACAGCAACGAACAAGGTTCCTATCTTCATAGAAGACATCATTTCCTATGCAATGGGATCTAAAAGGATCAGAGATGTCAAATAACAAAGATGCAATTATGCATCAAGAAATGCCAACACATATCATTTGTTTCTTTGAATTTGATCTTTATTTCTCCCTCCGTAAGGGCAATCAGAGAAATACGCTTCCTTTTTTTTTTTTTTTTTTTGAGACAGAGTCTCGCTTTACACCCAGGCTGGAGTGCAGTGGCGCAATCTCTGCTCACTGCAAGCTCCGTCTCCCGGGTTCACGCCATTCTCCTGCCTCAGCCTCCCGAGTAGCTGGGACTACAGGCACGCACCACCACGCCCGGCTAATTTTTTGTATTTTTAGTAGAGACGGGGTTTCACTGTGTCTCGATCTCCTGACCTCGTGATCCACCCGCCTCGGCATCCCAAAGTGCTGGGATTACAGGCGTGAGTCACCACGCCCAGCCTATGCTTCCTTTTTTAACAAACTCATCTTTAATGGGATAGCAGAGGTGGAAGGTGTGAGACCAAATCTTACCAAATTAGCTATTTTTACAGACCAATATAGCATATGCACCCCCCCCAAAATATTTAAATAATCAGGCAATATTAAGAATGTATATTCCATTAGACTGAAATAAACAAGGTTGAAACGTGGTACAGAATTCACTCATGAGCCTGTGAACTCCACATGAGGATGTCCAGCACTTTATTTATCTCAGTAACCAGAGTACCCAGCACACAAACTAAAAGTGGGTATTAAATAAGTGGCCACTATTTTATTAATAATGCACATATGCTTATCATCAACTCTTAAAGATTATTATTTAACTATACAAGAATTACCATACAAAATTTCAACATACAAATTCCTACACTTCTTAAGATACACAATAACATCTTTGAAAGGTTGGAGATGTTTCCCAAGGACTTTTCTTTCACAAATCCCCCCCAATAAAAATTATAGGAACTGTGGAATATGGCTGCTAATATTCTGAGATGAATTTACAAAGTATAAGTATTGAGAGACATTTAGACTTTACTACAGCACTTGTAGAAGAACCAAATTCAGGCATTTATCCCATATTTTCTGAAATATTTACAAAGCTCCTATAAAATTTTCAAATAACATTTAATTCACTAAGTTCTATTTCATGGCAAATAAGAATCAGAAAATTTGAGGATGGTATTTTTTAAGTTTTTCCAATACAGTTAAAGCTTTTGGGATAAAGCTGTATTTACTAAAATGATCCTGTTCTCATTTGTGGTGCTCGTTCTCTTTGTCATTTCAGAGCCCTTGCTAAGTCACATGCAAATGGTTACAGAGATTGTGGTACCTACTGTCTGCTCCCTCTGCGTCCTCATCACTGCTGTTCTACTAATGCTCCTCCTGAGGAGGCAGAGCTGAGACAGGATTATCAGTTTTGGAGCTTCGTAAGAGAATCTTCAGGATCTTCCTCCCTTTTCCGCTTTGAGGGTTTCCATATATTTCTGTTTTCAGGTTCTACAATAATTACCTTTTTTTCTCTTTCTCTTTTTGGCTTGTGCTGGGATTTAAGAATTAGAAAATAAAAATAAGCAGAAATAAAAAAAAAAAAAAATCACTTGTAATCTCACCCCTCCTAAAGTTAATATTAAGATTTTGCATTGTATAGGCCGGGCGCGGTGGCTCATGCCTGTAATCCCAGCACTTTGGGAGGCTGAGGTGGGCGGATCATCTGAGGTCAGGAGTTCGAGACCAGCTTGGCCAACATGGAGAAACCACGTCTCTATTAAAAAACACAAAAATTAGCCAGGCGTGGTGGCAGGTGCCTTAATCCCAGCTACTTTGGAGGCAGAGGCAGGGGAATCATTTGAACCCGGGAGGCGGAGGTTGCAGTGAGCTGAGATAAAGCCATTGCACTCAAACCTGGGGCACAAGAGCGAGACTTCTCTCAAAAAAAAAAAAGTTGCTGTATATAATGAATGTATATTATGAATTATTTACAAAAATGGGATCATAGTATATAAACTGTTGTGACTTGATAGTTTATCATCTAAAATCTGTCCAGAAATATTACTTTAATGTTCAAATGATTGCCATCTCAGCACTGTCCTATACCTGATAGATAAAATCAATCTGGCCGGGCACAGTGGCTCATACCTGTAATCCCAGCACTTTGGGAGGCTGAGGCAGGTGAATCACTTGAGGCCAGAAATTAGAGATGAGCCTGGCCAACGTGGTTAAACCCTGTCTCTACTAAAAATAGAAAAACCAGCTGGGCATGGTGGCGGGCACCTGTAATCCCAGTTACTTGGGAGGCTGAGGCAGGAGAATCGCTTGAACCTGCGAGGTGAAGGTTGCAGTGAGCTGAGATCACACCACTGCACTCCAGCCTGGGCAACAGAGCAAGACTCCGTCTCAAAAGAGAAAAGAAATCTATAGATAACAATCCTTCCAGGTTGTAAATATTATTAACCAACCACAGAAAAGTATGAAGTGGGTACCAACTAAATGAGCACGTACAGTCTTCTGACACTTTAGTCCGAATTTAGTCTGACAACTTCGACTAAATTCAACTTACTTTATTCAATGAAATACCTCAAATAAATATTATATGTTTATTTTTTATTTATCTTCTAGGTAACTCAGTATCTTGTTTTTTATAATAAAGATTCATTTTACTCTTAACTATGTTAAAATGCTAAAATTAATTAATTTCCATCTATTTGGGGATAAAACATGGCTTAAGAACAATCTCATGCATTTTACTCATCTGATTTTACCAAATACTGTTTCTGACACCAGAAAAGAGTAAGACAGTAGAAAATGTCATTTCCATTAATTCTTTTGGTTAATACGATCTCAAATCAAAACATTTTAAGGAGACTATTTACATCTAGGGCTTGTCCTATAGTTGGGCTGGAATAAAATTGTTTATAACAAAACTTCACTTTCAACGGCAAATCGATATGCCTGTTCAGGGTTTTTCTCTTCCATCAGTGTTTCCAAAATCAAACTCACTTTCTACTACATATACGGATTTTAAATGCAAAGACATTACCACTCAAGAATTTTTTTTTTTTTTATTTCTCTGCTTTTAGGATTAAATTGACCTGTTAAAAGTTGACTACAAAAGGTAGAAAGAAAATTAAAGAGTTACACTGCTCAGTAACAACTGGTAAGCCTTTTATGTGATTACTAATAATCTCTATTCCTAATGTAGTAAATCAACATTGATATTGTAGAAAGAACCAAACGTAACGTACATATTACAAAGTATTTGACAAAGGGACTAAAAAGTGAATATAAATACCTTATAGAGGATTTCATCAGCACACTTCACTTGAAATGCACCTGGCTGCAGGTAACCATGTTAGTAAAGGATATCCTTTCTTCCAGGCTACCGTTTAGTGTTAATTCTGAAAAATCTGTAATCAAAAAGAGAGTGAGATCAGAATTGCTTAACACCCTGCTTTGCTACCATGTATAATGCTGAATTTTACACCAATGCAATAACTAAGAGCTGGTCTAAATGGCAATGTGTCTTCTACTTTAAGAGAATTCATTGGAAAAAATTCAGTAGGGACACTTGCTTTAAATATGAAACTCTTGATACATTTAAAACATGATTAAATAAACTTAAAATGAAGCAGATTATTTTTTAATTGTATATATTTTTAATGTGGAAACTTACTGCTTTACTTTTTGTGCCATATTATCTAGGGTTACACAACTGTCTTTTTTCCAATTCTAACATAAATTTCAGAAAATAATTTCTATTTAAGATTTGTAGTCTTAGGGCTAGACACATATCCATTTTTCTTCCAAAGACTATTTTATTTCAAAAATAAATGGTCCAATCAGCATTTAGATGGGATAATGTCCACTTCCTTGTGGGTCAACATTTTGGTTTCCATATTTTCATCATTATCAACAATCATTTACTGAGCACCCACTGGGTGAGCAGCACTCCACTGGACACTTTTTCTCCCCCATTAACTCCAAATCATTACCCTCTCTTTCCATGGTGGCTAAAAGTACACTTTCCTCTCTTAAGTCTCCCTGCTTTTGATATCAACTATTTTACTCAAGAGCATCATGCCATTAAATATCTTGAAAAGCTAGTATTTGACTTAAGTGCTCAGTCCAAAGAAATAAAATATCTAACTCCTTAAAAGCATATTATCTTTGAAAGAAAGTTAAATATTTTAAGCCATACTTATAATTAACACTTTGTTTGTTTGAATAGCCCATGACTTATACAAATGAGATTCCCCCTTCAAGAGTGGGTCTTGCTTTGGGACTAAAAGACACTGAATAATTTCTAGACAGACACATCAAGAATATATGATGGGTACAAGAGGTTATAAAGTTCAAGCCAAAATCGAGTTTGAGTGTGTTTCTAAGCACACAAATATATGATTTTATAAGAATTCCTTGTTTTTATAAAAGGAGTCACTGGACCAATACACTAGAAAATTGCTTTAACTCCAACATTCAAAATAACTTTCACTCTTTTTTGATGCAATCCACGTCAAAAAGACTTTAAATGATATGTTTAGTATACTTGCTTATTCAGCTTATTAGGAAAAGGTGTTTCGTCTTGTATGAATTTCCTCAAAACAGAACTCTAATCTCTACAAGATAAAATTTGCTTAATTTTTTTGGAGACAGAATTTTGCTGTTGCTGCCCAGGCTGGAGTGCAATGGTGCGATCTTGTCTCACTGCAACCTCTGCCTCCCAAGTTCAGGCAATTCTCCTGTCTCAGCCTCCTGAGTAGCCTGGGATTACAGGAACCCACCACCACACCTGGTCAATTTTTTCTATTTTTAGTAGAGACAGGGTTTCACCATGCTGGCCAGGCTGGTCATGAACTCCTGACCACATGTTTTCTTCTTTAAAAGACATGTTTCTTCTTTAAATTCTTTAAAGAATACATGTTTCTTCTTTAAAAAACAATAGATGTAGATAGAATGTTTCTTTTT